>NC_140174.1:107681951-108069451 GCF_963971535.1 Notolepis coatsorum
GCGTGCTGCACCAATGGAGCTCATAATATAATATTAATATCTGTGTAATAAATATATTTGTGTCCATCTCATTATCTGTGCCTTCCTGAATTCATATTCGGATTTGGGTTCATCCCTAGAGGAGAGAAGAGAGGAGAAGAGAAGAGAGGAGAGGAGAAGAAAGAAGAGAGGAGAGGAGAGGAGAAGAAAGAAGAGAGGAGAGGAGAAGAGAAGAGAGGAGAAGAAAAGGAGAAGAAAGAAGGAGAAGAAAGAAGATAGGAGAGGAGAAGAGAAGAGAGGAGAGGAGAAGAAAGGAGACGAAAGAAGAGAGGAGAGGAGAAAAGAGGAGAGGAGAGGAGAAGAGGAGAAGAAAGAGGAGATGAGAAAAGAGAAAGAGGAAAGGAAGGATCAGGGCTCCAGAGTGCTACCATTTAGTCACATTTAGCAAAAAAATAATTTAGATGGTGCTCCTAAAAATTATAACAACTCTCTCTCTCTCTAGTACCCTCCCTTCCCGTTAAAACGTACCGATTTACTTTTCAAAAGAAAACATCATTCAGACCCTTTTTCTGCCAAAATTACAACAAGGGGGACAATTTGGACAAGTCAGCAGGCGGTATCGAGTCTTTCCTACAGGAGCGGCTTGTGAGTCATCTCTCTCTCTCTCACCCCCCCCCCTCTCTCCCTCTCTCTCCCCCTCTCCCTCTCTCTCTCCCTCTCTCCCCCTCTCTCTCTCTCTCTCCCTCACTCTCTATCCCTCTTTATCATCCCCCCTTCTCTCTCTTAGAGTACCCCCAGAGTACACACTGAACTAGAGGAAATCTGCTTTTAGCTTCTGCACCCATGACATGCGGTGTACATTAAAAATCAATACATTAGTATCCTTTGGTCAGTTTAAATCCTTAACGACCAACCATTTCACCCAGTCTGCAGTTGCTTTAATTGTTTTATTGATGGACTTTCTTGTGCGTTTTCTTTTGTATTTTATTGTGTGCTGTATTTCTCGTCATCATCCAAAATGAGAGTTGAACTAAATTAAGGTTGAATGAATATACAAATCTCATTCACGCCACAGAAATTCAATAGATATCTATAGCAAATGACTTGAACTTGCAAACATCATTTAAAGACACAAATGTGTTTTATTGACTGCATTTGAAGAGGCCTGTCGGCCCATTTCAATAGTAAACATTTACATTTGGTCATTTAGCTGACGCTTTTATCCAAAGCGACTTACAAGTTCTGTACGACAAGTCAGCAGTGAGTAACAATGTTCATAAAACAGTGCTGAAACTTGGGTGCTGCAGTGTTGAATGCATAGTAATAAAGAGTAAAGACATATTAGTATAGTAGGAAGAGTGCATGATACTGTAGTATAAGACAGTAAGAAGGTTAGTGTTTATTTTTCTAGTGTGTGTGTTGTGGTAAATACTGTAAGTGTATTTACCAAAATGTTAATTTAAGTTCCTTTTAGTGTTCCTTTAAGTACTAACACTACATGCAGGTTTATTTGCGTCTCTTGTCGGGTGTTTTGTGCAGTAGGGATGCTCGATTATAGCAATTTATAGCTATTTTAACAAACATTCTGTCTAATTCACTGATTTACAACCGTAGAAGACTAGCAACAATAAGGCTGGCTAAGCATAACATTAGCTTCTAGCTAACAGCTTGATGCGGACGAACAGTAGAGAGGGAAGCCAGTGTGGAGAGCGCCTCAGCCAATCACAGCATGATATCGGAGGACACAGCAATTCCTCGCTCTATGGGGTGGAGTTTGGAGCTAAACTTGCTCAAGGACACTTCAACGCGCTGCCGGGAGGACGCACAATCGAACCGGGAACCTTCCGATTACCAGACACCTCTAACGCTTTAGGTAATGAATAAATAACCTCAGAATGGGGTGTTATGCTCCACGTCAGTCCATGACCAAGGTCCAGTGGTGGAAGAAGTACACAGTTCCTTTACTTAAGTAAAAGTAGAAATACTCAGATGAGTACTGGTAAAAGTAAATGTCTTCCATTCAAATTCTACTTAAATAAAAGTAGAGAGGTATTTGCTATTGAATGTACTTAAGTATCTAAAGTAAAAGTACACATTCTACATTACATTGACCTCTAAAGGTCATGTTAAAGTGGTACAGTATGTGGTCCAGTTCTGCTGCTCTGATTACATCCTCTTGAAGTTGACAGGCTTCAAATGTGAAAGTACATAATCTTCATACATTTTTTCTTTTGTATGTTTTCTATGCAAAATCCTTTTCTTCCTCTTGATGTTTTTGTATTTCAACATTTTGTGCAACATTTGGTTTCTATGGTAACACACTCAGAGGCCCTTCACTTTCACCTCTCTCACTCTCTCTTTTTCTCTGCTTTACAGTCTCTCTCACCTTGCAAACGTCTCCCTGTCTGATCTTTATATCGCTCCTCCTCCTCCTCCTCCTCCTCCTCCTCCTCCTCCTCCTCCTCCATCATCCCCCTAATCTCTGGACCTCTGGTAGTAGTGTGTGTGAATTCTGAGTCTCTCTCTCTCCTTCTCCTTCTCCTTCTCCTTCTCCTCCTCCTCCTCCTCCTCCTCCTCCTCCTCCTCCTCCTCCTCCCTGAGCCACAGGGTTTGGTCAGCTTGGCAGTTGGTACATATTTACAGCCAAGACGGCTTAACATCCTGCCGCACATAAGGTCAGGTCCATAAATATTTGGACATTGACAAGATTTTCACAATATTGGCTCTGTACACCACCACAAGGGACTTGACATGAAAGAAGATGTGCTTTAAGTGCAGACGTTCAGCTTTAATTTGAGAGTATTTACATCCAAATCAGGTGAACAGTATAGTCATTGCAACAGTTTATACCCCCCCCCCCCTTTTTTTAAGGGACAATTCGGGTCATTGTCCATCTGCACTGTGAGGTGCCCACCCAATGGGTTCTGAAGCATTTGGCTGAATATGAGCAGATAATAATATTGCCTGAAACTATTTTTGACACAGATATGCCTACCTCCTGGAGAGTGTTCTTGATCTGGCCAACTGTTGTGAAGGTGTTTTTCACCACCAAGGAAATAATTATTTTGTCATCCACCACAGTTGTTTTCCATGGTCCATGGAACACCTAATGTTTTTGCTATCTCTCTGATGGGTTTGTTTGGATTTTTCCGCCTAATGATGGCCTGCTTCACCGATAGTGACGGCTATTTGGACCTCATACTGAGAGTTGACAGCAACAATAGATTCGAAATGCAAATACCAGACTTTTTTCTTTCTTTCTTTCATGTGGTCCAGGAGGGAGGGCTCTCACCTGTAGCAGTCTCTGCAGGTTCTCCAGCTGGCTTCTGACAGCACAGCAGTCCTCCACTAGCTCCACCACATCCAAACCAAGACCAGGACCCAGAATGGGAGACCTAGGATCACAAACAGAAGAGGGGTCCAAGTCAACACTAGGCCTGCAACTAACGAAAGGTTATCCTATAACCTAGTTGTATGAATACTGGCTGAGCGTCTCGCTCTTCGCCATTATGAGATATCTCTTATCTCCTAGCACCTACTGTGCTCACGAACAAACAATTGCACTCACATGCACGTGACCAGGCCACGCCCCCATGTCCTACTATATGACGCCGGACATGGTCACACTCTACCTTCCTCAGAAAAAGTTTCCAACACTGAAAACCCAACCAAGGGACCTCAGGGTGCTAAGAGCGAGACGCTCAGCCAGTATTCACATAACTAGGTTATAGGATAACCTTTCGTTATATTATCATACTGGCCAATCACGTCTCGCTCTTCGCCATTATGATATATGGGACAGAGCAGACGCGTGGCCCGACAAGTGTACCGCCTGAGGGCCCGTAAGCCCCAACCAGGGAGGAGGTGAGTCCCGTCCACCCGCCCGTCCTAACGAAGGGGGGGAGGCAGTCAACTCCACCAAAGTGCGAAAAGGGGGAACCAGAGACCCAGCACAGCACAGGCGGGACCACGTGTGACACATCACCCCGTGGTACACACCTACACAGTAGAGGTCCCAGACCTCAGAACCGCCTGGGAGACAGAACCCCCAGTCATGTCCACGAGGTAAAACTTAACGAAGGGACCCGGGGAGGACCAGGAGGCCGTAGCACAGATGTCCTCCACCGAGGCCCCCCCTAACAGGGCAGCAGCCCGAGGGGGGACCTGTCCAGCCAACGTGCAGCAAAAGGCAACGCCCCCGCACAACCAATGTGACAGGTGCTGCTTGGACAGCGCCTCACCCACGCAAGGGCCACCGTAACAAACAAACAGTTGAACGGAAGCCCTGAGAGCCTGAGTCCTGAGGTAAACCCCCAGTGCACGGACAGGACACGACAGGTGAAGGCCCGCCTCCAACTCACTAGCGTGAGGAGGCGGACGAACGCCTGAACCACAATATCCCTGGAGCGAAAAGAGCTCCGGATATTCTTTGGCACGAAGACTGGATTAGGCCTCAGAGTCACACCGCTATCGGCCGAATAGACAGGCACTCAGGCCGCACCGAGAGAGAACACAGCTCACCCACACGCTTAGCGGAGGTGACGGCCAAAAATAATGCGGTCTTCAAGACAGCTGATGCAATGGCGCCTGCTCAAGAGGCTGAAACGGGGCCTCCGACAACTGGCTCAGGACCAGTTGGAGGTCCCACTCGGAGACAGAGAACGTTCCACAGGCTTGAGACGCCAAACGCCAAGCAGGAATGTTCCACGAGAGGGTGGCTGAACAATATTCTGCCCCCACACTCGACCATACGCCACTCCCCAGCGTAAGCCGCGGTAGAGGACGGAGCGCGCGCGTAACCGGATAGTGTTAACCACCGAATAGTCAAGACGCATCCCCAAAAGATTCACACTGTCAGCAGTCAAGCCTAGAGGCTGCCCCAGAACAGGAGGCAGAACAGAGTTCTGCATGCCTGAGAGAGGGCCCGCGGTGACCACGGAACCGGCCACGGCGGGGCCACCAAGAGTTGAATCAGGGCCGGGGACCACACAGCTGAGCCCCGGCCCAGCGCGATCAGGACCAAGTCCCGCGCTCCCGACGTACCCGCCCCAACAGCTGAGCTATCAGGTGTAAGGGGGGGAATGTGTACAGAATCCCGGACGGCCACGGAATCGGTCCCAGACCTGCCCGACTATGTCTGGACGTGGTCCCCACTCGTCAGGGTGAGGACCGCCCCGCGACATCACACCTGCACCCACATTCTCCCTGCCGGGGATGTGGAGAGCCCTCAGGCAGCGCAGATGGAGAACGCCCATAGCCAGAGCCCGACCTCCGCCCGGTGCAGACGGGGGGAGCGCACTCCTCCCTGTCTGACAATATACGACGCTGACGTCGTGTTGTCCGTCCTGACCAAAATATGCTTGCCCACCACAAGGTGGCCAAGCCGTTTGAGGACAAGAAGGACTGCCTTCAATCCCAACACATTGAATGTAGCGCAGACCGGGCAGCATGGCCCGACACGGCCCCCCCATCCCATGAAGGAGGCATCAGTGAAGACCGTGACGTGTGACAGCCTGCTGCCCACAGGGACCCCGCTGGTGAGGGCACCAGACCCTCCCCAGAGGACGAGGTCCCCCAGTACTGACATGGGAACCTTCAACCGCTTCCACATGTCTCACACCAGGTCCATTTCCATACTGGTAAAAAACACCTTTGTATTCTCCTCATGAAGAGGAGGTCAAGAGGGACCCCAGCAGCAGGCGCATCACCGCCGTAACCGTCCTAGGATGGAACCTCCCGAGTGAGCCGAGAACCAACCACTCGCCGCCGCTCTGAGAGGGATGCCCATATAGACCTTGAGCTTAGAAAAAGCCCAAGTACTCCACCCGTTGACTGGGAAGAGGAGAACTCTACTTCCAGTCTACAGCAAAACCCAGGCTGGTGAGACACCACCTGCCTGGTATGAGACCTGGCGATCTACCCTGACCGGCCAAGAACCAGAACGTCGTCCAGGGTAGAATACAATTCGTAAACCCAGACGACGCAGAGGCCCCAGCGCGGTCTCCACGCACTTGGTGAAGATGCGGGGAGCCAGAGAGTAGCCGAACGGTAGCCTCTGGTAACCGTACGCTAAGCCCTGCAAAGGAAGCGTAGGTAAGCCCTAGGATGGAAGATCGGGATGCGAATACACATCCTACAGGTCTATGGAGGTGGACCAGTCCCCCACCTGACAGCGTCTAACAGGTGGGAGACGGGTCAACATTCTGAACCTTCCATGGGACAGGTCCAGTATGGGTCTGACACCCCCCCCCCCCCCGATTTCTCGGGCACCAGAGAATACCGGGAGGAAACGCCACGCATCGCGTCCTCTTTGGGACCACGACGATGGCTTGCTTCGCCAACAGAGATTGGATCTCGTCGGCCAGAGCTGTCACTTCTGTTGACCCTCACAATAGGGTCTGTACCAAACCTGAAAACGGAGGGTGGGGTTGTGCAAACTGCAACACAAGTCCTCGCCTCAGCGTTCTCTCCATCCACCTCGACATATCGCACTGCTGTAATGATGATAATCCCAAAGCGCACCCGCCGCCACTTGGCGCTGGTCCGCCAAGAACCGTAGATAGGCGGCCCGGTCCCACCCGCTGTGCGTTGCCAACCCTGGACTTGCCAACCACGCGAGCAGGGCGTCTCGCAGAGCCGGGATATCGCACCCTGACACTACCAACGAGGCAATCGCACCCAAGGGGGGACCCCGACATAAAGGGCCGGTTTGATACGGGGGAAGCTGACATCACACTGGGTGACATAAGCTCCCCCACTGAACATCTCCCCGGCATGGACTGCTGAGGATCTGTTCTGCAGCTGGACATGCAAGGCGTGTGGTCCCCACACTGCCAGATAGGGTGGGTTCCTACACACCGTAGCCCTGCAGTAATATTACTACCCCCCAAATCACACGCGCCTGACTGACCACCGCCGGTCTTCCGGCCGTGGGAGGCACTAACGTGATACCCGGCCTGGCGAGGGCGGGGCTGGGGGAACTGGCGCTGCGACCCCTGGGCCTCGAGTTCCCCCGCTGACAACCTTCGTCGTTGACAGACACAACACCAGGCTCACCAAGCACAGACGCAGAACATGTGGTGTGGGAGCCGCTTGACAGCACAGCATTCTCACGGACAGACCCAGGCCTAGCCAGCAACTGGGTGTCAGCCCATGTCCCCATGAGAAGCGAAACGTGGGGCCGCTTGTGCTTCACTGAAGGCACGCGGCCCGCAGCCAAAGGGAACAAATCAGAGCCCGTATCCCGCTGGTGTTGGGGGGGGAGTGACCGGAGAGCGAGCTAGACACAGCTAGACGGCGACAGTTTTTTAGGGGGCGTGCTCATCTAATGTACATTTACATTTACATTTAGTCATTTAGCTGACGCTTTTATCCAAAGCGACTTACAAGTTCTGTGCGACAAGACAGCAAGAAGGGTATAACTCTATCAGCTGAGTAACAATGTTCATCAAAGTGTTGCGTGTTACAGTGTAGGTTAGTTTATTAGGACAAGTGCATGACATTAAGGTTAGTCGGGGTTAGATTTTTTTTTTTTTTTTTTTTTTTTTATCATCTCAGATAATGGTTGAAGAAGTGAGTCTTTAGTCGACGGCGAAAGATTGGACGGGATTCGGCTGTCCTAACTGGGATGGGTAGTTCATTCCACCATTGTGGGGCAAGGACTGAGAATAGGCGGCTTCTCTTTGATGACCCTCCGGGAGCTTGGATAGGAGTAGATCTGAGGCGGCCAGAAGACGCAGAGCGTAGGGGTCTTGAGGGTGTGTAGTTAGAGACCATTGACCGGAGGTAGGCGGGAGCGGTTCCCTTTGCCGCACGGTATGCTAGGTCGAGGGCCTTGAAGCGGATACGTGCAGCAATGGGGAGCCAGTGCAGGTCCCTAAGAAGTGGGGTGACATGGGCTGACTTCGGTAGGTTTGAGATCAGGCGGGCCGCTGCATTTTGAATGAGTTGAAGAGGCTTGGTGGCAGTGGCCGGGAGGCCAGCTAGCAGTGCGTTGCAGTAGTCGAGGCGGGAGATGACTGTTGATTGGACGAGGAGTTGGGTGGCTTCTTTTGTCAGGAAGGGGCGTATCCTTCTGACGTTGCTCAGGAGGAATCTGCAGGTTCTGGTTGTCGCTGCGATGTGAGCAGAGAAGTTCAACTGGTCGTCAAGGACAACACCAAGGTTCTTGGCGGTCGGCGACGCGGTCACAGCTGCATTCTCGACTGTGATGGAGAGGTCGGTCAGGGGGGAGGATTTGGCCGGCAGGTGGAGCCGGTGTAGCCGATCCCTCGGCCGCCAAGGCTGTCGGCCTTGTGATCACCTGTTGTCTTTGTGTCCAGGGTACCCCAGGGTACCTTGCCACAGCTGCTGGCGAGGCCGCGCCCTCACCTCTGGCTACGCGGTGTGACGCGGTGTGGGGCCTAGGTCAAATACCGCCTGCGCTCCTGCGGAAAGACCAAAGTCCCTCTGCAGAGAGGGGAGCCCTGAGGAGGGAAAACCCTTCTCTCCTCCTCAAGGGGAGACTGTTCCAACCAAAGATGTCTGTGAACAAGCGTTGACAGCATCCTAGCCCTCCCTGCGGTTATAGCTTGCGGCTAGGTCAAAAGCTGAATAACCTCAAAACCTTGCGCGATGTTTTGACGCCGGCTGGCCCTAAGGCCCCACCACCCGACACCATTTTTGACAGAAAAAAAACAGCAATTAGAACAATGTTGCCAGTTGCTCCTAATTCTATACCGCGGCGGTATAGGCTTTAACAGCCCACCAGCCACCTGCCGGGCCGACTCGCCTCATGGTGTCGGCCGGGCGGGACACCGTTCCACCATGTCAGAGGCAAAGGACTGATGCCACCTGCTTCACAAACACGGAACACCAGTGGTGGCTGCAGACCAAAGTCTACTACTAGTGAAGCACTGCCTCACTAGTAGGCATGCAGCAACCTCCACTGTGGTGTGCACCCATGAAGGGGTAAATGAATAAATGAACGAAAACACCACTAACACACTGCAGAATGGGCTAGCCCATACACACAATTGTTAAGGGGATGCAGACTAGAGAAAAACACCAGTCCCGCACACAATTCATAGATTCACAAAAAGCAAACCAGCCCTGAGCCTCAGCCCATCCACCCATGTAAATGGTAAACAAGCCCCCGTTAAACCCCCAACATTAGACACCGATTGACCGTCAGCATGAAAGGTTAAGAGGAGGGAAGACCTTTTAGTAAAAACATCCCTCGGCGGGGAAAAAAGGAACGGCGTCCTAGCATTGTAGCATTAGCATTAGCCGCACGCTCTAGGATAGCTGGGAAAACACCCAAAACAGAGTCATGACAACCATGTTTTCCCAAATATCCTGCCCCTCGCGCCAATACATAACTCGGCTGTCTCACGGGACAACGAGCAGTATCACTCATGCTTGTATCAATGCCTGTCAGCGCAGGCCCTACCTGTGCGCGACGTAGCTCGACTGCTAACCGTCGCGCGATGTCCCTCGATCCGCTGTCACGAGATAAGGAAACCCCAGGACAGGCCCGATGCGCTGTTAGGATGTGCCGAGAAGATTCCAGGGGCTGGTGAACCTCCGGCGAAAACCCAACATTGTGTAATTTCTCCCTGCGTTTCATAACAGCTAGTTCACGGAGTGCACTGCTACGTCCGTGTTGGAAACAAAAAAAGAGGAAGGTAGAGTGTGACCATGTCCGGCGTCATATAGTAGGACGTGGGGGCGTGGCCTGGTCAGGTGCATGTGAGTGCAATTGTTTGTTCGTGAGCACAGTAGGTGCTAGGAGATAAGAGATATCTCATAATGGCGAAGAGCGAGACGCGATTGGCCAGTATGATAATATAACAACTATTTTGATTAATCGACAACTAAATCCTATGCAAAGAAAATCTCGTACAATGCTTTTTCAAACAACTTGCAAAATGACAGTTGAAAGAAATGACAAATCAAACGTAAATGTATGCTGTACATATTAGATTTTTTAACAAAAACCTGTTTATGTCTTCAGTTTTTAAAGGAGCTGAACAGTTTAAATAATAAAGAAAAACAGAAAACACAAACTAAGTATTAACAGGCACTGGAGGTGCATCATAACACAGACCCAACTACGGTAATCAATTATAAAAATAGTCGCCAACGATTTTTATAATCGATTAGTCGATTAGTCGTTGCAGCACTAGTCAACACAGCATCATAATAACACCACTGTTGCTTTTCAGTGAAGACAGATTCACCGCTCAGATTGTTGTACAGTCCTCATTAGCAACATCCAGACTCTCTACGGATGATCTGGTGAGAAAGCACCAGCGCTGGGAGAGAATATTGAAGAAAATCTATATTGAATTGTTTCATTTCTTGTTCATTGTTCTTAAAATCCAGAGATCAATGCCTTTTAATCCATGCCTTTTTTTCAGTGGATGTGTGTGAAGATTTTTGCTATGTTAACTTATTTCTAAAGCGCTAAATATATTACTTATGGATATAACCTAACGTATACATTAAGTACTTTTTTCCCTGTGGTCGATTAGTATTTTGTTTACGTTTTCTGATGAGACCTCCTGTCCTATATATTAGGGGTGCGCAGAGACGACATTATCTGTGTCTGTAATCAGTCAGAAGACTGGAAGTGGGTGTGTTTTATACTGTAATTGTTCATTTTATTAATTTTACAATTATTGTACAATACACAATTGAATTTTTTTTTTAAATAAAGGTATATGGTCAGACACAACAGATCAGTGCGGTCGGGCCCTTACTTGATATAACCTTACAGTACTTAAAGTAACACGCCAACTTTTTGGGAAATTAGCTTATTTGACATCTACCCTGGAGTTAGACAAGCAGATACATACCCACATTTTTTTTTATAATTAGACATTTTCGTTTTTCTAAGCAAATATATACTCAGATTTTTTTTTTGTAGAACCCCTGCTGCCTGGGCGCAGTGATTTCATCACCTTAAAAGCCTTGTTGCTTTTTGAAAAACAGGGCTTTTGAGGTGATGAAATGTCTAATTTTTTATTTATTTTTTATCCACGTGGGAAATACACAGGTCACAACATGTTTACAGGAAAGTTTTGGAGTTGTATTTGGAGTGTATTTCGTGACTGTTGGGAACAAGGCTACACTGGCACACCTACTTCCAGTGAATGACGCTAAGCTAGGCTAACGGTGCGGCTGTTCCCTAAGCCTAATGCATGCACAAAGAAGAAAAGGGTATGTATCTGCTTGTCTAACTCCAGGGTAGATGGCAAATAAGCAAATTTCCCAAAAAGTTGGCGTGTTCCTTTAACACATTGGCCGCCATGCGTTGGTTGCCAATCACAAGATTTCTCGTTATTTAATCGTTATTTCTTTTATTAGCGATATCCATTCATTTTTCATCCATCCAGCCTGACATTATCATTGGGAATGGCTCTGAGCTCGAATGGTAATGCACATCATTGGATTGGATTAAGTGAAAAAGTGCATCAGAGAGAAACTCCGCCATAGGGTTTCCCCACCTCTGGCAAGCAGTGTCGTGTTACCAGAGTCACTGGCAAGGCTGGAATCAGCTTGGATCATGCTTTTCGGACTATAACGTTGGATCAATAAACGCGATCAATATTTGGAATGGCGATCAGGAATTGGATTCATCTTTTTGCAGAACATCTGATCTGAGGTAAGGAATCTATTTTACCAGTTTTGGGTTAATCAGAGTTGTTTTTCACAGATTGCACAACGTGTGTGTATGTGTGCTGTGTGTGTGTGTGTGTGTGTGTGTGTGTGTGTGTGTGTGTGTGTGTGTGTGTGTGTGTGTGGCGTTCAGCGTTTCGTACATGTTGACTGCAAGCAAGTCATTGATAAGCGACGGGTGTATTAGACACAGAGTTTATGCGTTCGCAAATGTGCTTGTCCTCCCATTCATTAACGCGGTGGCATCCAAGCGATAAATCGCCATATCCTGCTGGCAACCAATGTGTTAAGGTACAAATTACAACGTACTGATACGCTGTGTAACATACAGCCTCCAGTGTGATGTTGCTCGATTACGTTTTGAGATGAACAAGGCTTCAGTGGAGTGGAGGTTGGAGGTCAGGCGACGCATCACACGACTAACTTTACAACGTTTTAAAAAGGATGTTTTAAATGTAATGTAACATTTTATTATCTGGTTCCTCATCTCATTTTCTTCTTCCGTTTACCTGGCGGGAGACAAGCCCAGCGCCCGGTCCCTCTCTCCGTCTGAGTCCAAACGCTGGTTCCCTGGGTCTTCTGTCAGACGATAGTGCTGGAAAACACTGTGAGCCGGAAGAGGACGAGGAGGAAGAAGAGAAGGAAGGGGAGGAAAAGGGGGAGGAGGATGAGTAGGAGGAAGAAGAGGAAAGAGGAGGAGGAAAAGGAGGAGGAAGAGAAAGAAGAAAAGGAGGAGGAAGAGGAGGGGAAGAGAAGGAAGAGGAGGATGAGGAAGGAGAGGAGGAGGAAGAGCATGAAGAGGAATGCGGGTGAGAGAGGGTGGGAGGGGGTGAGAGAGAGACAAACAGAGAGAGAGACAAACAGAGAGAGGGAGAGAGAAACAGAGAGGGAGGGAGGGAGGGAGGGGGAAAGAGAGAGAGGGAGGGAGGGAGGGAGGGAGGTAGAGTGGGAGAGAGAGAGCAAGAGAGCGAGAGAGAGAGAGAAAGAGAAAGAAAGAAAGAAAGAAAGAAAGAGAAAGAAAGAAAGAAAGAAAGAAAGAAAGAAAGAAAGAAAGAAAGAAAGAGTGATAAGTGCTGACTATAATGAAAGCGCTCACATGGTGTGGAGAAGGAGTGGGAACACAGGAGTGAAGCCAGCGGGAGGTCTGGAGCTCTCTGCACACAGCGGTGCTGCTCCTTCCTCCAGCAGTGTGACAGCAGCAGTAATAACCTCTCAGTGGAGAGAGAACCACGGGAACACGTTCCTCCTTTCAACAGGAACACGTCTCAAGGCTCCTTTTAACCGTCGCTTTCAACCAGTCAGCATAAATCACCTCAACCACAAAGGTTTTAAAACCCCACTGCATTAAAGAAAACCTTTTACAAAACAACCGGCGTTCTAAATTATCCTGCCGTCAACAAGCTTCCGCTTTTTTCCCCCAAAAAGAGAATGTGTGTGTGTGGCTGCGTCGCTAATGTTTTTCTGCACTCAGCGTTGTGTTCGAGATCAAAGTATCCGTATTGTCCCATGTTTTTACAAGCCGACGGAGTGAGGGTGTCTTATGTCGCTTTCACACAGGGGCTGTTTGGTCCGGACCAGAATTCGATAGTCCGCTTTTTGGGGTTTGTGTGAATGCGCGTCGAACTCGGTCCGCGGACCAAACACGCGAACTCTGGTCCGACCAAAAACAAAGGTCTCGGTTCGCTTCATCGGACCAAACGCGGACCAAATATAGGAAGTGCTTATTATTATTATTATTACCGCGCACGCAGCATTCACTGCAAAACAACACTATCTATCTATATAACTGTGCATCTTGGGTCGAAGGAACACCCGGCTTATTATTATTATTACCTCGCGCGCGGCATTCACTGCAAAACAACTCTATCTATCAGTCCACAGACACACACACGCGCGCGCACACACAGGCTCGCAGCCACACACACACATTTCCACTCTCTATTGTCCAATAGACGAGCGCTCTTTTCGACCGCGTGACATTGTTCAGATAGTTTGGTGCGCCTGACAAATTGCTATGTGAACGCAGACGAACCAAATGACGAATGCAACAATGTTGCAACTTCACCACCAGAACCGCACCGAGTCCACCAAAACTATATGTGAAAGCACCCTTATATTCACACTCTAAAGATCATAGGAGTCTGGGATGGCCTTCAAAAGACAGTGATGTTAATGTCGGATGATCCGTCGTTAGATTTCAAAGGGTTGAACATTAACAAAGGTTAAGACTGAGGAGGGGTAATCATTCCAACTAGGATCATGGTGATTAAGGAGGCCCTGGCAGTCAATTCTTCACGTTGAGATATACTGTACATTATGTACCAGTAGTTCTACACACACACACACACACACACACACACACACACACACACACACACACACACACACACACACACACACACACACACACACACACACACACAGTCTGCAAGGGCCTTGGAATTAAGCCCGTGCCCAGCCCGAGCCCATGATGTTCAGGCCTTGCCCGACAATAAGCCCGACTGTAATGCAACATTTGAAGCCCTAGCCCGAATGAAAACCAGATTTTTTTAAATTTATTTAGAAACATTTATTTGTTTTAAATATTCGAAATATTCGTTTTATATGAACTTAATAAATAAACAAAAACGAAAATGTCCAATAGGTCTGCCTAAATAACAGATAGGCACATATCGTGCTGAAAACTAACAAGCATTATATTATAGCCAAATATAAATTTTTGTTTTAGATATTCGAAACACTGTTTATATATTAACTTAATAAATAAACAAAAACGTCCAATAAGTCTGCCTAAATAACGCATATCACGCTGAAAACTAAGAAGCATTTACATAGCCTGTTTCGCTCTTATTAGAATGCCGTCGCAGTGCTCGCTTAGACTGACTCACACGGCAGCCTCGTAAAACGTATTGAAGGCTATATGGAATCTTCTTTGACACACACACACACACACGACACAATAGCCTACTCAGTCACTATACAAACAAACAGAAAACAGAAATCAGATTTCGAGCAGAGCAACATTTATATTAAATAATGAAAGCACAACAGCGGCGACCCACACCAGCAAATAATAATAATCAGACTCACCACTTCGCTGTTGATGTCAGCAACGCGTTGAACAACGTTAACAAAACTTCGCCAACCGGCTACATACATCCAAGAACAAATTAAAACGTTGGCCAACTGGCTATATTCCAACTTCAAAACAACCAATGCCACTTCGGTCCGGTTCATTTGTTCATCATCCACCTGAGGGCTTCATCTACTCCCCTCGAGTTCTCCCTGCGGGCTGCGGTAATTACATCCAAATGTTTCCAAAAATGCAGCTTTCCAGACGCATTGGGAACTTTCAAAAGCTCTCCCTTTCCCTAATTCCATATCTGTTAACTTATCCATCGTGACTCAGAGAGACACGAGTCTCCGACTCTCTGATCTGTGATGACAGCTGGCGTGAAACTGAAACAGAAACTTAAGGTTATCCTAGAACCCTAGTTATATGAGTATAGCAAGCGCGGAATAGAAAAATAAAAAAGATGGCGCTGCCCGGCCCGGCGGAGCCCGAATTATTTATTTAAAAACAAAGCCCTACCCAGCCCGAACCCGTCGGGTCGGGTAGGGCCCCGTCGGGCTCGGGCAGGGTTGCAGTGCACTAACACACACACACATACCTATTGTCATTATGAATGTCTTGTGTTCCCCAACACAGCTGTCGCCTCCTCCACTGGGCCATGTGAGACATTCCATCTCCATCTACAATATTGGGACCAAACCACAGGAATGAAGGAAAAATGGGCGTTAGAAGAACTAGAATACACGTTTTTAAAACTCATCAAATTTTTTTTTTTAAAACAGATGCACATTCACACATATTACGCATTTTATGTCGAGTAATCATTTTAAAATAATAATAATACATCCAGAGCTTGAAGAAAGGTGCATTGCTTTCCCCCCAAATAAATGTTTGATTGATGCATTTATAGTTTATAAATTCATTCATTCATCAATTCATAATTTATAGTTTAAAAGGTGCTATAGATAACATTCAGCCACTAGATGTCGCACTAGAGCACCATCATGTCATTTATCCAATCAGGTGCGTTCCACGTGGGGAAATGGGAAGTGGGGAGGGGATACATGCAGGCAACATGTAAACCATTAACTTTGGAACCGCAAATTTTTTTATTATAAATTCATGAATCAATACTTTTATTTTTTTAGCTCTGTGGATGTATTATTATTATTTCTCTTTTTTTAATTTTTATTCTACATAGAACTAAAATATTTTATACATAATTTCATAAGCTTTACATCAATTCTTCTATTTTGGACCCAGTGACAGAAAAACAAACAAACAAACAGGACAACTAGTAACCTCTTCTAAACACACACACACACACACACACACACACACACACACACACACACACACACACACACACACACACCGCTGTGCAAAGAGCCGTCCTCGGGCAGGTCTGCATCCAACATGAGGTCATCATCCTCTAAGTCACATGACTCCAAATTGTTTAGAACATCCTGGAGAGAGAGAGAGAGAGAGATAGAGAGATAGAGAGATAGAGAGATAGCGAGATAGCGAGAGAGAGAGAGAGAGAGAGAGAGAGAGAGAGAGAGAGAGAGACAGAGAGACAGAGAGAGAGAGAGAGAGAGAGAGAGAGAGAGAGAGAGAGAGAGAGAGAGAGAGAGAGAGAGAAAGAGGGAGGGAGAGAGAGGGAAGGAGAAAGAGGCAGAGAGAGAGAGAGAGATGGAGAAAGAGAAGAGAGAGATAGACAGAGGGAAGGAGAAAGAAGAGAGAGAAAGAGACACTGATTATCTGAATTACGTTCCTACTTCTTCAAAAATGCATTTTAGATTTTTCCAGCTCCTCTGCATCTTGGTGCCTTAGAAACACACAGCCCTAGGAGGTTATCTGTTTTCCACATTCCAAAGGAGCTGCACAGAACGAAAGAAAAGGTTCAAATCTATTATGCTCGCTCACGAAGACATCAACGTGAAACACTTTGATTGTGTGTGGTGATCAATGCTGCTGCTGCATCCCCGTCAAATGGAGAAAGGCAGAGAAACACAAATCAATAACAGAAAAACCACTCAAAAAGATGAACCCCGAAACACAAAACAACCCGCTCTCTCCCTGTTGAAATCAAACTCACAGTAGTCACTTTTAAATGTGGGAGTCGTTCGACACAACGGGGGGGGGGGGGGCTTGTGTTTGACGCACACACACACACGCATGAATGCACAGCGCACACAAACACCTTTTCTCTCCCTCTCCTCTCTATCCATGTCTCTGTCTCTGCTCTTTCTCTCTCTATCTCTCCCTCTGCTCATTCTCTCTATCTCTCCTTCTCCCTCTCTTTCTGCTCTCTCTCTATCTCTCCTTCTCTCTCCGTCACACCACAGTGACTGTTGAGGAAACTAAACTTTCCCACTGAATAACAGCCAAGTCTCTCTCTCATGCACACACACACGCACACACACACACCTGAGTAAAAGGCAGTGGTCCACATCAACATATTAACCTAATCTTCGTCTTGCACTGCTGTTCTTCATCCCTCCAACATTCTCTGCTCCTTTTTCCAAATTATTTCCTCCTCTCCCATCTTTCACACCCCTAACTCTCCCCTCTCCTCTCTCCCCCCCTCTATCCTCCCCTCCCCGCTTCTCTCTCCTCTCTCCCCCCCTCTATCCTCCCCTCCCCTCTTCTCTCTCCCTCTCCTCTCTCCCCCCTCTATCCTCCCCTCTCTCTGTTCTCCCCTCCTCTCTCTCCCCTCTCCTCTCGCTCCTCCCTCCTCTCCCCCCCCCCCTCATCTCCTCCCCTGTAATCATCTAGTAACCTGAAGCCTCTGAGAGGATCAATGTTTCAGTCTTGTATGACATCCTGGAACACCACAAATAAACAGCATGTGGGGAACACACACACACACACACACACACACACACACACACACACACACACACACCCACCCCTCCGGCTTTGTCACTTGACTAGACAGTCGATCACAAACAAATTGCGTGGTTCACAAACAAGTCGACGGCGTGACAGTGTTTGTATTGAGTCGTCGTGCATCTCGCCCTGAGAAACTGACACTTTTCCAGCGGCTTCTCAAACCCAGGAGGCGCCGCGGGCTTTCAGCGGGTGAAGGTGTGCAAACACAGCACCACACCGTTATCTACACACTGTTTATCTACACAACACTCCACTTTTGACTTTGTCTCGTCACGAGACTGAAGAGAACTCCTAAGACATGACTCCCTCTCGCTCTCTCTCTCTCTCACACACACACACACACACACCACACACACACACACACACACACACACAGACACACAGACACACGCACAACTAAGAGCAGCACTGCCCCCTAGTGTCCATATGAAATGCTTACACACAGTTCGGCCAGTTTGACGAGCCAAGAGCAAGGACACTCTTGTGGGCTGAATATAAATTCCCTTCAGTTTACATACTGAAGTTAACATGGGGGGGGGGGGGGGGGGTTGGTGTTTGGTTCACTGATGACTCGGTTTACGTTTGTAATTCATGGGATTAAAGATATATTTTCTACATATTGTCTGTATTTTTGTGTATTGCGCTAAATACCAGTTTTACATAACAAAATGAGACTGTAAACCATTCAAACAGCTGTATTTTTAATAAGGTTGAATCTGCAATGCCTTCAAACAGCTTCCTCTAAGCAAAAGAGCTCCTCTGTATTGCGCCCTTGTTTAAATGTTTTGCTTTGGTTTAACGTGTGGGGTGGAATGGAGTGTGGATAGAGGGAGGGGTTGCTATCCGTATCGGTGCAATAAAGGGTTCATATTTTAAAGTTGAACTACAGATAAGGGGTAAGTATAATGTGCTTCAATCAATGCGGCTTTGAAACCAAATATTGTTTAATTGTTTAATTGATATAGCATATCTCCAATAATATACACGCCTATGAATATTTAACATAATGGACCCTGACAGGTAGGAATGACCAGCTTCCCTGATTCATACGATGCAAAAAGGGTGTGCTAATGCAAATATTGCATACCAAAGTCAGTGTATTTGCTTGTGTGTGTCTTCATATAGTCAGAAACACTCTATATTAAGAGGAGACAGAGCGCTCTGGGACTAATTGATTAATTGATTGATACAGCTCTGATACTAGATGATGGACTAACAACTAAACTACTTGCTACAACACAAACTGTAGTGGCCGCATGTCCAAGCTGCAGCCGATGTAGTTTGCAGGGTTTTATTGTCCAAAGGAAAGATGTATGATGATGAAGTTGAACAGAACAGTTGTCAATTGTTTGTTATAGAAGCGGTTCCAACAGTGAAAGCAGGTTTGAGAGTAAATCCTTGGCAGGTGCATGCCTAGGCTCTGATTACAGAGCCTCTTATAATAGAGGTGGTGTGCCCCCTAGTGTTCAAACATAAATACACCATACAAATATAAATACCTCATTACCATATAATACAACTTCTAATAATGTCGGTTTTGGCTTCTACACAAACCTATTCAGAGAAAATAATAAAATGTTATGTTATGTTGAGTAAAATTATAATCCACTGCATCTCGAGGTGAAATGTTGATGAGTGATGATCTCTGCCGTGAGTGGTTGCTAAGGACTATGGACAGAGTGGAAACCCCTGGATGGCAGCGTGTGTAGAAGGGAGTCGGGTCTCGTTAGTTGCCGTTATCAAGATGATAAGAGTGAGCAGACTTCACGGTTGAAAAAAACATCCCAACTTGGAGTAATGTTCCTTCCCATCATAGATGGGAAAAAGACACAATAACAATAACATTATAATAAGACCCACATGTAATTCCTGTTCCAATGTTTTGCTAATGCATTAACCGATATATTTCAATAGATTTGGGTCCAAACTGTTCCCCTAGCAACATAACTCCAGTGAAAGCATCTCTATGGGAGGGAGACGACGTTAGTGACATAAATTGCAGGCAAACAGAGATATGCTGTTTTAGGCCTAAATAAATATCACAAAGATATGCTGTTTATGCCTAAATCAATATAACACAGATATCGTTAGCCTCATAGCATAATTGCCTAAGTAGTTTTTCAAGACTTTCGGAAAAGAAAAAACTAATTTTCCAGCAAATGTGTACGAGTTTTTTTATTTATATTTTGAAAATATGTATCACAAGGTGTATCAACAAGTTTGTACAAATACAAAAACATAACCATTGCATAACAGAATAAGGTGACTTAGGCTATTTTAAACAAAATAAGTCATGACATAGGCATTTTTTCCTCTTACATACATATTGTCATACAAACACTAGGCAGTTGTTTTACTTGCCTAAACATTACAAAAGTAGCACAGTTGTGGAAAACTTTAACATCCTGAACAGGTGGGTTAGATCTGTGGTCAGCCCAGCCGTGTTATCAGACCCAAGTAGGAACTTACACGTGGGGCGGGAACTATTCTAGTCGCTGTGGTCCACTTGGTTGACCTAAGAAACATCAAAATGTAACTTTCCTAAACATAACTGTTTTTTAACTTGCCTAACCTTAACCAAAGTCCCACTCGGGTGCTGTGTTCACACAGACTATTGATGAGGGAGGTTGTCATAGTAGTGGTGGGCCACTCTTGGTAGTACCGGCTTCATTGCCTGCAAATCGTTGAATTTCCTGAGAGTAATCGGTAATTGGGCAGGAAAGAGTCGGTCCCAGTGGGACGCTTTTTTGGGGATGCTGACTCGCTGAGGCAGTTCCTCCCAGTCAGACTCAAAATCCAACTTGTACCGAATTCTATCATCTCCTGAGTACTGGAGAGCCCGAAGGTCATGGACTGTGGGGTCGCCAACTTTTCTACCTGGTCGGATGTTGGTGACATAGGCCCCAGATAGCTTCATGAAATCGTTGTGGTATACCTGGGTGACCTTGTATGGGGATGGCCGCAAACGTGCAGTGTCAAAGATGACAATGTAATCACGTGGAGTGTAAATATCTTTAGTGGTACGCCGTTCGATGCATGCATGCATGGAGTCACACTCCATCTGTGTGTGCCCTGCAACCAAATATTTCTGTTCTATGGTGACACCATGCTTTATGGCCAGATCTAGGTATGCGTTTGCAATGGTACAACACCGATTTTGGTAGCCGCAGCCATCAGACCAGATTACGACTTTTTTGACGCTTGACTTGGCCTCTAGGAAAGACTCAAAGTGTTTGAACTGCAGATGGGCAATACCCATCTTACCCAGGTTGAAGCAAGTGAAGTTGTGCATCTGTAATTTTGTTTTATAGTACATTGTACTCGCCTTTGTCTTAGGGCACAGAAGAACGCACCGAAGGTCCATTGTCCACACAGAGTTCATCACTGGATTCCTGTTTATCCCTTTCCTTTTCATCCTGAGCTTGAGCCTTGAATTTTCGGTGAGTAGTATAGGCATCCTGATCTATATTTCCTACTCTGGCACCGACACATACATCACACTGGTCATTTCGTGGTCTGAACACAGAGTATTTCTGTTCACTGAACGCCTGTCGGAAATATGTCTCACTCACGACCCGTGCTTCACTTTCACCAGCAGCTTTCTGGTATTCCTTGTACAGGTCACTTTGAATTGTTCCCGGCTCCAGAAACGTCTTATCCTGATATAGGAGGGAATCTGGCGGCAGTAATGGGATGGAACGGTAGGCAGCCCAGAGAGCCATTCGTTCAGGAAGGTCTGGTCAGCATCAGATATGGGCACACATGGACCTAACAAGTGCAAAGAAAATATGGAAATTAGAATAGACTTGCAAGGGAATTGAACTAAGATCTTGGCCCTTCAGTCACATCATTCCTGGATAATAACCCCCCCCCCTGCAATTTTAAATCCAATTTACAAGCATTCTTTATTTTTGGAGTTACTTACCAGTCTTATTGCTCCTGGGTTTGGGCAGATCTTTATTGGCGTCGAGAGCTAACCATAATCCGATGGTTCTGGGGGCGATGCCAAGGGTTGAACAGAACATACTCTTACACACAGGTAGTTTACATCCATCTGCCTGTTGCAAGTGGTATAACTGAGACTTTGTTCTCCTTGATGCATTACTCGCTTTATAGGCACCTGCAGGTAAAGGAAAGTAAAATAGCCAATCAAGATACATTGCATTTAAAGCTGGACTGAAACCAATTAAGGAGGCAGTAGATGACAAATTTGATTATGAGTAACCACTTACATTTTCGACTAAAGTCCGGACATACACCTTGCGTGTGTCCCAGGACGACATGGTCCAGAATTGGTTGAAGATATCTCTTCTCTCTTCACCACTCAGCAGCTCACAACTTCGCTTCTTTGACTTCAAGCAGTGCTGTGATGTGTAGGGTGGTCCCATGGTCTTTGGCTGTTTCTCCTGTCGCATTATATTTTTGTAACATTATTACCCCTTCATGCGCTTCTCTTTCATCACCAGTCGCTTCCACGTGTGTGAGCTTTAACAACGGCAGCTTCAAGTGCAGCTCCTGTTTCTCCCCCCCCCCTCACCTCTTCCATCCTCTTCTGTTCCTTCAAGTGCAGCTCCTGTTTCTTCTCCCCCCTCACTTCCTCCCTCCTCTTCCGTGACTGTGATCACTACTATCTGTGCGGCCATCTTTCCCTCTTCTATAGTCTGGATCCAAGACAGAGTCATAATTTTCACTTTCTGACCATGAATCAGAAGTTGCCCTGGAGGCTCTAACGTCACAGTGACCAATTGCAGCCACTCTTATTGTCTGGGACCAAATACGGCCACGCCCCACTGCCAGCAAAAAGTGGGAATCTCTAGAATGGGTTTGGGGCGGCGCTGTATACGGAAGTAGCTCTCAAGGTGACGATTAGACAACACTTTTTTGTTGTCAGTAGATGGCAGCATTGGTTTAAAATTAAAGGCTGAAAATGTTGAGAACTACAACACTGCATTTCCCAAGACCCTTAGCACAGGTCGCAGGTCACTGGGATGTGTCTATATTCTCCGACGTGATCTGAACAGCGTTAAACTATTACTGCGACCTCGGTATAGCGACCGAGAATGGCCAACTAATTATCTTAACAAAAGTGCGCTGGTAGCGTTACATTATGTTGTCTAAAGGGGGACATATGGTACAATTTAAGATTCTAATGATAATCGGCATATAAAGGACAAGATAAAGCATTGTTAATTTGTAAGAAACCTCAATGAAAACGGCGCAGGGTGTTATTGTTATGAAAATGTGATAGAATCCTATAAAAATGTGGACGCATTTGGCCTACGTTCCGTTAACTGCCTCTCCCCTTCTTCCAAGTCCCCCCCTCTCTCTCTCTTCATAGTCCCTCCCTCTCTCCCACTCGCACCTACGTCCCCCTCTCTTTCTCCTAAGTCCCCCCACTCTCTCCTAAGTCCCCCCCTCTCTCTCCTAAGATCCCCTCTCTGTCTCCTAAGTCCTCCTCTCTCTCTCCTAAGATCCCCTCTGTCTCCTAAGTCCCTAAGAATATTTCAGCTATTGAAGTTAAATGTTTATTATCATCAACTATCTAGTTAGTTTTTATAGTGTAACGTTTTGTTACTTAAACGTTCATTGAACATACAGTAGAGAGAGGGAGACGTGCTCAGCCCCCCTTCCTCACTATTGGAACTCTGTGTCTGTGAGCAGGAGTTAAAGATGAAAACATTTCACATGTGATGAACATCTGAAGTCATGCCATGCTGTCTGTGTATGTAACATTAAATGCACAAGTCACACAAGTGAGTTAGGCAGAAAGGGATTTTTTAACATAACAAGTGTTCTGATAAATATAGGCTACAACCTTTTCCAAGAAAAGACACACATTATATGCATCCGTTTTCTATTTTTAGTGCGGAGGTGCTTACAAAGCACATGGCGATATCACACATGTGGGTGAGCAGTCATGAATATGTATGACAGGTGGGCAGATGTCTGGGTGGCAGAGTGTGAATATCAGGCCTCTCCGCGTCGGCTGGCAGAGAACAGCGTCTCACGGTGGTACTGGCTGGGAGGGACTCCTCATGAATAAACATGTTGCCCACGGCTACAGAATAATAAAGAGTCTGATTGGTCTGTGTTACGTATTACTTTCACACGGTGGAGGGATACTTACTGTCTGTGGTGCATATTCACATTGTGGTTGTAATGTGCTGTCACTAATTGGTGGTTTGATTGACACACTGTTTTTCTTTCTGTTGTCATTTTGCTTGACATTAAAATGGCCGCTTTTCTAATTGATCACAGGTGTGGTGATGAGGCACCACGCCCTACAAATGCAGAGTGCAGGCAGCAGTCAAGTCCTCACTACACAGAGCTTGTCCTCGTCACAGCTATCCAGCGTCTCACCTGCTCTCACTGCTTGTTGTATTTTTGCCTATGTGCATTCCTTTTGTTGTTGAATTATGGAGTCTGGATCACCCAGCTCCCCTTCTTTTTGTTCCCTAAATTAGCTGTGCTAATAAAGTTATTTTTGATAAACTCCTGTCTTGTCCTGTGTCCACCACTTTACATTCAAGGCCTACACAAGCCATATTTTAGGATTGAATGCAACATGGGGGCTCTAGCCGGTCTTCCTTGCGCGGTTATGGAGGCTTGGATCCGGTCTTTCACGTACGGCTGACGTGGGGGGCTTTAGTCCAGCTTTCCATGTGCTGTTTACATGGGAGCTTCAGTGTTCTTTTTTCCATGTTGTCACGTATGTGGGTTGTGCATTATCATTATTGCCATATATTTTAACACCATGTAACATCAGGGTAATATATTAGTTGTGTTGTTTTCTATGTGTGATGTTGTGTCATCTCCTAATCGCCTGTTTCTGTTCCGCAGATGCCACTCATCTCCCTGATTGGATTGGTTGCATCTGATTGGTGCACCTTCGGACAGGCAGTGGAGATGGGTGGTTAATAGAGTGGGAGGTGACACACATCGGGGCGCCTCATTGAATCACTGCCACCGACCAGAGTGGAGTGTGGAGGTGGCCGCTATTTGCCACTATTGAGTGGATATTTTTGTAGCCTAATTGTAAAAGCCATTAACCACTGTGTGTGGGCAATCTTATTGTGTTGGTCTTATCTTCCACTTTGTGTGCTTCCCTAACAGGTGGGATTATTATTGTATATATTGTTGGCCTCTGCGCCATCTCCCTCCATCAAGGGGGATATATACTGTAGTGCTTTATTGCTGGGTGGTTCCCAGTGCTTACCTTTGCTTAATAGCTTTGTGTCTTATGACACGTCTATATTTTGCTTAGTGTTTGTTTGTCTTATTTATATATTCCCTGTTTGTTCTCCATTACCCTTTGCCCTTTGTGTGTGCTGTGGGTTTAAATCCCCACTATAATAAATATCATTTTTCCTTTGGGAACAGTGGGTTTCAAGCCCCGCTATAATAAATATCATTTGCCATTTGAAAACGCCTTTGTTTATTTCTTACCTGCTCGGGACCGTGCTTAGTGCACTACTGAAGGGGCTGGTTTTCACATACAGCCCGCTTCAGCTTATATTTTATATTGTCATTAGACATTGCTATGTGACATGGGGGCTCATTTCCGGTCTTTCATGTCCTTGTGACATGGGGGCTCAATGCCGGTCTTCTGTGTACGTTTGACATAGGGGCTGATGGTGTCAGGTAAGGCGGCGAGTAAGGTGCAGGACCTTGCGGCCATGAGCGAGTTGGTACTCATGGAACAATTTAAAACCTGTATGTCCGAACGAACCGTGGTGTATCTGAATGAACAGAAAGTGTCTACTCTCCAAGACGCTGCTGTTTTGGCGGATGAATTGGCGTTGACGCACAAACATGTTTCTGTGCGTAACGATACTGTGTATGTTAGAGGCGGTGCGTTTCCCTCTCGGGAATTACCATTTCGGGGAAATAGCGAGTGAGCGTATCGGCCACGCTCGCCTCCGTCTGACAAGAGACAATGTCATTATTGTAAGAGGCCAGGTCATTTGATGGCGGACTGTCATGCATTACGCGATCGGCAGGATACTAAAAGGCCAGCTCAGAAACCAAAGGGGGTGGGGTTGATTAGCACTGTCTCACGCCCAGAGCAGGAGAAACCAGAGAGTTGTTTTGAACCTTTTATATTTTCTGGTTTTGTGTCACTGTCGGGTAAAGTCTGTGACCAACGCGAGGTGAGAATCCTTCGTGATACAGGTGGTTCGCAGTCCTTTATTCTGGCGGATGTATTGCCGTTAAATGAGGAGTCGTCTTGTAAATCAAGTGCTATTGTGCGGGGAATCGAAATGGGTTTTACACCCGCTCCGTTACATAGGATACATGTGAGATCAGAACTAGTCACAGGTTGTTTTTCCGTGGCGGTTCGTTCATCTTTTCCGGTAGCTGGAATTGATTTTATCATGGGGAATGATATAGCTGGGGGGAAGGTAATTCCAGTTCTGGAGGTGGTGGACGCCCCAGTGTCTGAGTTTCTGTGCGATGCGTTGATTAAAAGTCACCCAAATGTTTTTCCTGTCTGTGCTGTGACTAGGGCTCAGGAGAGACAACGAGAGCAGGCGGTGACGCTGCGTGACTCCATCTGTGGCGAGGCTCTCGCTGAGGACAGGTGGCCGTCTAGTGGCGAGGTGAAAAGGGGTGTGAGTAGCGTTCAGGGGAAACTGGTAAATCCCAAGTTTTCCGACATGCCGTTGCCTCTAACGCGTCAAACGTTGATTGCCGCTCAGAAAAATGATTCCTCCCTAACAAGTTGTTTTGCGGCAGTAGCCAGCAGTACTGATAGTAGGAAACACGCCTTCTTGATAGAAGAAGGGGTGTTGATGCGAACTTGGGTAGCTAGGCCAGGTGTGACAGGCTTAAAGTGTGGGGATGCCTGGAATGTAGTGCACCAGGTTGTATTACCAGTGGTGTGTAGACGTCACGTTTTGATGTTAGCACATGAACATATCTGGTCTGGTCATTTGGGTATTTCAAAGACTTATGACAGAATACTGCAAAATTTCTTTTGGCCCGGTCTGAAGGCCGATGTGGTAAAGTTTTGTAGTACTTGTAGTACATGTCAAATTGTGGGAAAGCCAAATCAGGGGGTTCCTTTAGCTCCCCTGCACCCCATTCCAGCGATAGGGGAACCTTTTGAATATGTGATCATTGATTGTGTTGGCCCCCTGCCTAAGACAAAGGCAGGTCACCAATACATGTTGACTATTATGTGTCTTGCCACCCATTTCCCAGAGGCAATACCTCTGAGGAAAATTACTGCCCCAGCAATTACCAAGGCATTGAATTTTTTTTTCCGCAACTTACGGTTTACCAAAAACCGTGCAAAGTGATCAAGGCTCGAATTTCATGTCTAAGACCTTTAATCAATCCTTACAGGTTTTGGGTATCAGTCACACGGTGTCTAGCGCGTACCATCCTGAATCACAGGGGGCGCTGGAGCGCTGGCACGAGACGCTGAAGGCGATGCTAAAGAAGTACTGTGTTGATACGGGTTGTGGTTGGGACGAGGGTGTGCCATTTGTACTGTTTGCTATTCGGGATGCTAAACAGGAGTCACTTGGGTTTAGCCCTGCAGAGCTAGTGTTTGGTCACACTGTGCATGGTCCATTGAAGATGCTCGAAGAGAAGATGTTGTCTGGTTCTTCTCCTAAATCGACTATGTTTGATTTTGTCTCCCGGTGCAAGGAGCGTCTCCGCTGTGCGTCCTCGTTGGCTAGGGAGGCCCTCGCCTCTGCCCAGGGGGAGATGAAGTTGAGGTTTGACAAGAAGGCGGTGGGGCGGCAGTTCGAGGCTGGCGATGAAGTGCTGGTTTTGCTGCCCATGCCTGGGTCAGCTCTCTCTGCCCGGTTTGCAGGACCCTATAAGGTGGAGAGGAAAGTATCAGACACCAATTATGTTATATGTACGCCCGAGAGGTGCAGGAAGACATGGTTGTGTCATATTAACATGTTGAAGAAGTATCTCACCCGTGCTGGTGGGAGTGAGCAGGAGGTGCAGTCTGGCAGCCCAGGAGCTGTTCCAGCTGTTTTGTTAACATGTGTTAATCCCCTGCCGGACGATGATTTGAAGGCGTTGTCCGAGGGTCAGCAGACGGGGCGTTTGACTAACTCTGAGTTCATGAGTGAGGTCACTGCTCATCTGTTGTATCTGCCCGAGTCACAGAGTGATGATGTACGTCAACTGTTGTTATCCTATCCTGTGTTGTTGTCTAATGTGCCTTCCAGAACGACCGTCCTGGAGCACGATATTGATGTGGGGGGTGCGACCCCCATTAAACAACATGCATATCGGTGTCCGGTGGCGAAGAGGGAGGTGATGAGGAAGGAGGCTGAGTATCTGATGGATAATGGGATGGCTAAAGATAGCTGTAGTCCCTGGAGCTCTCCTTGCCTTTTAGCTCCTAAGGCTGATGGGTCTCCCCGGTTCTGTACTGATTACAGGAAGGTGAACGCGGTGACAGTGCCTGACTCGTTCCCGTTACCCAGAATGGATGACTGCATAGACAGTATTGGTCCCGCTGTGTTTATCACGAAACTCGATCTCTTGAAGGGGTACTGGCAGGTCCCCCTGACAGAGCGAGCCTCGGATATTTCAGCGTTCGTTAGACCCGACCATTTCTTGCAGTACACCGTCATGGCCTTCGGGATGAGGAACGCACCGGCCACGTTCCAACGTTTGATGCACATGGTGTTGGGGGGTGTGCCTAGGTGTAACGTCTATTTGGACGATGTGGTGGTGTACTCCGATACTTGGGCGGAGCACATTGCTAACTTACGGGTGGTTTTTGCACGCTTGGCGGAGGCTTCGTTGACTCTGAACCTCGCTAAGTGTGAGTTTGGGAAAGCCACGGTGAGGTACTTGGGGAAGCAGGTGGGTCACGGACAGGTCCGCCCGGTGGACGCTAAGGTAACAGCGATCCTTGCATATCCGGCTCCTTCCACGAGGCGCGAGCTACGGCGTTTCCTGGGGATGGCTGGGTAATACCGGTGTTTTTGTAGAAATTTTTCTGTGGTGGTGGCTCCCCTCACTTCCTTATGTAGTCCTATTGTACCTTTTGTGTGGTCCACGGAGTGTCAGTGTGCCTTCGAGGTTGCTAAATCTCTCTTATGCAGTGCACCTGTTCTGGCGGCCCCTGACTTTGCGTTGCCCTTTCAGCTGGAGGTCGACGCGAGTGCTGCTGGGGCTGGAGCTGTGCTGTTGCAGGCGGGAGAGGGCGAGGTGCATCATCCGGTTTGCTACTTCTCGGTGAAGTTCAAACAGCATCAGTTGAACTACTCGACCATCGAGAAGGAGACGCTGGCGATGCTCCTCGCTCTCCAGCACTTTGAGGTGTACGTGGGGTCCAGCTCTATTCCGGTGTTGGTCTACACGGACCACAATCCCCTGGTGTTCTTGGCTCACATGTACAACCACAACCAGAGGTTGATGCGTTGGGCCCTGTTGGTGCAGGGCTACAACATTGTCATCCGTCACAAAAAGGGGGTGGACAATGTTGTGGCCGATGCCTTATCCAGAGGGTAGGTCTGGGGGTACTGCTCTGATGTTGGTTGTATAGGTAATAATGTTTTGCTCACCCGGTGGGTTCGCTTCTATGGGGGGAGGTGTCACGTACGTGGGTTGTGCATTATCATTATTGCCATATATTTTAACACCATGTAACATCAGGGTAATATATTAGTTGTGTTGTTTTCTATGTGTGATGTTGTGTCATCTCCTAATCGCCTGTTTCTGTTCCTCTGTATATTGTTGGCCTCTGCGCCATCTCCCTCCATCAAGGGGGATATATACTGTAGTGCTTTATTGCTGGGTGGTTCCCAGTGCTTACCTTTGCTTAATAGCTTTGTGTCTTATGACACGTCTATATTTTGCTTAGTGTTTGTTTGTCTTATTTATATATTCCCTGTTTGTTCTCCATTACCCTTTGCCCTTTGTGTGTGCTGTGGGTTTAAATCCCCACTATAATAAATATCATTTGCCATTTGAAAACGCCTTTGTTTATTTCTTACCTGCTCGGGACCGTGCTTAGTGCACTACTGAAGGGGCTGGTTTTCACATACAGCCCGCTTCAGCTTATATTTTATATTGTCATTAGACATTGCTATGTGACACATGTGCTGTTAACATGGGAGCTTCAATTTGTTTTTTTCTCTCCATGTGCTTGAGCCGGTCTTCATACAGGTGAGTATGCTCTTAATTTATCATTTGATTTGACTACTTGTATGCTGTTAAAATATTTAGTTTAGTTGACACCACAAGTAGGTAATTTCATTGTTTTCTGGCTGTTAGCTTCCTGTGTACCACTTAACCCTGGGGCAGTCATTGAAGGGATTAGTACCATATACTTGTCTTGTACTATACCATATACTTGACGGGTTTATGGTCGATATGATCTTTGGCTGGTAGCGGGTGTGGTTGAAGAAAGCTAGGTCTATAGTGCATTAGCTTTCAGTATAGGTAGGTTAGGAGGCCAGAAAATATAATTAGTGTGTTAGGACCTGATGTAAGTATTTTTGTTAGATTAGACATGTGGTGGGCCTAGCAGTCCTTCATTGACTGCAGTGTAGATGTTAGAAGCGATTTGTGAGTCATATCAGATTATAAGGTGTTAGAATTTGTTTGTTGAATTTGTTTGTTGGTTGTTTCTTGAGTGTAACACAAGGTTTTTTCCTCACTTTGTTACTGAAGGCGTTTGTTCCAGTATTGGATAAATGTCTATATATATATGACTCCACAGGGTTAGTCTTGTGGGTGGTTCATCTCAGCAGAGGCCTGTAGCTAGTGTCCAGTAGATGTGTCTGCTGTGATTCTCTAGTTTGAGTATAGGATCGGTTAGGGCTGGGCGATAAAACGATAACGATCGCGATAAATTATTTCCTCGAAATAAACATGAAACGTGGTCGCAAAGTTTCGATATCGATTTTCCAAGCTTGGATATGAGCACACGCACTAACAACCAATCAGTGAAGGAGATGGCCGACAGCGAAGGAGACCCGCGCTGCACCTCTGGGTAGAGAGGTAGGACTCCAGTAGTAAACAAGGCTGGCTAGGATAATTAGCTTGCACGCCGCTATTTTATAGTTTACGTGCCGAGTGGGTGTGTGGCGTGAATTCTGAGGCCACGGTTAGAGTAGTGTGGGGTATGCGGTGGACGTCGTTGCAATGTATTGGGGCGGAACAGAGTATTTTAGGGTGATATTTAGTACATTGGAAACAAGGCTGGCTAGGATAATTAGCTTGCACGCCGCTATTTTATAGTTTACGTGCCGAGTGGGTGTGTGGCGTGAATTCTGAGGCCACGGTTAGAGTAGTATGGGGTATGCGGTGGACGTCGTTGCAATGTATTGGGGCTGAACGGAGTATTTTAGGGTGATAGTTAGTACATTGTCATGGGATACACCGCTTGCTCTGGCTAACTGCTAACGTGTGCGGACTGATGACGACATCAACTCGAGACATTTGCAGCAGAAAAACAAGTCTATTAATAGCCCGTCCATCGGCGCCGGGCATAAGAAGTTAATTAAACTTGACAGAAATTATATCGACGATAATTATCGATATCGAGTTATATGAAAATTATTTTATAATTTTATCGCAATAACTTTTTTGGCCATATCGCCCAGCCCTAGGATCTGTATGCATTATTGAGCTTGACTTTTGATCCAGTATGTTATGCCGTGTCTTAAATTACTGTGGGTGATTTAATTGCAATATATGGGTTATGGGTGTGCAATATATATGGGTTATGCCGTGTGTCTTATATACAGTGTGATGTAATTGCGTGCTAACATAAAATGCCATGTGTCTTAAACTACTGCGTGTGAGTTTAATTACGTGCTATAGTTATGCCGTGTGTCTTAACTAGAGGTGGGCATAGATAAAAAAAAATGTAATCTAGATTAATCTATCGGCAATCCTGGATTTAATCTAGATTAATCTAGATTAAAATGGCTAAAAGAAAAAATCTGCCGAAGGCATTTAAAATATGTGTGTTCTACCCAAATACTTACTTTTTCTTTCCTCCTTATGTTTCTCAGGCCAGGTGGCCCATTACACCATGAGCCCATCTCCCGTTTCCAAAATGCATTACAGACTGTTTGAAAAAGCTGTTTTGCTATGATAATTGGTAATGAAATATCAAAATAATGTTCAATAAGATGTACTTGTGTTTAATAAGTTGTTTTATTCAGTTAACACAAATAAATAATATTACCAGTACAGTACAGTATCTAGCACACTCTCAGGAGCAAAACAGAAAGAAGCATTTCAAACTTGAACTATGTGACATGGCTTGACTCAATCAGTCCAATCTCTATTTCTCCTTCTTCCACCAGTCACTCAGGCAGACCAGCTTGTTTTATGTAGCAGTGTCTACTTATAGTGCCAGACAGGGCCAAACCCTGCCAATGCAAATCAACTGCTCCAGTGGAGTTGCTCAGTGGCCAATGGTGTCAACTGTGGTTGTACTAGGCAGCTCCCAGGTGTGAATGGAACTGTGTGAATGTGAAGCAGGGCGTTCCTGAAAAAGAGCATCTGTGCTCAGCGAACTTACCCTGGGTAAATAAAAGTAAAAAAAAAAAAAAAAAAAATCAATTATATTATCGCCGTTAATGGCCCAGCTCTAGTCTTAACACATTAACTGCCACGGAGTTTGCCTGTCTCATACCACTTTCTGCCACCACTCTAAGCCTATGGAGATGTTTACCTTCTTTGCAGGGCTATAACTTTTTAAATTGTATTGCTAAATTGACATTACTATGGCCCATTCAACATCGATTATCTATCGTTCAGGATGTAGGAACGTTATACTTTTTCATTCATAGATTCATACGAAAATACCGTCTAGAACAGTGTTTCTCAACTGGTGGGTCGCGACCCAAAAGTGGGTCGCGGGGCCATTTTGAGTGGGTCGCGGATGTGTGTGTAAAAGAAAAAGATTTTTTTTTTTTTTTTTTTTTTTCACTACCTATCTTTGTGAAAGTGGCTTCTCAGCTCTGGTCCAGCTGAAGACAAAGCGGGGGAACAGATTGGACATTGAGCATGACCTCAGAGTTGCTTTGTCTACCATCACCCCAGACTTTGAGACTCTTGTCAGGAGCAAACACCATCCCCAGTTATCCCATTAGTTCCCTGCATGTTAAGCTAAGAAGTCTGCTAAGAAGGATATATTATTTATTATTATTCTTTTATTTCATTGTGTTTTTAGCCCTTAGTTGCACTTTTGTTGCAACCCCAGTTATCCCATTAGTTCCCCCAAACGTAGGTCTGTTATGATAAGCTAAGAAATCTGCTAAGAAGCATATTATTTATTATTATTTTATTTCATTGGGTTTTAGCCCTAGTTGCACTTGTGTTGCAAACTCAGTTATCCCATTAGTTCCCCCAAATTTAGGTATGTTATGTTAAGCTAAGAAATCTGCTAAGAAGCATATATTATTTATTATTCTTTTATTTCATTGGGTTTTTAGCAATAGTTGCACTTTTGTTGCATTTTTTGTGTTTATTTCATCTTTTGAAAGATTGCGTATTACTGCAAATATTTTTTTTTTACATAAATCATAGTGGTTAAACATTTTGGGTCGCGACTTAATGACTAAGGAAAATGTTGGGTCCCGAGGCTAGACCAGTTGAGAACCACTGGTCTAGAATATAAATATGTTTTTATCGTTTTCTGCAGTAATTCCTAGAACGTGAGTTATAGGCATAAACGCATATATAGATTATCAACTGCCGTTTGTTGCCGATACACGCTATATTAAAGATGTCAACTGTACATGATCCTAAACGTTATGACTTATCATGCGCAGGGGGGGGTCGTTTATAATTCAGTGATCGTCAGTAAATGCTTTATGTAGTATGGGTGATATATTGATCAGAGCAGTTTGCATTAATAATAATAAACAAACACGCTGAAAATGACGTCAGCGTCCTCTTACCGTTCGCAGATGAGACTGGAGGAAAAAGATCCCACTTATTTGACGGCGATCTACTAGATCCATTTCCGGTTTGTATAATAATAATAAACGCCCAAATCATATCGATTATTGAGTTATGGCAGCGATCGATATACACGGATGTGTGTCTAGAGTCCCGCAACAATATGTGAGTGCCGGATGCATTTGCCAGATGCACGGAGATCACCAGAGATCCATTTCCGGTTGTAACTCGCCGATCATCCACCAGGCGGCAGTATTGAAGCGTTGCAGAGTTGTGCAGGCTCCCACTGTATCAGCCGAGGCTGGGTGAGGGAATTATGAATACCATGGCGAAAAAATGAAATATGACATCAATAACGTCGTACGCCGTGGTTTGGCAGAATTAGCATGACCTTGAAACACGTTGTACGACGTTATTGGCGCCAGATGTGTTAAATCCGTGTGATTTAATTGCGTGCTAACCTTTTGTGGATACAGGGAAAATTGAAGTTTGAACCCCAGGTCGTGTGAACCGTGGGTGAGTTGCTTAAGTTCAGGATTTAACTATGTCCATTTTGTGCTACACCGTTTGAGTGGTGCACGGTTAATTGTTGTATCTCCTTGTTGTCATTTACTGTGAATAGTAAGAATGACGTTGGACATGAAGGATTTTGTTGCGGAGCCAACAGTGGACAAGGTGAAGAGATGTTCAAAGGATGAGTTGGCGCAGATAGCTGCTCATTATTATATACTGAAGTTTGATGCAAGTCTAGAGAAGGAGAGCTTGCAAACTCATTTGCTTGGAGGTTTGCGTTTGGTCGAGTATCTTGACTTCTCCTCGTTGCCTATAATGGAACAGGAGGGAATAGCAGATGCTGCAGAGGCAGAGCACATTGAGAGGAAACGAGAGCGAGCTAAAAGAGCCAGAGAGCGCGAGGCCCAATAGGCTATTGAAGTAGCCCAGGAAGCTGGTGGCTGCATTTAACTGTGAGATGGCGCGGCGTAGTTTAAGTAATGCAAGTGCAGGTGTTGTTGTGGAAGATTTTGGAATGCACACTATGAATGTACCTCTGCATAATGCTTTTCTTCTTTGTGCCCTAGTGTCAGGCCCGGTGGTGAAACCGGAGGTGACATGCATGCCAGATACACATGTGGCAGGAGATGATCTGGCGAAGCAGTATCTCGGGGTCTTCCCAGCCTGTACGGTGGCTGAGGCCACAAACGAATTGGAGGAGGAGAATGAGGAGAATGAAAAGGATGCTATGAGGAATGTTGCTAATTCATGTGGCACCATTTCTGTTGGTGTTTCTGATATTTCATGTGGCACCGTTCTGGTTAAAGGGGCTACAAGGCCAGAATTAAGCTGCCAGCCTTCCCACAGTAGCTCTACTGTTCATGATGTCTCACTTGTCAGCAGGGATGATCCCAGTATGTCAGTTGATGATTCTGATATTGATTCACATGTTCACACTGACTCTCTGCCAGGCACTGGGTATGCTAGTCAACCTAGTTACCTGTGTCCTGTACAGCAGGAGCGGCCTTCACAACCTAGTCTAATGAGTGGCAACCATTTTGATCATGACAATGTTACTGTGTGTGCCACCATTTTGGATCCTGATGCTGTTGCCGTGTGTGACACCATTGTTGCTCATGTCAGTGCTGATTTGAGTGACACCATTTTGGGTCCTGTTGATGTTATTTTGAGTGACACCATTTTGGATCCTGACCATGCTATTTTTTGTGATGCCATTTTGGATGGTATTCTAAATGCTTTTGTGACTGATGTGTTGCCATGTTCCAGGGACGGTGAGGACTACTCGATGTTCACGATTTACAGTCTCCTGAACTGACAGTGCCAGGAGGGAAGGAGATGGGCGCTGTGATGGTACCAGGGAAATGTGCTGGTTTTAGTTTTCCTGTTAGTTATCCTGAGCGCAATGAGTGTATTTTTTTTTCGAGTAAGTGATTCCAGTTTGCTGTCTCCTTTTGACAGGTCGGTATCGGTGGAGCGGCCAGTTAAAGGTGACATGCATTATAAATGTCATTTTTCAGTCTCTAGCATTGTATTATAGTAATAGGAGTTAGTATCAATGTGTTTTTATGTCAAAACACCATATTGGCGGATTGCTCTGATTCAGCTCAGACCATTTCCTGCTAGATTTAATTAGGTCATCCTGATTTGAGGCATGTCGTGACGTCACCGGGGCCCTGGGTAAGCGGACAGTGATGCGATTGGCTCTGTGGTTGGAGCTAATGCCTGCCCACAATCTACCTCTACACAGCAAGTGGAAACCACTTCCTCATACTGCGGAGGCAGAGAGAGAGAGATAGAGAGGGAGAGAGAGAGGGAGAGACAGAGAGAGTGAGCCGAACTGAACTGAACTCAGACACACGGAGAGAGCTGCGGCATCTGCTCCTCCTCCCTCCCGCACCCGTGGCTGTTGTAAACACTAGTCTCTAGTGGGACACTGGGACCTCGGTGAGCCTGCCAGCCGGCTAGCTACTGATATCAACAAATCCTCCAGCAAGTCTAGTAGTGCATGATAGCTCGCGTTAGCTTACTGTTCAAAACGAAACGTCCCATTAAACTAAATAGTTCAGATAGCTCCTGATATCAATGTCTTATAAGTTATAACACTGAGTCGATGCGTATTCGAGCTGAGGGCACGCTGAATATAGTCAATAGGGTCCAGATGCAGCGCCGGAGAATCCTGGCCGTAGCTGGAGGCTACAGTATAGGGTCCAGCTGCAGCTCCGGAGAATCCTGGCCGTAGCTGGAGGCTACTCGAGTACACACAGACAGTGGAGCTGGTTGCATATAGCGAGCATTTTGACTTGTTGCGTGGTGGCGATGTCTTGCAGATAATACAACTACAAGTATGATTATATAATATATATATTTTATTAAAAAAAAATATAAAATATTTTTTTCTTTTTTTTTAAATAAAAAAAACGATATAAATAATGGTAAAATTGTTATTTAAAAATTTGCCCCTAAAAAATATTTTTTGCCCCTAAATTTCTCATTTAGGGGCAAGTGTGCCCCTAGTGAAAAAGCTTATCGTACAGCCCTGATTGTTTGTTCTACCAATTGAAAGAATGGTTTGGGACCTTGGCCTTTTGTGAGGGGAGTGGCTGAAACAGTGTTCTGAATAGAAGTGGGCGGAGCTTCCATTGTGGTGACATTACGGCAGGCGTTTGACCTCCCTGCATTCATGTACACGATTGCTGGCTCGCTGTGCTGCCGGCCAGGCTGACACTCACTAAAGCAACTAGGACAGTCAGCTGACTATACCCTGAAGCCATGGAGCCCCATGAGGGTGTCTCAGTCCAGGCCCAGCAGGACTATATCTCTCAGTGGAACCAGCAGGACTAGCTCTCAGTGGCCCAGCAGCAGAACTAGCTCTCAGTGGAACCAGCAGAACTAGCTCTCAGTGGCCCAGCAGCAGAACTAGCTCTCAGTGGAACCAGCAGGACTATAGCTCTCAGTGGAACCAGCAGGACTAGCTCTCAGTGGAACCAGCAGGACTAGCTCTCAGTGGAACCAACAGGACTAGCTCTCAGTGGAACCAGCAGGACTATAGCTCTCAGTGGAACCAGCAGGACTAGCTCTCAGTGGAACCAGCAGGACTAGCTCTCAGTGGAACCAGCAGCAGGACTAGCTCTCAGTGGAACCAGCAGAACTAGCTCTCAGTGGAACCAGCAGGACTAGCTCTCAGTGGAACCAGCAGGACTAGCTCTCAGTGGAACCAGCAGAACTAGCTCTCAGTGGAACCAGCAGGACTAGCTCTCAGTGGAACCAGCAGGACTAGCTCTCAGTGGAACCAGCAGGACTAGCTCTCAGTGGAACCAGCAGGACTAGCTCTCAGTGGAACCAACAGGACTAGCTCTCAGTGGAACCAGCAGGACTAGCTCTCAGTGGAACCAGCAAGACTAGCTCTCAGTGGAACCAGCAGGACTAGCTCTCAGTGGAACCAGCAGGACTAGCTCTCAGTGGAACCAGCAGAACTAGCTCTCAGTGGAACCAGCAGAACTAGCTATCAGTGGAACCAGCAGGACTAGCTCTCAGTGGAACCAGCAGGACTAGCTCTCAGTGGAACCAGCAGGACTAGCTCTCAGTGGAACCAGCAGGACTAGCTCTCAGTGGAACCAGCAGGACTAGCTCTCAGTGGAACCAGCAGGACTAGCTCTCAGTGGAACCAGCAGGACTAGCTCTCCGTGGAACCAGCAGAACTAGCTCTCAGTGGAACCAGCAGGACTAGCTCTCAGTGGAACCAGCAGCAGGACTAGCTCTCAGTGGAACCAGCAGGACTAGCTCTCAGTGGAACCAGCAGAACTAGCTCTCAGTGAACCAGCAGGACTAGCTCTCAGTGGAACCAGCAGAACTAGCTCTCAGTGGAACCAGCAGGACTAGCTCTCAGTGGAACCAGCGGGACTAGCTCTCAGTGGAACCAGCAGGACTAGCTCTCAGTGGAACCAGCAGGACTAACTCTCAGTGGAACCAGCGGGACTAGCTCTCAGTGGAACCAGCAGGACTAGCTCTCCGTGGAACCAGCAGAACTAGCTCTCAGTGGAACCAGCAGGACTAGCTCTCAGTGGAACCAGCAGCAGGACTAGCTCTCAGTGGAACCAGCAGGACTAGCTCTCAGTGGAACCAGCAGGACTAGCTCTCCGTGGAACCAGCGGGACTAGCTCTCAGTGGAACCAGCAGGACTAGCTCTCCGTGGAACCAGCGGGACTAGCTCTCAGTGGAACCAGCAGGACTAGCTCTCAGTGGAACCAGCAGGACTAGCTCTCAGTGGAACCAGCAGAACTAGCTCTCAGTGGAACCAGCAGGACTAGCTCTCAGTGGAACCAGCGGGACTAGCTCTCAGTGGAACCAGCAGGACTAGCTCTCAGTGGAACCAGCAGGACTAGCTCTGAGTGGAACCAGCAGGACTAACTCTCAGTGGAACCAGCAGGACTAGCTCTCAGTGGAACCAGCAGGACTAGCTCTCCGTGGAACCAGCGGGACTAGCTCTCAGTGGAACCAGCAGGACTAGCTCTCCGTGGAACCAGCAGGACTAGCTCTCAGTGGAACCAGCAGGACTAGCTCTCCATGGAACCAGCGGGACTAGCTCTCAGTGGAACCAGCAGGACTAACTCTCAGTGGAACCAGCGGGACTAGCTCTCAGTGGAACCAGCAGGACTAGCTCTCCGTGGAACCAGCAGAACTAGCTCTCAGTGGAACCAGCAGGACTAGCTCTCAGTGGAACCAGCAGGACTAGCTCTCCGTGGAACCAGCAGAACTAGCTCTCAGTGGAACCAGCGGGACTAGCTCTCAGTGGAACCAGCAGCAGGACTAGCTCTCAGTGGAACCAGCAGGACTAGCTCTCAGTGGAACCAGCAAGACTAACTCTCAGTGGAACCAGCAGAACTAGCTCTCAGTGGAACCAGCAGGACTAGCTCTCAGTGGAACCAGCAGGACTAGCTCTCAGTGGAACCAGCAGGACTAGCTCTCAGTGGAACCAGCAGGACTAGCTCTCAGTGGAACCAGCAGGACTAGCTCTCAGTGGAACCAGAAGAACTAGCTCTCAGTGGAACCAGCAGGACTAGCTCTCAGTGGAACCAGCAGGACTAGCTCTCAGTGGAACCAGAAGAACTAACTCTCAGTGGAACCAGCAGGACTAACTCTCAGTGGAACCAGCAGGACTAGCTCTCAGTGGAACCAGAAGAACTAGCTCTCAGTGGAACCAGCAGGACTAGCTCTCAGTGGAACCAGCGGGACTAGCTCTCAGTGGAACCAGCAGGACTAACTCTCAGTGGAACCAGCAGGACTATAGCTCTCAGTGGAACCAGCAGCAGGACTAGCTCTCAGTGGAACCAGCAGGACTAGCTCTCAGTGGAAGCAGCAGGACTAGCTCTCAGTGGAACCAGCAGGACTAGCTCTCAGTGGAACCAGCAGGACTAGCTCTCAGTGGAACCAGCAGGACTAGCTCTCAGTGGAACCAGCAGGACTAGCTCTCAGTGGAACCAGCAGGACTAGCTCTCAGTGGAACCAGCAGGACTAGCTCTCAGTGGAACCAGCAGGACTAGCTCTCAGTGACCCAGCAGGACTATAGCTCTCAGTGGAACCAGCAGGACTAGCTCTGAGTGGAACCAGCAGGACTAGCTCTCAGTGGAACCAGCGGGACTAGCTCTCAGTGGAACCAGCGGGACTAGCTCTCAGTGGAACCAGCAGCAGGACTAGCTCTCAGTGGAACCAGCAGGACTAGCTCTCAGTGGAACCAGCAGCAGGACTAGCTCTCAGTGGAACCAGCAGGACTAGCTCTCAGTGGAACCAGCAGCAGGACTAGCTCTCAGTGACCCAGCAGGACTATAGCTCTCAGTGGAACCAGCTTTCCATTGCCTATTTTCACGATGTATCACAATGTTTGCAGAACTATATCTATATTATAGCTATGGAGAAAATAGTCTGGCTCATTTGACAGACACTATTTGTAGTCCAATATGTAAAAAAAAAAAAAAAAACTTTTTTCATGTATACGTTCGCGTGTTATCCTGTGGTGAATATTGTATCGTTTCAGACTGATCCAGGCTAATTCCTGGAAGCTGCGTTATGGAGCGCTATGTGAATTTTTCTAAAGGCGTTGGCGTTGCTCGCCTGGACACGTTATTTTTACGTATTTACAAATCAAAGGAATATAATAGGTATTATGTTTCATCATGAATGCATCAAAGGGGGGGGGGGGGGTTCGATTTTTTATGCTCTGATAGTCAGCAACAGCTTTGGATCAAAGTAGGATTGATGTCATATAGTCCTTACCTTTACTAGGAGGTATCCCAAAAAGAATATTCCAATTGTCTGATCGCGATTTCCAGTATTGATGTCCATCGGGTCCCTGACATGAAATGGCACAAAATATGCATGAAGTGTGCTGAACGTGTGAAGTGCTCGGGTGAAGCGTTTCACTTGCCTGAGTCCAAATTCTCTGCCCGGACCATATATAATGTAACACACAGTGTGAAATAAGGTTTTAAAGGGTAGGCGATACTGCCACCTAGCAGGATTCGGCCGGCATTGCACTCTCGGGGTCTCCGAATGAGTTCCAATGATAACACAGAAGTCCGTGAGAGTATACTTGTTATTGGCGCTCAAGAGATGGCGGGCAATAAGGAGTATCCTCGTGATTGGCGCAGAAAGTGTTAAGTCGGGCACCCAAGTGGCAACCCCTGTAACGCGCTGCATTGGCATCTAACCAGAGTGCAAATGTAACAGTAAAGTGCAATAGCAATATACAATAGATATAAAATATATAAATGAGTACTACCGAGTAATAGTGTTAATAGTAATCAGATGTATGTACAGTGTTATAGTATTATTATGTACAGTGATATAGGTATAAAGACACTAGTAGTAAGTCATATTGGCCAGCGGTATAACTAGTAAGAACAGGTAAGGGATATAGATATAGTATACAGGTATGTAAAAAGGATTATATGCAGGTATATACAGACAGATGTGGATAAATATATATATACAGTAAATATAAATATTATGTATACGGTATATACAGCATTATTGTATTAAGTCAAAGTAAATTTGTATCAATTATGCACTGGCTGTACCACTTTATCCAGAGAGAGGTGTAGTTCACCCAGCATCCAGAAGAGGGTGCCCAAACATCTCTTTAAAGTTTAAACCTCTCTGACCTCAGTGATGGAATCAAAGTCAGCTCTCCAGGCTGTGATCAGGATGGAGCCACACAGGGACACTTTTCAAGCAGTTAAGCCGTTTTGTTTCTCTTGCTCTGAGAAAGTCTCCTGATCCTGAGGATGGAAGGGTGGTTAGTGGCTCGGTAGGTGGTTATCCAGAGGTTCCCGGTCTGATTCCCGCTCCATCCAGGCAGCATGTTAAAGTGTCCTTGAGCAAGCCACTTAACCCCCTAAAAGTACTGCTCCCGATGAGCAAGTTGGCACCTTGGGACAGACCACAGGAGTAGCCAGTAGGAGGAGCTTGTAGGAGGAGCCAGAGGCTGGGACAGACCACAGGAGTAGCCAGTAGGAGGAGCCAGAGGCTGGGACAGACCACATGAGAGTAATAGAGGAGAAGCAGAGGAGCTACACTCTCCTACTGTAACACAAATATGACTCGGCACATTTCGACTGGCCTCTGCCCTGCATACTGATTTAAAGGAGAGATGGAGAGAGGGGGGTAGAGAAAGAGGGAAGTGAGAATTATATAGACAGATATATTACTGTAGATAAATAGATTAGAGAGAGAGAGAGAGAGAGAGAGAGAGAGAGAGAGAGAGAGAGAGAGAGATACTAAGACAGAGAGAGAAATACTGAGACAGAGAGATAGAGATACTGAGACAGAGAAAAAGAGAAAGACAAAGAGAGAATATCTAGGGGTGGGACGATACATCGATCCAGATCGATATATCGATCTATTATCAATAATCAAATAGGATCGATGCAACGTAAAAAGATCTTATTTTGAAAATCCCATGCGTCGTATCCACTCGGCTCGGATCAACAGCACACAGCAGTAGCGTCTAGAGTGTCACTAGAGCAAGACTAGTGTGCCTATTCTGTGACCCAAAACATGTCCCTGCTGTTTTATTCCACAACGGGTCCAATGCATCTAACCTGCTTTGCAATCCTCGCCACTCCATTATGCCCACATCGCGTTAAAGATCGAAGATAACATTACGTTAGCCTAAGCTAACAAGCTAACCCAGAGCCATAGGCAGAGAGAAGTGGGGACTGGGAAGGAGGGTGCATTCTCGGGATAGCCCCACTAACAGGATCTGGCCGGTACTGCACCTTCGGACTCCCAATATGCCTTTTCCAGCCAAAATACAGCTCTGTGACAGTGAATAGTAGGGATGCACCGAAATTTCGGCCACCAAAAGAGTTTTTTCACCGAAAATATATCACCGAAACAGAAACAACCTGTAACCTAACGCGTGTTGTTGTGATGATGTCGCGCTGTCGGGAGTCACGCTGTTTCTATGTAAACTCTGCGCGCAACACGTCCAATAAATGCGTCTTTAACATGCTTTTATATCCTTATTTACTATATGCCCGTCGCGGTTAATCACTGAGTGATCTAATATGCATATTATTCAGAGCGAGAGGGGGGGGGGGGTTGTGTTTCTCACATTGACGCTGTCTGTCTGTCGCACGTCTACTGTGCCAAAGTCAAGAGAGCACATTCATCTGGGGACTAGAAAGGTGCGCTCAGTAGAGCACAGATGTCCGCTGCGGCGACAGCCAGAGAAAAGATGGAATTAATGTACTGTATGCATTCAGAAGTGCTGAATAAATGTTGTATGGACCCATAATAGTGATTATTTATTATTTAAGTTAAGTTTTGCCATAATCATATATTTTTCCATAATCATAATGTTCCACAACATTGGTAAAAAAAAATCTATTCTATGAATCATTTTCGGCCTTTCGGCTTTCGGTTTTCGGCCAACTATTTTCTATTTTCGGTATCGGTTTCGGCCAAGAATTTCCCATTCGGTGCATCCCTAGTGAATAGGATATTAATATTGGAAAAAAAAGAAAAACGAACCAAAAACAGTGAACAGGAGGTCTATTTGTATTAAGAACAATAGATTGTTTTTCATTTAAATGTCTGGAAGAGCTCAAAAATTAAAATGTCAAATGATATTTCCATTGGCTTTTTTTTTGTTGATTTACATTTACATTTTACATTTAGTAATTTAGCTGACGCTTTTATCCAAAGCGACTTACAAGTTCTGTACGACAAGCCATCAGGAAGGGCACAACTCTATCAGCTGAGTAACAATGTTCATCAAAGTGTTGAGTGCTACAGTGTAGGTTAGTTTATTAGGACAAGTGCATGACAGTACGGTTAGTTAGGGTTCGAATTTTTTATTTAATTTTTTTTTTAATTCAGATAATGGTTGAAGAAGTGCGTCTTTAGTCGACGGCGAAAGATTGGACGTGATTCGGCCCTCCCGGAGCTTGGATAGGAGTAGGTCTGAGGCGGCCAGAAGATGCAGAGCGTAGGGGTCTTGAGGGTGTGTAGTTAGAGACCATTGACCGGAGGTAGGTGGGAGTGGTTCCCTTTGCCGCACGGTATGCTAGGTTGAGGGCCTTGAAGTGGATTCGTGCAGCAATGGGGAGCCAGTGCAGGTCCCTAAGAAGTGGGGTGACATGGGCCGACTTCGGTAGGTTTGAGATCAGGCGGGCCGCTGCGTTCTGAATGAGTTGAAGAGGCTTAGTGGCAGTGGCCGGGAGGCCAGCGAGCAGTGCGTTGCAGTAGTCGAGGCGGGAGATGACTGTTGATTGGACGAGGAGTTGGGTGGCTTCTTTTGTCAGGAAGGGGCGGATCCTTCTGACGTTGCTCAGGAGGAATCGGCAGGTTCTGGTCGTCGCTGCGATGTGAGCAGAGAAGTTCAACTGGTCGTCGAGGACAACACCAAGGTTCTTGGTTTGATTGTGTTAAATGGGCATATAATATCGATCGCAGGCACCTGAATCGAATCGTATCGTATCGTGGCAGACTGTGTGATATCGGATAATATCGTATCGTTGTCCAAAGAATCGATATCGTATCGTGATGAAACTGGTGATTCCCACCGCGACAATACAGAAGGTTAACCCTTTCACTGCCACACTACAGAAGGTTAACCCTTTCACTACCACACTACAGAAGGTTAACCCTTTCACTACCACACTACAGACGGTTTACAGTTACTACCGTCTGTAGTGTGGTAGTGAAGGGGTTACCTTCTGTAGTGTGGTAGTGAAAGGGATATAGTATAATATAGAATATAGATTAAGAAAAGAGCGTACGAAGTCCAATCGGACCAAAACTCTTCTCTGTAAGCACCATTCCTCTGAGTCTGAACCCCTGAGCCAACTGGCATTAGAAGTTACCTCCATAACCAGAACACAGAAACAAAGACAACTGCACACTGACAGCCAAAGCTAAATGCATTGACTTTGGACTGAAATCAAACTACACAGATCATTAGAGAACTGAAATAAAAAAAAAATATAAAATAAGGGCGGCTGGGTGGCGCAGCGGACAAGGCGCTCGTCACCAACGCAAGAGACACTGGTATCGAATCCAGCTGTCAGCGTTGCTTCCGGCTTGGCCGGCCGTCATACTGGCTCGATTGGCAGAATCAGCGGGAGAGAAGCCGGTGGGTGGGTCTGGGTCGTTGTGGACAGCGACTCCTACAGTTCGGTCGGGGCGCCTGCACAGCGAGGGGAGGATCTAAGAGAGGTAGTGTGACCTTCCACACGTTACACTCTCCCAGTGAGAGTCCGCGCTGCCAGGTGAAAAATAAGTGGTGGGCTGGGTACACATGTGTCGGAGGAAGCATGTGATAGTCTCCGCCCTCCCAGACCGACGGTAGGGGGTAGAGTGCGCAACGACCAGGAAGAGGATTGGGAATTGGCATAACGACTAACATTGGGAGGGGAGAAAAACGAAAAAAGGAGGAAAAAGATAATAATTTTTTTAATGTATAAAATAAAATGAATACAATTTTAATAAAAACAGAAGCTTAATTGTCATCAGACATTAAATAGAGAGATTGGACCGGCCAAACACTTGACCATTCCAGAATCCAAAGGAAAACTCTCACTAAATACAGACTTGGGAACCACAGCCATGAAATGGAAAAAGGAAGACATTCACAGACCTGGCTACCCAGAGACCAGAGACCGAGACCAGAGACCACAGACCAGAGACGAGAGGACACAGAGACCACAGACCAGAGACCAGAGACGAGAGGACACAGAGACCACAGACCAGAGACCACAGACCAGAGACCACAGACCAGAGAGACCACAGAGACCACAGACCAGAGACGAGAGGACACAGAGACCACAGACCAGAGACGAGAGGACACAGAGACCACAGACCAGAGACCACAGAGACCACAGACCAGAGACGAGAGACCAGAGACCACAGAGACCACAGACCAGAGACGAGAGGACACAGAGACCACAGACCAGAGACGAGAGGACACAGAGACCACAGACCAGAGACCACAGACCAGAGACCACAGAGACCACAGACCAGAGACGAGAGGACACAGAGACCACAGACCAGAGACGAGAGGACACAGAGACCACAGACCAGAGACGAGAGGACACAGAGACCACAGACCAGAGACCAGAGACGAGAGGACACAGAGACCACAGACCAGAGACCACAGACCAGAGACCACAGACCAGAGACCACAGACCAGAGACGAGAGGACACAGAGACCACAGACGAGAGGACACAGAGACCACAGACCAGAGACCACAGACCAGAGACCACAGACCAGAGACGAGAGGACACAGAGACCACAGACGAGAGGACACAGAGACCACAGACCAGAGACGAGAGGACACAGAGACCACAGACCAGAGACGAGAGGACACAGAGACCACAGACGAGAGGACACAGAGACCACAGACCAGAGACGAGAGGACACAGAGACCACAGACGAGAGGACACAGAGACCACAGACCAGAGACGAGAGGACACAGAGACCACAGACCAGAGACGAGAGGACACAGAGACCACAGACGAGAAGACACAGAGACCACAGACCAGAGACGAGAGGACACGGAGACCACAGACCAGAGGACACAGAGACCAGAGGTGCCATCAGTCTGTGACCTAACATGTTAACATCTCTTTCACAAACACAACTATCTGTTATTGTCAGCAATATATGTATCAGCATGTCACAGCCTCAGAGAGAGAGAGACAGAGGGAGAGGGAGAGACAGAGACAGAGAGAGGGAGACAGAGAGGGAGAGGGATAGGGAGAGAGAGAGAGAGAGAGAAGAGAGAAGAGAGAGAGAGGAGAGAGAGAGAGAGAGAGAGAGAGAGAGAGAGAAGAGAGGAGAGAGAGAGAGAGAGAGAGAAGAGAGAGAGAGAGAGAGAGAGAGAGAGAGAGAGGAGAGAGAGGAGAGAGAGAGAGAGAGAGAGGATTCCTTTGACTTGGTAGTCTATTGGCTTATTAAAACATCCTAGTGATCTTGTAATGTAGGGACCAACCAGCTAAAGTCCACAATCTCTAATGAAGGCTCTGACAGGGAATATAGGGACCAAGGGGAGGTGGGGAAGGGGGGGAATGGGACCAGGCCCAAAGATGAGCTCATTTAGGTCAGGCTAGTGTGTCAGGGTAACCCCCATTCCTCTAGAATATTAATCACCACCTCCTCTATGTATGTATTCCTCTATGTCTCTCTCTCTCTCTCTCTATTGATGCAGGAGAAAGAATGCTGATCAAGGGGTGATTATGTCACTATATCATAGACAGCAGCCTCCCTTCCAACGTACTGTAATTGCATCTAGACGTCCTCGTTTGTGGGGTAATACTATATATCAATATATTACTGTGGATAAATTGAGTTGTTTACACTCAACACTCAATATGTTTACACATATTAAATACTACAGACCTTTGTACCATCAATACGTTAGATGGGACAGGGGATTTTAACGTTTACATTTTTTATTTTACTCAGTCTCACTACTTGCCGAGTTACAGCTGTTTGCCTTGGTCAGGCTGTGTGGAGGAGGAGGGAGGAGCGATATGGACACAATATCATAGTTTACCAGTACTATGAGGTTCCCGGTTTGATTCCCGCTCCTCCCGAGCAGCACATCGAAGTGTCCTTGAGCAAGACACTTAACCCCTAATTGCTCCTGATGTGTAGGTTGGCACCTTGCATGGTTACCTCTGCCATCGGTGTGAATGTGTGAGTGAATGGGTAAAATGTGAGGAACAAATTGTAAAGCGCTTTGGATAAAAGCTGTTATATAAATGCAGCCATTTACCATTTATGGTGTTTAATAATTTTATTATTATATATATTTTGTATATAAAAAATATAAAACAAACCTTTTACTTTTTTTAACACTTTCAGTGCCGTTCACGTAGATCTACGGTTCTGTCGTCCGATCATTGAGTGCCGGAAACGTAGATCTATGTTGTCAATCACTATCTACGAAGCCACGGCAGCCAATAGAACTTTAGTGTTCCTTTTCATTGTCACCATGGAAACGAGCCACGGTAATGGATCCACTAGTTCTCAGGTGTTGTTGTTTACAGTACAGTATAGCCTTCCCTAGAGTACCTAGAGTAAACACAGGAGACTGACGGTGGAGGGAGGCTTCCTGCTTTAGTGTATGAGATCCTTAAACATTTTTATAAACATTATTGTTTTAGTTTTTCAATTTTACTTTTAGCGATATACAGTAAACTGATGATGATAATAATGTTTATGTAAATACTATGTGCTGCTGAGATCAAGGACCACAATGGAAATAAGTCAGACTTTTTTGTGCTATCATTTTGTCATTTTAGGATGCATGACTTGTTGTAAAATGTATTTTAATAATTGTCAAATAAACTAAACTAAAGTAAGTACAGTCACAGCACTATCTATCAGCAATGGAAAGGACCATTTAAAAATACTGTGTAAACACACACACACACACACACACACACACACACACACACACACACAAAGTCCTTACTATGCTGTTGAGGTCGGAGTCGTAGCTTCCTATGGGCGCCGTGGTGTTGGCGGTGATGGTGGAGGCGCCCCCTAGTGGCTCCAGCCCCTCCTCGTCCCACATGTAGGTTCCCCCGGAGCCACAGCTGTCAGACGGGGACAGGTCCAAGGACGAGCCCCCCTGTGGGACCAAACTGAATTAAATGTGTTGAAGTCGCCTGAGGGATCTCAAATTCATCTCACTATTATGTTAATTTGCACAGCATTGATATGTAGCTGGCATAGCGTTATCCATTACAGTTGGGGACCAGCAAGTTATCTTTAAGATTCAGTACACTGGACCATGGTGGCCATTTTAAAGATTTTATTTTGCCATTTTTAAGATGGTTGCCACAGGGGCTGAAGGTAAAATCTGAGGACGACACTAAAAAAATACTTATTATTATTATAAAATATTTAATATATTATTTATCTCCTCCTAGGTGTGTGTCAAATTGTGTGCACAAAGACAAAGTCCAGTTATGTCTCTAAGCCATTTAACGATAATCTCAAACTGACTACAGATTATGTCCACTCAGCTGTCGCTACACTGTTGAGTTTACATCTCAACTAAGACTTTGTTGATGGATACAGTTGTCCAGTCAATACTATTTGGGACTTGCAGACAGATACAAGGACAGTTATTTACTACACAATAACTATTTATCTTGGCCATGTTTTTATATTAGCAACACAGCACCAAACCATCATTGTAGCTGTTGCCTAGCAAAGGACTAAAGATCCCATTGAAACTGTCTAAGACTGATTTGCAAACATTCTTGTTTAGAGCAGAAATGTGTTACACGTTTTTTTGGGGGAATATTTATATCAATGTAATTATTTTGGTAAATGTTTGTATTTGCATTTCCAGCCTCACTTCATTCTTTAATTAAAAAAATCTTTAATAAAAAAGTTGGGGGGCGGCTAAGTGGCGCAGTGGGCAAGGCGCTCGCCACTAATGCAGGAGATGCTGGGTTCGAGCCCAGCTCTCAGCATTGCTACCAGCTTGGCTGGTCGTTCATACTAACGCAATTGGCAGTGTTAGGGGTGGGAAGCTGGTGGGTGGGGATCGGACTTTGTGGACAGCGACTCCTACAGGTCGGTTGGTGCGCCTGCGCAGCAGAATCAGGAAGCAACGGGGGCGGCGTTTCCCTCCCATGCAGATCCCCGCCGCTGAGAGATCGCGCTGTGCAGGTGAAAAGATGCGACGGCTGCCTCCTCGAGTACCGGAGGGGACACGTGATGTAAGGCTTCGTCCACATTGCAGCCGGCCTGTGGGAGGCATGGCCTAACAGCGTTCGAGACAGGGGAGGGTAGAATTGGACAATACGAAATTGGGATGGGAGAAAAATAGAAAACGGGAGAAAAAAAGTTGACAAAATGTAAATTGGGCTTTATGAAGTGTGATGGTACCTGGTCATGGTAGTCTGCCTGGCTGCAAGTCCTCCTACCAGACAATCTATTTAGATGGAAGTCTCCTCGCTCAGCTAGAGAGAGAGAGCGAGAGCGAGAGCGAGAGCGAGAGAGAGAGAGAGAGAGAGAGAGAGAGAGAGAGAGAGAGAGAGAGAGAGAGAGAGAGAGAGAGAGAGAGAGAGCGAGAGAGAGAGAGAGATAGAGAGAGAGAGAGAGAAATACACAATACATTTGTGATTATGTCAGCCTCCAAAGAGCAGAGAGAGAGAGACACTGATTATCTGAATAATTTTTCTACTCCTTCAAACTGCATTTTTGAAGTCGTTGAGAGGAGAGATGGGGGGTGGAAGCAGGGATGAAGAGAGGGACAGATTTAGGAAACGAGGGAGCAAGGTAGAAAGAGGGAGGTGGGGATGGATGGAGGGAGGGAGGGAAGGGAGAGATGGTCAAGTGGAAAGAAGGAGGGAGTAGAAAAGGAGGGGGAGTTCAGTTAGTTAAAACATTAGCCAGTGATTAGCGTGTGTGTGTACTTGAATCTGTACTTGTATTTCTATAGTACAGGGGACACTGACCTGTTTACACACACGCAATGGGTACCAAAAACATTATGGGGACAAATTTGGGTGTCCCCATAACATAAATTAGGTTATGGTTATGATTAGGTTAGAGTTAGGTTATGGTTAGGTTAGATTATGGTTAGGGATTATGTGTGTGTTGCGCGCTGATTCTCACCATCAAGTCTCATGCCGGCCCAGTCCATTCCGTCTGACAGGAAGCTGTGAAGTCCTGTTGCCTTGGCGACACCGTTGACGTGCACACCCTCGTCAACGTCCCTGGCGCGTGACTGGTCGAACCCAGAGTCTTCTTGATCGTTATTGGAGGAGAGCAGCAGAATTCCCACCCCTCCGTTTCCTGCGATATCATACAGAAGAATGAAATGTATAACATCTGACATAATAACATCAGTGGTACCTCCGGCTTGGTCAGTCATCCCTACAAAACACGATCGCCAGAGTTTGCGGGCGGGAAGTCGGTGGGGGTACGAGTCCTGGTCGTTGAAATAGCGATTCCTACTGGTCGATCATGCATTACGCTCTCCCAGTGAAACTCCTCGCCGCCAGGTGAAAAGAAGCGGCTGGCTGACTCCACATGTATCGGTAGTTCTACACCCTCCCCAGGCCGACAGTGGGGCAATGCGCGCAACGACCAGGAAGGGAATTGGCATAACGACTAAATTGGGATGGGTGAAAAAATAATAATAAAAAGAAAAACATCAATTGTATGTGAGCGCCGCCACCCGCCCGTCATGTCAGCTCAGGGCCTGAAGCCGAGGACGGTAACCACGGCAACAAGTGTCTTCAGGTCCCCTGGTGAGGTAAGATGCTCATATCCATGGAAGAAGAACGCTAGTTTCCCATGTATTCATTATTCTATATCTGTGGTTTCAACACAGTGGTGGTTCTGGAAGCAAACAGGCAAGATACATGCAAGAGGAAGAGGTTGGGCTGTGAGGCGGTGAAGAAGTTGACTGAGGAGGTGAGTTGGATAAGATTGGATGAGATCAGGTACGAGTTTCATAATCTTACCTGATCCACCACCTACGACCTAGGGGATTATGGCTTTTTTAAATAAAAATGTTTGACCTTAGCCTTAAAAAGGTACTACAATATATACATTTACATTTAGTAATTTAGCTTATGCTTTTATCCAAAGCCACTTACAAGTTGTATACAACAAGTCAGCAGGAAGGGCACGACTCTGGCAGCTAAGGGTCAGTGAGATTGTTCATCTAGCAGTGTTGAGTTCGAGTGTTACACTCTTGAGTGCATAGTATTAGCATAGTAGTTAGTAGTATAGGGATAGTAACATAGTACATAGTAGATAATAGTATAGACATATTAACATAGTAGGTAGTAATATAGGTATAGTAGCATAGTGCATAGTAGATCGTAGTAGAGACATAGTAGCAAAGTATATAATAGTATGTTTTTATTTTTATTATTATTATTTCAGATATTGATTGAAGTAGGGTTGCCACAGTGATGTGGCATTTCCCATGACTAATAAACTCCGGTATTACCGGTGACACCAGACATTTTACAAAATGGCGCTCAATATCTGTAGAGCGCTTACATTGATCTTTAATGTTATACGGCTACATTAATCTGCTGTGTCTGTCTGTCTACATCTGTTTTAAATTAATTTTCAATTACTAGTATGATCCATTTGTTGGACAGACAGAGTTCACATTAGGTTTTAATTAAAAAATAAACCAATGGACTGTAATAGTTTCGTCACTTTTCTATCTGTTCATTGACAGACAGCTCAGTCACTTCATGGCCTCAAACAACATCCTGTCTAATCTGCAGTTCTGGTTCCGGCCAGGCCACGGGTGCATCACAGCTACCCTTAACACTTTGGGTGCCAAAAACGTGTTAACACGTTTCTGGGTTGTTTTTCCTTTTTTTCTATATTTGCATTCATTATCCACCCAGGGAGCCTGTTGTTACCATAGGGAATGAGTCTGAGGTCGCCAAGGTGCAATACCGGCCACATCCAGCTAGATGGCGGTATTGAGCACCCTTTGATATATTTATAAATGTTTTGCTCAAGCTCAGCGTTTATAACGGTCAGATTGTGAAGAATCAAATGCTGATGTGTGGTGGATTATGTTGGCGACACGATGGACATCACTACTTGGAATCGCGATCAGATAATTGGAATATTCTTTTTGGGGTACATCCTAGTCAAGGTAAGGGCTATATGATATTAATCATGCGTTGATCCAAGCATGTCTTCAGCTCGATCCGAACGTGTGTCTGTAACATTAGTAGGGATGGGTACCTTTCACATTTGAACCGATACCGGTCCCGGTACCTGTGAATCGATACCGGTACCCAACGGTACCTTTTTTCTGTACTTTAGTCTCAAGAAATTAAATTTACCTACCTCAGTCGTAAAAAAAAATCCAAACTTCAAATAACTACAATTTCGACATTTTTCGGCTTGTCATTGCTCCGACTGCTTTGTTGTTGAATCAAGTCAAATCCTAGGTAAGCATATATTGTGCGTGTGAACGTTGACATGAAAAGAAAAAAGTAAAAAAAAAAAAAAAAAAATATAATATTTTTTTTTTGGTTTCTCACTTGATTCGATACCCGGTAGTACCGACGTGTTTCGGTTCGGTACCTCAAAAGTACCGAATTCGGTACCCATCCCTAAACATTAGCCCACAACGTATGTCGTTGGTGGCGATCAAAGCATCAAACCCCCCCCCCCCCCCCCCCCCCCCATTTCATGCATTCATGATGAAACATAATACCTATGATATAGATTTGATTTGAGAATAATAGCGGGTCCAGGCAAGAAACGGTTATAGTATAATGCGGCTATAAGGCTATTCCTCAGCATTTCAGGAATTACTCCAGACCGATCTAAAAACACACTTATATTCACCACGGTATAACGCGCAAATGTATGCATCTTGACCGGAAGAAAGTCACTGGCAAATGACGATAGTATTGTATCCATAGCTATAATATAGAATATAGTTATAGCTCTACAAACAAGGTGACAGATTCCTATCTATCTAATGTTGGCGTCGCTACAGAGGGCTGCGTCTAATGGCTGGAACTGAAAATGTTAAGGTCCTGGATGACATCATCACCTCCTTGGACTCTAAGCTGATTTGCATCGCCGCCTTTATTGATTTAGCCAAAGCCTTCGATTCAGTCAACCATTCCATCCTCCTACAGAGGCTCTCCAGCATTGGCCTTTCTTCAAAATCCTGCAGTTGGTTCGACAGCTACCTTGCTAATCGTATTCAGCAGGTGATGACGGAGAACATCTTGTCCGACCCTCTCAACATCTCTAAAGGGGTGCCTCAGGGCTCCATCTTGGGTCCCTCTCTGTCTACATCAACGATGTAGCCAAGGCTGCTGGAAAGTCACAGATCCATCTATACGCTGACGACACCATCTTGTACTCAGCAGACCCTTCACTCCACTCTGCGGCATCCACTCTCCAAATTAGTCTTACCTCTATTGAACAGTTTTTTTAACAGTCTCCTCTCCACCTTTTTCTCAACTCCAAGAAGACTAAATGTATGCTCTTTGACAGAAAGCATGACACTGCCACCCCTAAAATCACCTGTGACCAGTGTTGCGATGCTCATATCAACACTGGTTGCACGCACGCTAATGACCCCACATGCACGCGCGCTCCCAGGCGCGTGCGCTCGCTCCCGCGCATAAATGTTCCCTCGCATAAGGACAGACTAAAAACAGTGCCTAATTGCCTCTACGAATGTAACCTGGAATGTAACACCTGACGACCGGCGCTATTGATATGCAAAGTAGCCAGGTGGGTACTGCGAGTTGGCGCATCAGTCGAGTGCAGCGCATTCCTGTGTGCAAGCACGTGCACATCCGTGCGTGTGCGTGCACGCGCTTCTGCTCACAAAACTTTGCATGGAGTGCAACCTCGTCCCATGAGCAACGCATCACTGCCTGTGCCGACGGCTCCGAGCTGGAATTTGTTACTTCTTATTAGGGCTGGGCGATTAATCGATATTATCGATTAATTCGAATTAATGATTTAGGACGATTTTGAAAAAACAAAATTGATTTAAAAAAAAAAATCTGGTTCTCACTCTCCCTTTCTCTTTTCCCCTCTCTGTCTTTCCTTCGCTCTCCATTATTAGTGTGGGTGACCTGGCTTTTGTTTATTGTTGTCCTTGTATAATATTGCTACTGTAATTTTGTATTTTATTTACTTGTTTATTTACAGTCTCCCCCACTTCCCTCAAAAGGCCTTTGCTTTTTGATCAGGCTGCTATGTATATAAGAATGTGTTCTTAATTGCTTGCCTGGGTAAATAAAGGTTAAATAAATTAACAAACTTTTGCTGGTCTGGACTAGTCCTCTGAGCTCCTCTCCAGTCAAGTGTTCACTGCTGCAGGGTTTAATCCAAAATATTTCCCAATCCTCCTATCGTTGTGTAACATATCGTGTCGCCTCTAGAGCCTTCTTTACATTTAAAATTTTTACATTTTGTCATTTAGCTGACGCTTTTATCCAAAGCGACTTACAAGTTCTGTACGACAAGTCATCAGGAAGGGCACAACTCTATCAGCTGAGTAACGATGTTCATCAAAGTGTTGAGTGCTACAGTGTAGGTTAGTATATTAGGACAAGTGCATGACAGTAAGGTTAGTTAGGGTTTTCTTCACATGAAGTTAAAACTAAGTGAAAGTGAAACCTAAAAATAGCTACTATCCGCACGTTCAGTTTAAACTTTATAATGTTGTCTGATTTACATGCTTGATAACACGTTTAGTATGAATGTGGGCACTGATATGTGAAAATGAACTAAATGGGTTTTTATTTCTATATAAAACAAAAGAAATAAAAAAATAAAAGCATTACGGTCGGTGGGAAAGTAACAGTAACAAAGAGGTATGTTTTTTGTCTATGGTTTCAGCTGTTCTGACTGGTGGGAATAATGAATAATTGCCTAAAATAATGACTGCATATGAGCAAAAAACATTCGTTATTCTTGGTAACCTATAATACATCCCACAGAAGATCCATTTGGCTGTGGGCACCGTTTCAAAAGCTGCTATATTGTTCTATGGAGACTATAATATTGTGCAGTAAAACAACATTTATTCTGCTCTGAAAATCCTCAGCATTAATGAATCAACTTGTATGTAGTATGTTAAAAAAAAGTGTAGAACCTCCTCCTTTCAGCTTTAACTTTCAGAAAAGTCGCCTAAAAGTACATACCCAAGTAAATGGGTAAACAGTAGTGAATTTTGCCATCCGGACACATGCCATTTGAAATATGAATATAGAATATCAGGCCTATAAATTACCTTATTATGGCCACGTCATACATCTATAGATCGGGCCAAATCTCCCCTTTCCAATGGCAGAGTTAAATCTGGATTTGGTACCACCAGGCGCCTGTTACAGGGCAGCAAGAACCGTGAATGAAATCTACTGTAAGTATAATGTCCATAGCTCCGGCCATTTTTCACCAGATTGCAATGTGTTTTTTAGTAGACGTTCACAGAAAGGTAAAGAAACAATATACATTGTATTTTATGGCAATAACGTTCAGGTTTGTTCGACCCGTGAGATATAGTCACGAAAATCACGGCAATCTTTTTTTCCACGCCAGCCGGCTCCAGTTTGACAACGGCTGGTGTGAGCTGGGTAGTGTAGTTTTATGAAATTTCGACATCCATCGAAAGCCCTGGGTCTCTCCCCTTTCTTAGGACTACAACGAGTCCATGGCAGCGTCATTTCCTCGCGTCTAAATCATCCAGTTTACGATGAGATTTTTATAAACTCATATTTAGCTAATAACACTTAAAATCATTGGTAAACAAACGTAGTGCTGAAAATATCCACTTTGACTGCTGTTTTGATAGGGTGTTAGGGTCTTTACTCTCGGCTACATTTGAAAAAAAAATGCAACATTAATTAATACGGACTGTATTGATCTATTTATGATGTGAAATAAATCTGCTTAAGGGGTTAAAGGTGCTATAGATAATATTTAGACACTAGATGTCGCACTAGAGCACCAGCATGTAATTTATACAATCAGGTGAATTCCACATAGGGGAAATTGATCATTAAAATGATTATTTAAGCAATAATTCTATGGGGGTGGGCAATACTTTTATTTTGCACCTTTATAAAAGCTCTGTGGATGTATTCTATTTTTAAAATCATTAATCATTACATTACATACACGTGTTATCTATAGCACCTTGAAATAAATACACAATCACAACTTCTGTGGGTCTGTTGTAGTCGACAATGCTACTTGGGGGCCATTATGGGCCACATAATACAGTTGTAGTGTGTAGTTCCATAGTATAAGAAGAATATAGAATTTATTTTGGCAATGGGAGTAGGTTTCTTCATTGAGCACTTATCTTTATCATTAGGGCCTAAACATCTTGTGTTTTATCATAAAATAATCTGCTGCAGTTGTATTTGTTTACAACATGTGAAAAATAGCTACTGTAGGAAGAACGGTAACACCTGAGGCATTTGAAATGGAAGATATTTTTAACCAGGGGGCGGGGCTAGCGCAATATCACTTCTGCGGCCTGTTCGACTCCTGTCCTCTTACCGAGGTTATCAAAGTCGTCCATGTACTCCTGACTGGTGTCGTTCCTATCCAGGGAGGACGTGGAGGACAGGGACATGTCCTCCAGGGTCTCCCCCAGGATGGACACTTCTCCCTGGGATTCAGGCTCTGCTGACAGTCCCTCTGTCTCTGGAGACTCTGGAGTGGTGCCTGAGGTAAGATGAGGACATGAGAAGAGGTTAGATGAGGACAAGAGAAGAGGTTAGATGAGGACAAAAGAAGAGGTTAGATGAGGACATGAGAAGAGGTTAGATGAGGACAAGAGAAGAGGTTAGATGAGGACATGAGAAGAGGTTAGATGAGGACATGAGAAGAGGTTAGATGAGGACATGAGAAGAGGTTAGATGAGGACATGAGAAGAGGTTAGATGAGGACATGAGAAGAGGTTAGATGAGGACCTGAGAAGAGGTTAGATGAGGACATGAGAAGAGGTTAGATGAGGACATGAGAAGAGATTAGATGAGGACATGAGAAGAGGTTAGATGAGGACATGAGAAGAGGTTAGATGAGGACATGAGAAGAGGTTAGATGAGGACCTGAGAAGAGGTTAGATGAGGACCTGAGAAGAGGTTAGATGAGGACACGAGAAGAGGTTAGATGAGGACAAGAGAAGAGGTTAGATGAGGACATGAGAAGAGGTTAGATGAGGACATGAGAAGAGGTTAGATGAGGACATGAGAAGAGGTTAGATGAGGACATGAAAAGAGGTTAGATGAGGACATGAGAAGAGGTTAGATGAGGACACGAGAAGAGGTTAGATGAGGACATGAGAAGAGGTTAGATGAGGACCTGAGAAGAGGTTAGATGAGGACCTGAGAAGATGTTAGATGAGGACCTGAGAAGAGGTTAGATGAGGACATGAGAAGAGGTTAGATGAGGACAAGAGAAGAGGTTAGATGAGGACATGAGAAGAGGTTAGATGAGGACATGAGAAGAGGTTAGATGAGGACATGAGAAGAGGTTAGATGAGGACATGAGAAGAGGTTAGATGAGGACATGAGAAGAGGTTAGATGAGGACATGAGAAGAGGTTAGATGAGGACATGAGAAGAGGTTAGATGAGGACATGAGAAGATGTTAGATGAGGACATGAGAAGAGGTTAGATGAGGACCTGAGAAGAGGTTAGATGAGGACATGAGAAGAGGTTAGATGAGGACATGAGAGGAGGTTAGATGAGGACATGAGAAGAGGTTAGATGAGGACCTGAGAAGATGTTAGATGAGGACATGAGAAGAGGTTAGATGAGGACATGAGAAGAGGTTAGATGAGGACACGAGAAGAGGTTAGATGAGGACAAGAGAAGAGGTTAGATGAGGACATGAGAAGATGTTAGATGAGGACATGAGAAGAGGTTAGATGAGGACATGAGAAGAGGTTAGATGAGGACACGAGAAGAGGTTAGATGAGGACAAGAGAAGAGGTTAGATGAGGACATGAGAAGAGGTTAGATGAGGACCTGAGAAGAGGTTAGATGAGGACATGAGAAGAGGTTAGATGAGGACATGAGAAGAGGTTAGATGAGGACACGAGAAGAGGTTAGATGAGGACATGAGAAGAGGTTAGATGAGGACATGAGAAGAGGTTAGATGAGGACCTGAGAAGAGGTTAGATGAGGACATGAGAAGAGGTTAGATGAGGACAAGAGAAGAGGTTAGATGAGGACATGAGAAGAGGTTAGATGAGGACATGGGAAGAGGTTAGATGAGGACAAGAGAAGAGGTTAGATGAGGACAAGAGAAGAGGTTAGATGAGGACAAGAGAAGAGGTTAGATGAGGACAAGAGAAGAGGTTAGATGAGGACCTGAGAAGAGGTTAGATGAGGACATGAGAAGAGGTTAGATGAGGACATGAGAAGAGGTTAGATGAGGACATGAGAAGAGGTTAGATGAGGACATGAGAAGAGGTTAGATGAGGACCTGAGAAGAGGTTAGATGAGGACATGAGAAGAGGTTAGATGAGGACATGAGAAGAGGTTAGATGAGGACAAGAGAAGAGGTTAGATGAGGACATGAGAAGAGGTTAGATGAGGACATGAGAAGGGGTTAGATGAGGACATGAGAAGGGGTTAGATGAGGACATGAGAAGAGGTTAGATGAGGACATGAGAAGAGGTTAGATGAGGACCTGAGAAGAGGTTAGATGAGGACATGAGAAGAGGTTAGATGAGGACATGAGAAGAGGTTAGATGAGGACATGAGAAGAGGTTAGATGAGGACAAGAGAAGAGGTTAGATGAGGACCTGAGAAGAGGTTAGATGAGGACATGAGAAGAGGTTAGATGAGGACAAGAGAAGGGGTTAGATGAGGACATGAGAAGAGGTTAGATGAGGACATGAGAAGAGGTTAGATGAGGACATGAGAAGAGGTTAGATGAGGACATGAGAAGAGGTTAGATGAGGACATGAGAAGAGGTTAGATGAGGACATGAGAAGAGGTTAGATGAGGACATGAGAAGATGTTAGATGAGGACATGAGAAGAGGTTAGATGAGGACCTGAGAAGAGGTTAGATGAGGACATGAGAAGAGGTTAGATGAGGACCTGAGAAGAGGTTAGATGAGGACCTGAGAAGAGGTTAGATGAGGACATGAGAAGAGGTTAGATGAGGACAAGAGAATAGGTTAGATGAGGACATGATAAGAGGTTAGATGAGGACATGATAAGAGGTTAGATGAGGACATGATAAGAGGTTAGATGAGGACATGAGAAGAGGTTAGATGAGGACATGAGAAGAGGTTAGATGAGGACATGAGAAGAGGTTAGATGAGGATTTGAGAAGAGGTTAGATGAGGACCTGAGAAGAGGTTAGATGAGGACATGAGAAGAGGTTAGATGAGGACATGAGAAGAGGTTAGATGAGGACCTGAGAAGAGGTTAGATGAGGACATGAGAAGAGGTTAGATGAGGACATGAGAAGAGGTTAGATGAGGACATGAGAAGAGGTTAGATGAGGACCTGAGAAGAGGTTAGATGAGGACATGATAAGAGGTTAGATGAGGACATGAGAAGAGGTTAGATGAGGACATGAGAAGAGGTTAGATGAGGACATGAGAAGAGGTTAGATGAGGACATGAGAAGAGGTTAGATGAGGACCTGAGAAGAGGTTAGATGAGGACATGAGAAGAGGTTAGATGAGGACATGATAAGAGGTTAGATGACATGAGAAGAGGTTAGATGAGGACATGAGAAGAGGTTAGATGAGGACAAGAGAAGAGGTTAGATGAGGACAAGAGAAGAGGTTAGATGAGAAGAGGTTAGATGAGGACAAGAGAAGAGGTTAGATGAGGACAAGAGAAGAGGTTAGATGAGGACAAGAGAAGAGGTTAGATGAGAAGAGGTTAGATGAGGACATGATAAGAGGTTAGATGACATGAGAAGAGGTTAGATGAGGACCTGAGAAGAGGTTAGATGAGGACATGATAAGAGGTTAGATGAGGACATGAGAAGAGGTTAGATGAGGACATGAGAAGAGGTTAGATGAGGACCTGAGAAGAGGTTAGATGAGGACATGAGAAGAGGTTAGATGAGAAGAGGTTAGATGAGGACATGAGAAGAGGTTAGATGAGGACATGAGAAGAGGTTAGATGAGGACAAGAGAAGAGGTTAGATGAGGACCTGAGAAGAGGTTAGATGAGGACATGAGAAGAGGTTAGATGAGAAGAGGTTAGATGAGGACATGAGAAGAGGTTAGATGAGGACATGAGAAGAGGTTAGATGAGGACATGAGAAGAGGTTAGATGAGGACAAGAGAAGAGGTTAGATGAGAAGAGGTTAGATGAGGACATGAGAAGAGGTTAGATGAGAAGAGGTTAGATGAGGACATGAGAAGAGGTTAGATGAGGACATGAGAAGAGGTTAGATGAGGACATGAGAAGAGGTTAGATGAGGACATGAGAAGAGGTTAGATGAGAAGAGGTTAGATGAGGACATGAGAAGAGGTTAGATGAGGACATGAGAAGAGGTTAGATGAGGACATGAGAAGAGGTTAGATGAGGACAAGAGAAGAGGTTAGATGAGGACAAGAGAAGAGGTTAGATGAGGACATGAGAAGAGGTTAGATGAGGACATGAGAAGAGGTTAGATGAGGACAAGAGAAGAGGTTAGATGAGGACATGAGAAGAGGTTAGATGAGGACATGAGAAGAGGTTAGATGAGGACAAGAGAAGAGGTTAGATGAGGACATGAGAAGAGGTTAGATGAGGACATGAGAAGAGGTTAGATGAGGACATGAGAAGAGGTTAGATGAGGACAAGAGAAGAGGTTAGATGAGGACATGAGAAGAGGTTAGATGAGGACATGAGAAGAGGTTAGATGAGGACATGATAAGAGGTTAGATGAGGACATGAGAAGAGATTAGATGAGGACCTGAGAAGAGGTTAGATGAGGACAAGAGAAGAGGTTAGATGAGGACAAGAGAAGAGGTTAGATGAGGACATGAGAAGAGGTTAGATGAAAAGAGGTTAGATGAGGACATGAGAAGAGGTTAGATGAGGACATGAGAAGAGGTTAGATGAGGACATGAGAAGAGGTTAGATGAAAAGAGGTTAGATGAGGACATGAGAAGAGGTTAGATGAGGACATGAGAAGAGGTTAGATGAAGACCTGAGAAGAGGTTAGATGAGGACCTGAGAAGAGGTTAGATGAGGACATGAGAAGAGGTTAGATGAGGACATGAGAAGAGGTTAGATGAGGACCTGAGAAGAGGTTAGATGAGGACATGAGAAGAGGTTAGATGAGGACCTGAGAAGAGGTTAGATGAGGACCTGAGAAGAGGTTAGATGAGGACATGAGAAGAGGTTAGATGAGGACATGAGAAGAGGTTAGATGAGGACATGAGAAGAGGTTAGATGAGGACATGAGAAGAGGTTAGATGAGGACATGAGAAGAGGTTAGATGAGGACATGAGAAGAGATTAGATTTGAAGAGATTAGATTAGAAGAGGTTATATGAGAAGAGGTTAGATGATAAGAGGTTAGATGATAAGAGGTTAGATGAGGACATGAGAAGTAGAGATGTTCCGATACCATTTTTTCCTTTCCGATCCGATTCCGATACCTAAGCTTTGGGTATCGGCCGATACCGATACTGATCCGATACCAGTGCATACATTAAAAAAAATTAAATTAAAAAAAAATTATATAAATTATATATATATATTTTTTATATACAGCTACTGTTTTATATATACTGTTTTTTAGTAATAACTAGAAAGTAATGGTATTTATTCAACAACAGGTGATTGTATAGATTTGTATTAGTATCATTAATCAATGAGTGGGGCTGCAGCACTGCAGATATACCCTATACCCGGACATTATTAGTTGCTGCACTTGCTACCAGAAGGCTCCGGTTCAGTTAGTAGTAGAGGCTCTGTTGTGATTTTTGCACAATAAATATTCAACATTCTCTTTTGAGACTCCGCCTCAGACTCTTATCATTTGGCACTAAAACCTAAACATTGTCACCGATATGGCTGTCCGCAACATGTCATTAATTGTGTACGTGAGGTGGTTCAGTGACGACTAGGGATGGGTACCTTTCACATTTGAACCGATACCGGTACCGGTACCTGTGAATCGATACCGGTACCCAACGGTACCTTTTTTCGGTACTTTAAAAAAAAAAAAAAATAAAAAAAAAAAAAAAAAAAAATTATTAATCTTTTTTTTTTTTTTTTTTTTTTTTACTTTTTTCTTTTCATGTCAACGTTCACACGCACAATATATGCTTACCTAGGATTTGACTTGATTCAACAACAAAGCAGTCGGAGTAATGACAAGCCGAAAACGGTCGAAATTTTATTTACCTACCTCAGTCGTAAAAAAAAATCCAAACTTCAAATAACTACAATTTCGACAGTTTTCGGCTTGTCATTGCTCCGACTGCTTTGTTGTTGAATCAAGTCAAATCCTAGGTAAGCATATATTGTGCGTGTGAACGTTGACATGAAAAGAAAAAAGTAAAAAAAAAAAAAAAAAAGTAAAAAGAAAAATTAACAAAAAATATTTTTTTTTATTTTTTTTTTCGGTTTCTCACTTGATTCGATACTCGGTAGTACCGACGTGTTTCGGTTCGGTACCTCAAAAGTACCGAATTCGGTACCCATCCCTAGTGACGACGCTAACGTGAGCTGGGTTAGCTAGCATGAGCTACCGGCAGATGGAAAGACTAACGTTACTGGTGAAAATGATTTACGTTGGAATACTACTTTGCCAACTTGCTGTACTTTGCTTGCAGGTCTGCAGCCATTATTGCTGGATTATGAATAGCCCCAACTTTAGCCAAGGTAACGTTATGGCTAAACCTTTAACGTTAGTTAATGCTAGCTTTCGGTTAGCTGTTCAATGCTAATAACACCACCAAGCGAACCCATCTGAGCTCCCCGGCAACACCGCTTTTTCGGGAGGATGGCATTTAAGGAAGTATCTGCTGTTAAAATGACAAACAGCATTGATACTTTAATTCACAGTCGGTTAAACACACGTTTGTTTTATAATGCTCACTCAACAGTAGGGATGGGTACCTTTCACCTGTGAATCGATACCGGTACCCAACGGTACCTTTTTTCGATACTTTAGTCTCAAGAAATTTAATTTACCTACCTCAGTCGTGAAAAAAAATATCCAAACTTCAAATAACTACAATTTCGACAGTTTTCGGCTTGCCATTGCTCCGACTGCTTTGTTGTTGAATCAAGTCAAATCCTAGGTAAGCATATATTGTGCGTGTGAACGTTGACAGGAAAAGAAAAAAGTTAAAACAAAAAAAAGAAAAAAAAATTATCTCACTTGATTCGATACTCGGTAGTACCGACGTGTTTCGGTTCGGTACCTCAAAAGTACCGAATTCGGTACCCATCCCTACTCAACAGACTGCAGTGTTGTTGATAAATTACGTGGTATCGGAGCGCAGCATTAGAGGGTACTCGCCGATACCAGCATTTTAGGCAGTATCGGCGGCATTTCCGATACTGGTATCGGTATCGGAACAACTCTAATGAGAAGAGATTAGATTAGAAGAGATTAGATTAGAAGAGGTTAGATGAGAAGAGGTTAGATGAGAAGAGGTTAGATGAGAAGAGGTTAGATGAGAAGAAGTTAGATGAGAAGAAGTTAGATGAGAAGAAGTTAGATGAGAAGAGATTCGATGAGAAGAAGTTAGATGAGAAGAAGTTAGATGAGGACATGAGAAGAGATTAGATGAGAAGGATTTTAGATGAGAAAAGGTTATATGAGGACATGAGAAGAGGTTATATGAGAAGAGGTTAGATGAGGACATGAGAAGAGAAGAGATTAGATGAGAAGTTAGATGAGGACATGAGAAAAGGTGAGGAAAAAAAGCCTCGGGAGTTGTGCGTGAGAGAAGATGACATCAGCAGCAAATGAGAAGAGATCAGATGATATCAGCAGCACATGAGAGATCAGATGAGATTAGCAGCACATGAGAAGAGATCAGATGAGATCAGCAGCACATGAGAGATCAGATGAGATTAGCAGCACATGAGAAGAGATCAGATGAGATCAGCAGCACATGAGAGATCAGATGAGATTAGCAGCACATGAGAAGAGATCAGATGAGATCAGCAGCACATGAGAAAGATCAGATGAGATTAGCAGCACATGAGAAGAGATCAGATGGGATAAGCAGAAAGTTCCAAAATATTACCCGATTTTAACCTTGGACTGGTCTGAAATATTGTATTTGTCGTTTACTTAAGCCTTGACTGACTTATAAGTATACCGACTGATTTTGTCCCAGAAAAGGGATCCACCCTTCTTGAACAATCAAAGATTGGTGTTGCCTATTTCTCAAATACAGACAATGGAATTGCGTTGCTAGGGAACGGCACAGACCCAAGTTTATTTCCTGTCAGCTATCAAGGGATGTATAAATGTGTTTTACGTACTCATTGCCAGCTATTGATATTAGCAAACACTGGAACAGGAAATACCCTTTTGAAATGTTTATGTTGTCATGTTGAAACTGTCTTTTCAGGAGACAAAAGTATTATTTCTTGAAGAATGTTTTATTAAGAATAAAAACAAAATGATTCAATTTAATATATTTACGTTGGATGCTCGATTCAGAATGCAACTAGTCAGCTGCCTCATTGCTTTGAAGAAAATTCAAAGATATGACATATTGGACTAATCTCTATGCCTTGCATTATTCTGTTATTAGCTATGTAGCCTACAAAATGCTATAAAAAAAGAAGAAAAAAAGAGAAAAGAATGCTACCAATACAGCTTTTTTATCTGTCAAGTATCTTATTGCCCACAATTCAGAGCATATCAGACAGTCTCAGGTTGCATCTAATTCTTCCATATTTATGCTACAGGTAAATTCAGTCTTACTCACGCAACTGGCCTCAAATGAGATCAGATAAGGTAGTGAGAAGAGAAGAAGACATGTGACTCGTTTTAGATTAGACTGAATTGAGATTTGATGATTGAATGATTGAGACTTGTTCACCTTGAGATGAGAACAGAACTAAGACGTCATGAGAAGAGATGACGTGAGAGGACACTGCTGCTCTTCCGATAAAGAAAAGGAACAGATATTAAAAAGCATTGCAGTGGGTCATACCTGGGCTGTCTGTAGTGGAGGGGGCGACTGCGGGAGTCTCCAGCGAGTCCCTCCTTCCTGTAGCTTCCCGTTTCACTTCCAGGTCACTTCCTTGTTCTATTTCTGGGTTGCTAGCCAGGAGGGGGCGGGAATTCTTGATGACTGATGGCCGTGAGAGCCTGTAGCTGAGGGCGCCGGGCTTGGAGGCGGAGCCGGGGCTGGGTAGGAGGGACTTCCTCAAGGCAGAGGGCGGGAGGAGGGAGGGGACCGTGACCCCCGTCATGGCTGAACTTTGTCCTTTGACTTCTCCCCCTCCGCCACCCAGCGCAGAGGCAGCCCTAGTCTGTGAGGATTTGGCCAGGAGCGACCTGGGTATGGATCGCAGGGCGGATGAAGCGATCGGATCTTTGGAGGCCCGCTGCGAGGCCCTGTTGGAGGAATAGGACCGTTTGACGGGGGAGCGTGGGAGGGAGGAGGAGGACGTGGAGGAGTGGGTGAGTGTGGGGGAGGGGAGCCTTCCGGCGACCTGATTGAGGCTCTGCGATCGGACCCGGTTGTCCTCGGACAGGCGGCCGAACGAAGCAGGACCGATGGACTTGAGGCTCTCGCTGGACTGGGAGCGGCTGGACGGCCGACTGCCGAGGAGGGGGGAGACGGAGCCAGAGCCGGGCGGTCTGACGAAACCAGACTTCTGTACGGACCCTGCGTGGCCGTTGAGGTTCGGCTTTATCCCATTGGTTACAACAACCAGTGCGGTTTGGTTGGTTCTGGTTCCGCGGGGACCGGCTTTAGGAGCGGCGATCGTTCTGGGGTTGGACAGAGGGGCCGACGGTAACAACGAAGACGTCACAGCCGAGCCAAACCCACGGGCCTTCCCTGCAGGCGATGTGATCGTCTTCTTGATCACCTGCTGCGTTGCTAAGGGCGACTGGTGCTGCTGCGATAGCGGCTGTTGCCGGGGGTGATTATGTTGCTGTTGATGAAGATGACCACCATGATTCTGCCCCGCGCACCCTCCTCTCCAGTCCCCCCCCTCCTTCTCTCCGTCCGCCCCCCTCTCCTCTACCCCTCCCTTCCCTTTCCTCCACTTCATGGAGGAGGAGGTCAAGCGGACCAGCCCATTTTGTTTGGAGGGGGAGGGGTGCGCTTTCACCCCGGTGGCAAGGCTGGCCTGGTGGTACGATCCATTGGTCAGGTGGGCGCCCTGGCCCACGGTGCCATTGGTGGAGGAGAGCGAGTTGCCCGTGGTGCCTGTCTGAGTGGTGGTGGTGGTGTGAGCGGTGTTGGCGCTGGTGGCGCCGGTGTTGGCGGGTCGTGAGCTGAACTTAGGCAGCCTGGACACCATGGTGGGCATGGTGGGAGGGTCGACGACAGGAGAGGACATAAGACCACGCCCACTTCACCATGGAGACGCTGAGCTGGAAGAGCTGGGGGTGTAGAGAGAGAGAGAGAGAATTATAGTATGATTATTATTATTTACTTTTATCTTAGTGATTACAGATGACAGACAGACAGACAGACAGACAGACAGACAGACAGACAGACAGACAGACAGACAGACAGACAGACAGACAGACAGACAGACAGACAGACAGACAGACAGACAGACAGACAGACAGACAGACAGACAGACAGACAGACAGACTAGCAGTAAAGCACAAATCAACAGCACTGGGTTCACTGATAGTACTGTTCCAACATTAACTACAGCCTAAAGCAGACATTATGATAGACAGCTCTGGAACATCCAAGGGTGTGGTGTGTTGTGTGTGTGCGTGTGCGTGTGTGCGTGTGTGTGTGTGTGTGTGTGTTTTCAGGGTGTGTGCAGATACAGTGGTTAGCTGGGAGGGGCAGGAGACGCAGAGAGTCTGAGCTTGTCAAGACGACCACAGAAACCGCCTCTCTCACACACAAGCACACACTCATAGGACTCACACACATAGATGCACACACACACATAGATGCACACACACACACACACACACGTCCTAATAAAAAAATATATCCCAGCCCTACAGTAATAAATTCAATCAACTGTGCCGGTCCCAAGAACACTTCCTTCAGTAGTCGGGTGGCACAGTACCATCTGGCAAATGGTATTTCGTGAGACACGCCCAAAACATTTAGTCCAACTACAGTTAGATGACTTAGCTCCAAGTGTGCCAGTATAACGGGACAACTTTAAAACTCCCCACACATGCAAATGTCAGAGAACACAGCCTCCAAGGCTAAAGTGTGATCCACAGTACAGCAGGTCTCAACCTCCCTCAAGAGTTTACTCCATTAACCACCTTGGTCTTCAGACCGTCCTCGACTAAATCAATTCTAGTCTATTAATAGTCACAGACTTTTTCAGACTGAATCGATTAGTTGATTTAAATCTGGACATCTGTACAATTATGTTTCCCCCACATGCAATAATGAAGATGGACCTATTTAAATCTGGGTAGCTAGTTTTCAACTGTAGTCCCCCAGGCAAGATGTTAGATGCCAGGTAAAAACAGAATAGACATGATGTTATTAGGGCTGTCTTAAATACTTCAAAGCTTCGTTCGATGGGCATGGGATTCGAATATGAAAATAAAATTCGATTATAAACAATTTTATTTTTGCAAAATCAACTCTGCCTCTCACGGGCGGCTAGGTGGTGTAGTGGGCAAGGCGCTCGCCATCAACGCTGGAGACGCTGGGTTCGAATCCAGCTCTCAGCGTTGCTATCAGCTTGGCTGGTCGTTCACACTAACACAATTGGCAGTGTTAGGGGTGGGAACGCTGATGGGTGGGTCCTGGGCGTTGTGGACAGCGACCCCTACAGTTCGGTCGGGGCGCCTGCACAGCGATGGTAGGATCTGGAGGGAGGTAATGTGACCTTCCACACGTTACACTCTCCCGGTGAGAATCTGCGCTGCCAGGCTGGCTGCCGGCTGGCTGCACATGCGTCGGAGGAAAACATGTGACAGTCTCCGGCCTCCCGGACCAACAGTAGGGGGGGGGTGCGCAACAACCAGGAAGGGGGTTGGGAATTGGCATAACGACTAACAGTGGGATGGGAGAAAAATCGGAAAAAGGAGGGGGAAAAAGATAATAAAAAAATTAAAAAAAAATCTGCCTGTCTTTGTTAACTACAACAAGCAATGCTGTTTGTTATTTAAGATGAGGTCGGACTCGGCACTGACAGATTTGTGTTCATTGTGCTGCTTTTATAAAGCCTCAAATGACAGCTTACAATATTTCATGAAAACAAAGTGTTTCATTTGTCTAAGATTTAAAAAGGTTAAAACTTTACAGCACTGACAAAGTTGAACAAAGTGCTGTACAAGTCCCACAACAAGTCAGCAACAAACTCAACTGGGATCATCACACCACTCATTTACTTAAAACAGCCAACCAAAGATTATTTCATTTAAGACAACTCAGGAAGTACAAGGTCAGGAAGACGCTAATGATTCAATTTTACACAGCCATCATACAAAACATCATTTCACTCTCCATCACTGTCTGGTACGGCAACACACCCAAACACACACTACACAGACTAGACAGGATCATCATTAGGGCATCCAAAATCATTAACTGCACACTCCCCACCCTGGACTCCATACACAAACATCACACCATCACACGCGCACACAACATCATCAGTGACCCCCTGCACCCAGCTCATCACCTCTTCCAACTCCTCCCCTCTGGTAGAAGGTTCAGGTCACTAGGTAGTCGCACGGTTAGGTTCAACAACAGTTTCTTCCCCAAGGCCATACAATTACTCAACTCCAACCCATCCTAATTTCACCCCCTGCTGTTATGTTATGTTATGCATGTTATGTTATGTTATGTTGATGTTGATGTTATGTTGTGTTCCATCATCCATGTGGTGTATTGTCGCAGCTACCACCTGCACCGTGCTCAAATTCCACCGGCCTGGCCGTGTGGCAATAAAAGAAACTTGAAACAGTAAAAAATTTAAAGAATTAAAAAAATTCGAAGCTTCGAATTAAAATCGAATCTCGGCCTTGAAGCTTCGAATTCCAAAAAAGAATTCGAAGGTCAGCCCTAGATGTTATACATTTTATGAGCATAATTAAAACAGTATTTGAATATAACAGCATAGTTCAAAGTGGTTAAGGGCAAGGCTATATAATACATAATTTGCTATTGGCAAAGTGGGGGAAAATACCATATTTCTTTGATCATTCTTGTGGAGACTCTCTCACGGGTGACGTATTCCCCCCGGCTGCCCCAGAGTCTCCAGCCTTTAATGCAGTTAGGATAGGCAAGTAAATGGACTATTAATAGATGCTCCTTTAGCTTCCTCTATGGTTCATGAAGCTGTGGTCCCTGTGAACAAAGCCTTCTAATATACATTTTTCTTTCTGATAAGGCAGGGGATTTTTAAAATTTTAAGCATCAAGTATTTTAAGTAAAAAAAAAAGTTATAAAAGAGGAAAAATCGCAAAACTAACTTAGCATCGCAGATCAGGTCAGCAGCAAGTCAATCAGCCAGTCAGCCAGCCAGCCAGTCAATCAGCCAGTCAACCAGCCAGCAAGTCAACCAGACAGTGAACCAGCCAGCAAGTCAATCAGCCAGTCAATCAGCCAGTCAACCAGCCAGCAAGTCAACCAGACAGTGAACCAGCCAGCAAGTCAACCAGACAGTGAACCAGCCAGCAAGTCAATCAGCCAGTCAGCCAGCCAGCAAGTCAACCAGACAGTGAACCAGCCAGCAAGTCAATCAGCCAGTCAGCCAGTCAACCAGCCACCACGTCAGCCAGTCAACCAGCCAGTCAACCAGCCAGCCAGCCAGCCAGTCAATCAGCCAGCCAGCCAGTCAACCAGCCAGTCAACCAGCCAGCAAGTCAATCAGCCAGTCAACCAGCCAGCCAGCCAACCTGCCACCACGTCAGCCAGTCAACCAGCCAGTCAGCCAGTCAACCAGCCAGCAAGTCAGCCAGTCAGCCAGTCAACCAGCCAGCAAGTCAGCAAGTCAACCAGCCAGCAAGTCAGCAAGTCAACCAGCCAGCCAGTCAACCAGTCAACCAGCCAGCCAGTCAATCAGCCAGTCAACCAGCCAGCAAGTCAACCAGTCAACCAGACAGTCAACCAGCCAGCAAGTCAACCAGTCAACCAGCCAGCCAGTCAATCAGCCAGTCAACCAGCCAGCAAGTCAACCAGTCAACCAGACAGTCAACCAGCCAGCAAGTCAATCAGCCAGTCAGCCAGTCAACCAGCCAGTCAACCAGCCAGCAAGTCAATCAGCCAGTCAGCCAGTCAACCAGCCAGCCAGCCAACCTGCCACCACGTCAGCCAGTCAACCAGCCAGTAAATCAGCCAGTCAGCCAGCCAGTAAATCAGACAGTCAGCCAGTCAACCAGCCAGCCAGCCAACCTGCCACCACGTCAGCCAGTCAACCAGCCAGCCAGCCAGTCAACCAGCCAGCACGTCAGCCAGTCAACCAGCCAGCCAGCCAGTCAACCAGCCACCACGTCAGCCAGTCAACCAGCCAGCCAGCCAATCAGCCAGCCAATCAGCCAGCCAGCCAGTCAACCAGTCAGTCAACCAGCCAGCAAGTCAATCAGCCAGTCAGCCAGTCAACCAGCCAACCTGCCACTAGGGGTGGGCGATATATCGAGTATACTCGATGTATCGCGGATTGTTCTACCCGAGATGTAGTACTGTACTATATCGCGAACATCGAGTATTTAGTTTATATGGCGTCGCCCGCGGCCGAGAGACACTCGCAGTGCTTTCCTCGAGAAGGGACGGCGGAGCTATAGGCTAACGTTAGTGTACTGGTCCCGAGTGTAGCATGGACGGCGGAGCTATAGGCTAACGTTAGTGTACTGGTCCCGAGTGTAGCATGGACGGCGGAGCTATAGGCTAACGTTAGTGTACTGGTCCCGAGTGTAGCAGGGACGGCGGAGCTATAGGCTAACGTTAGTGTAGTGGTCCCGAGTGTAGAAGGGACGGCGGAGCTATAGGCTAACGTTAGTGTATTGGTCCCGAGTGTAGCAGGGACGGCGGAGCTATAGGCTAACGTTAGTGTAGTGGTCCCGAGTGTAGCAGGGACGGCGGAGCTATAGGCTAACGTTAGTGTACTGGTCCCGACTGTAGCAGGGACGGCGGAGCTATAGGCTAACGTTAGTGTAGTGGTCCCGAGTGTAGCAGGGACGACGGAGCTATAGGCTAACGTTAGTGTAGTCAGGGCTGTACAGTGCAATATAATGTTGCGGTTGTAATTTCATTAGACAGACCAGCGCGGACCTTTAATAACATGTAATTTAATTGACACGAGCAATGAGCTAACGGTAGCTGCTAACCAAGGTATCCATTAGGATTATGCTAAGCTAACTAGCGATAGCTGCTAACCCTGGGAAACTGTCAAAGCGGACTCCACAAGACTAGTTCCATTCGTGAGGAAAGGGGGTGGGTTATATTGACAACACTTGACAACAGAAGTTTAAACATAACTTCATATTTATTGGTTATTTGTTTCTGTATATCATTCAATTTCCATCTCCGTGTGTCTCCATCTCCATCTCTTCCTGTTTACATTAGAGTGTGACGTCATCACCTACGGCAGCTTAGACGATCAAAACGCGAACCTAGAACAAAACCCGAGGGGGGGGGGGGCTGGTTCTCTTGTTCATTCTCGCCCCCTCTCTCTCTCTCTCTCGCTCTCTCTCTACATTCAATGATTTAAAGTAGCCAAACGTTACAGACAGTATAAATACTAACTGGATAGTTGATGATATAAACATTTAATTTCATTATCTGAAATATTCTAAAATCATTAAGTCTGCTATAAGCCATTATACCTTTGTGTGTGATTATTATTTTCTCACAGTAGGGTGTGTATATATATACATATATATAAATGTGTGTGTGTGTTTGGCTAAAGTGGATAGAAAACACAGTACTGTGTAAAAGTCTTAGGCACCCAAGAGTTTTTATATAAATTGTCTTAGATGTAAATAATTTTTTTTATTAGTGTGTCAGTAGACTACTCTTAGTACATTTTCATTAAATAATTTTTTAAAGCATCTTCATGGTTTAATAATGCAAACATATGTTGCAGGGACTTATTATAATCATCATATTGGCGTGACTGTATGCATCAAAGGGTTTAATCAAGCATTTTTAAGTGATTTAGAGGAAATGTCAAAATATCGCGATATATATCGTGTATCGCGATATGGCCAAAAAATACCGCGATATCATTTAGAGGCCATATCGCCCAGCCCTACCTGCCACCACGTCAGCCAGTCAACAAGTCAGCCAGTCAACCAGCCAGCAAGTCAGCCAGTCAACCAGCCAGCAAGTCAGCCAGTCAACCAGCCAGCCAGTCAACCAGCCAGCCAGTCAACCAGTCAACCAGACAGCCAGCCAGTCAACCAGCCACCACGTCAGCCAGTCAACCAGACAGCCAGTCAACCAGCCAGCAAGTCAGCCAGTCAACCAGCCAGCAAGTCAGCAAGTCAACCAGCCAGCCAGTCAACCAGTCAACCAGACAGCCAGCCAGTCAACCAGCCACCACGTCAGCCAGTCAACCAGACAGCCAGCCAGTCAACCAGCCACCAAGTCAGCCAGTCAACCAGCCACCATGTCAGCCAGTCAACCAGCCAGCCAGCCAGTCAGTCAACAAGTTAGCCATTCAACCAGACAGCCAGCCAGTCAACCAGCCACCATGTCAGCCAGTCAACCAGCCAGCCAGCCAGTCAGTCAACAAGTTAGCCATTCAACCAGACAGCCAGCCAGTCAACCAGCCACCATGTCAGCCAGTCAACCAGCCAGCCAGCCAGCCAGTCAGTCAGTCAACCGGCCAGACAGCCAGTCAACCAGTCAGCCAGCTAGCAAACCAGTCAGACAGTCAACCAGCCAGCAAGTCAGCCAGTCAACCAGCCAGCAAGTCAGCCAGTCACCCACCCAGCCAACGAGCCAGTCAGTCAGTCAGTCAGTCAGTCAGTCAGTCAGTCAGTCAGTCAGTCAGTCAGTCAATCAACCAGCCAGCCAGTCAGTCAGTCACCCACCCAGCCAACGAGCCAGTCAGCCAGTCAGTCAGTCAGTCAGTCAACCGGCCAGCCAGTCAACCAGTCAGCCAACCAGTCAGCCAGTCCACCAGTCAGCCAGTCCACCAGCCAGCCAGCCAGTCCCCATGTGAAGAGACAAGCAGACAGGACTTGACACACACTATAGCTAAGCAGACCCCCCCCAGCTGTAGGAGAACATGGAGTAGCAACACAGACATGAGGCTTAACTCGCATTTCAAATGGTTTTAATTCACTTATAAAAGCTTGTATCTTGCAAAGAGAAAAAAAATCATCTAGCCTAATTGTTACATAACACAGACATATAAAGGTCAGGTACTGTACACAAGTCAGTGTTGTAGTCGAGTCACTAAATCTCAAGTCTCGAGTCCCCAGTGTTCGAGTCAGAGTCACCAAAGAACAGCCCGAGTCGGAGTCGAGTCCGGCCATTACCCGAGTCAGAGTCCGAGTCCAAGTCATCAAGGTTGAGTCCACTCCACAGGTCCACATTAAACATGAATGACACAGCGGTCACCATTTCAAAGGGAGTTTATTCACTTTGTGACACAATAGCCAAACAAATGCACTAGCCATCAATATCTTATGCCAAATGATCAGGGCCTATTACAAATAAAAAATAAATAAAAATAAAAAATAATAACTGTATTTATCAATTAACAAGTCAGAGTCCTCGTCTGCACATTCCGAGTCCGAATGCAGTAAATGCTCGAGTCAAAGTCCAAGTCTGAGTCATCAGTCATCAAGTCCAGGACTCGGACACAAGTACTACAACACTGATACAAGTATTATGGTGTAACATTGTAGTCTAATAATGTAAAGTCATGCGAGAAAAAGAGACAAGTATTTTATCTTGTGGCCTCACGCCAGCAACCACATCATAGCTGTGCTGATTGCAGTGACAGGTGCAAATAAAAAATCACCCTCAAAGTGAACCAACGTTGCTCTTAGAGGATGCTTCTTTAAAACAAAGTGAACCAACGTTGCTCTTAGAGGATGCTTCTTTAAAACAAAGTGAACCAACGTTGCTCTTAGAGGATGCTTCTTTAAAACAAAGTGAACCAACGTTGCTCTTAGAGGATGCTTCTTTAAAACAAAGTGAACCAACATTGCTCTTAGAGGATGCTTCTTTAAAACAAAGTGAACCAACATTGCTCTTAGAGGATGCTTCTTTAAAACAAAGTGGCCCAACGTTGCTCTTAGAGGATGCTTCTTTAAAACAAAGTGAACCAACGTTGCTCTTAGAGGATGCTTCTTTAAAACAAAGTGAACCAACGTTGCTCTTAGAGGATGCTTCTTTAAAACAAAGTGAACCAACGTTGCTCTTAGAGGATGCTTCTTTAAAACAAAGTGAACCAACGTTGCTCTTAGAGGATGCTTCTTTGAAACAAAGTGGCCCAACGTTGCTCTTAGAGGATGCTTCTTTAAAACAAAGTGAACCAACGTTGCTCTTAGAGGATGCTTCTTTGAAACAAAGTGAACTAATATTGCTCTTAGAGGATGTATATATCATACTTTGTGTTCAATATTAAAGATATATCATGTTATGTATTCAATAGTAAAGATATATCATACTTTGTGTTCAATATTAAAGATATATCATACTTTGTGTTCAATATTAAAGATATATCATACTTTATGTATTCAATAGTAAAGATATATCATACTTTGTGTTCAATATTAAAGATATATCATACTTTATGTGTTCAATATTAAAGATCTCATACTTTGTGATCAATACTAACATACTTCATCATAGGTTACACTACCAAGTGCATCTTGAAATATTAAATGTAAAGAAAGCATGGTTTGAAGCACAGACTATGATTATTTTATGCATAAAAGCAAATCGTCCCAGAAACATCTAAACCTCCTACCCCGTCATCAGCCATCTCAAGCCTTCCAGAAACGATCACCCAATCAATCCAAGTCAACCGATCGCCGATGGTGATGATGATGATGATGAAGGTGCTTTGAATGTGCGCTCTCACCGAATGACACATGCGAGACGGAGACGCGTGTGTTGAGAACTTGAGACTGAGTTCAGGGTTAATCACAAAAGACAAAGACTACACAACTAAGATCACGATTCAAAGAGCAAGGAAGAAAACCTGGCTGGTGGGATCAACAGAGAAGGCATTCACATCTCACTTAGAACGCCCTCCAGCACTGGCATATGACAAACACACACGCACACACACACACACCTCAGACCCCCACAGGCATAACACAAGACTATGTTCTGAAAAAAAAAACCAAACTCCAGAGTCATATGCCATACAAAGAAATTGAATAACACAGAATGATCATAATCGCTGAGTCGGAACAGTGTCAACCTATTGAAAAACAAAAAGGAAAAGAGAATAAGGTGTGCTTTCAGACCGGCCGAGAGGCTGACGTGTGTTCTTCACAACCGCAGTCAGTGGTGGAAGAAGTACAGTTCCTTTACTTAAGTAAAAGTAGAAATACCCGGGGAGCTCCAGTAGCTCACCGCGTACCTCGAACGCTATTTCGGCGTCGGGGACAACCGTGCGCGTCACGGATCTGGGGTAGCGAGTTCGACTCCCGGACTAGCCGTATTTTCTCAGAGTGTCCTTCCCCCCATCTATACCCCCATTCAACCTGTTTCTGTCGGTCATACTTGACCAGAAAAAGCGATAAACGCGAAAAGAACCAGCTGACTGGTCAAAGTAAAAAAAAAAAAAAAAAAAAAAAGTAGAAATACCCAGATAAATTAGTACTCTGGTAAAAGTCCTCCATTAAAATTGTACTTAAGTAAAAGTAGAGCAGTATTTCTATTGAATGTACTTAAGTATCTAAAGTAAAAGTGTGCATTCTACATGACGTTTGTGTATTCCAGTTAGGGCTGTCTTAAATACTTCGAAGCTTTGTTCGATGGGCATGGGATTCGAATGGGAAAATAAAATTTGAATATATTAAAAAACCTGCTAAATCAACTCTGCCTCTCTTTTAACTACAACAAGCAATGCCGTTTGTTATTTAAGATGAGGTTGGACTCGGCACTGACAGATGTGTTCATTGTGCTGCTTTTATAAAGCCTCCGGCTCAAATGACGGCGTACAATATTTCATGAAAGCAAAGTGTTTCGTTTGTCTAAGCTTTAAAAAGGTTTAAACTTTACAGCACTGACAATTCTCTATAGTATTTTTTATAGTGTCCCGACCCATATAAAAACATGTCTTAATACAAAATTAAGTCGAATTCTGCCTTTGTCTCTATTAACTACATATAAATATTTATATAATTGCTTGCTTTATAGATGAATGTTGCAACATAAATATGTAATGTAATGTTGTTGGCTGTGTAACGGAGAGCAGCCGCCCAGGCAGCGCAGCTCCCGACTCATTATTAATTTAATTAATTAATCCAATCCAATCGACTTTATTTATAGAGCACATTTAAAAACAACAAAGTTGAACAAAGTGCTGTACAAGTCCCACAACATAAATAAAAAAAATTAAAAATTAAAAAAGATTTTTAGCTTCGAATGCCAAAAAAAACATCTAAATCTAACCATTGACCTCTAAAAGTTATGTTAAAGTGGTATGTGGTCCAGTTACGTCATCTTGAAGTTGACAGGCTTCAAATGTAAAAGTATATAATCTTCATACATTTTTGCCATGTTTTCTATGCTAAATATTTTTCTTCAAAGTAACTAGTAACTGATGGGTTCAGATAAATGTAGTGGAGTAAAAAGTACAATATTTCCTTTGAAATGTAGTGGAGTAAAAGTATAACGTTCCCTAAAATGAAAATACTCAGGTAAAGTACAAGTAGCTCGAAATTGTACTTAAGTACAGTACTTGAGTAAAAATACTTAGTTACTTTCCACCACTGACTGCAGTTACATGGTGCCTGGAGGAGTGTCGTAGAGTGCTGCTGTGCCTAGAGGAGTGTCATAGAGTGCTGTGGTGCCTAGGAGTGTCGTAGAGTGCTGCTGTGTACTGTGGTGCCTAAAGGAGTGTCATAGAGTGCTGTACTGTGTACTGTGGTGCCTAGAGGAGTGTCATAGAGTGCTGCTGTGTACTGTGGTGCCTAGAGGAGTGTCATAGAGTGCTGTGGTGCCTAGAGGAGTGTCATAGAGTGCTGTGGTGCCTAGAGGAGTGTCGTAGAGTGCTGTGGTGCCTAGAGGAGTGTCGTAGAGTGCTGTGGTGCCTAGAGGAGTGTCATAGAGTGCTGCGGTGTACTGCAGTGCCTAGAGGAGTGTCATAGAGTGCTGTGGTGCCTAGAGGAGTGTCATAGAGTGCTGTGGTGCCTAGAGGAGTGTCATAGAGTGCTGTGGTGCCTAGAGGAGTGTCATAGAGTGCTGTGGTGCCTAGAGGAGTGTCGTAGAGTGCTGTGGTGTACTGCGGTGCCTAAAGGAGTGTCGTAGAGTGCTGCGGTGCCTAGAGGAGTGTCGTAGAGTGCTGTGGTGCCTAGAGGAGTGTCGTAGAGTGCTGTGGTGCCTAGAGGAGTGTCATAGAGTGTTGTGGTGCCTAGAGGAGTGTCGTAGAGTGCTGTGGTGCCTAGAGGAGTGTCGTAGAGTGCTGTGGTGTACTGTGGTGCCTAAAGGAGTGTCGTAGAGTGCTGTGGTGTACTGCGGTGCCTAGAGGAGTGTCGTAGAGTGCTGTGGTGTACTGCGGTGCCTGTAGGAGTGTCGTAGAGTGCTGCGGTGTACTGCGGTGCCTGTAGGAGTGTCGTAGAGTGCTGCGGTGTACTGCGGTGCCTGTAGGAGTGTCGTAGAGTGCTGCGGTGTACTCAGGGAACAAAATACACTTTTTGACTTACCAGCCATTTGGCTGGTCGATTTTAAAAATGACCAGCCAGGCAGATTTTTTACCAGCCAAAAATTATAAATAGCTTTTTAGTATATCACCATGTGTTATTATTACTATTTAATACTCTCATATGCTATTTTCAATTAATATCATAAAAAACACACACACACAGTGTTTCAACTCACCACTCCCGCATCATATTGTAGTCTAGTCTGTCTTCAAACTTCCACTCCTCTCGAAACTTTATATTTGAATATCAACATTATCTGTCCATCCTCAGTAATCCTCAGTTTACTATAATATACTCCTGTCCTGAGTCCTGACTAGAGACTTCATCGTCTTTCCAAACACACGCACACACACAGAGAAAGGGAGAGTGCCCCCAACCCCCCCCCCCATTTCCCTTTCCCCAGTCCACACTGTCTGCTGTTCTCTATGGCTCTGCGCCTCTTAGGGATGGGTACCGAATTCGGTACTTTTGAGGTACCGAACCGAAACACGTCGGTACTACCGAGTATCGAATCAAGTGAGAAACCGAAAAAATTATTTATTTATTTATCTTTCTTTTTTACTTTTTTTTTTTTTTTTTATGTCAACGTTCACACGCACAATATATGCTTACCTAGGATTTGACTTGATTCAACAACAAAGCAGTCGGAGCAATGACAAGCCGAAAACTGTCGAAATTGTAGTTATTTGAAGTTTGGATTTTTTTTTTTCGACTGAGGTAGGTAAATTACATTTCTTGAGACTAAAGTACCGAAAAAAGGTACCGTTGGGTACCGGTATCGATTCACAGGTACCGGTATCGGTTCAAATGTGAAAGGTACCCATCCCTAGCGCCTCTGCCTCTGATCAGGATTAGCTTGTTAGCTTACGCTAATGTAACGTTCATTTCGGGCGATGTGGGCATAAAGGAATGGCGATGATGCAACGCATGTTAGATGCATTTGACCCGTTGTGAGAGAAAAAAAACACGGCACAGACTTATTTCGGCTCGCAAAATAGGCGCACTGCTGTATAGCCCTGCTCTGCTTTAATGCGAGCAGAAGCACGGACTGGGCCTGATATGACTTGCGGAGTTGCCACTAGGGATGGGAATTGATAGGATTTTATCGATACGATTCCATTATCGATTCTGCTTATCGATTCGATTCCCTTATCGGTTCCTGATCAATTTATAATTTCAATAAATAAATTGGAAATGCAACAGAACTAAGCTGGTTAGAATAACAACATGCAACTTGACATTTCTGATTGTCATTTATTGTTGAGCCCCCATGTCAGAAAAATACAAAAACTGTAAAAAATAAAACATTAACTATAGCCTACACTTAAATAAAATAATGTATTTGAGATTCTCTTAAAATGTATTTATTTTTTTATTCTTAAACTAATTTAATCTATTGAACCGTAGTTGCATTCAACAGGTCGTTATTCCTCTGACTTCTCTGACTTCTCTGACACACACACACACACACGCACAACTCCCTCCCTCCCTCCCCGGGCCCCTGTCCTGTAAGCTATGGGCTCGTGTTGCTACACAGACCTGTTTTGTATGTTGCACGGTACCTACTAGTAAACACAGTCAACCCTCCATCTCTTATTATATGTGAACTAAAGAGTACAAGGTTTACACAACAGCCCCCACCCCTTGTTTTATTGTATTTGTACCTGTACTACCTGCTGTCAGCTGTTTATCTCTCTCTGTGAGCTTGATTAGCTAGCGTTAGCTCGTTAGCTCACGTTAGCTAGCGTTAGCTCCCCGGCTAATCTTACCTTACCCTGAACTAAATCAATGACTAGGTTCCAAAGCATTAGAGTAGTTTTCACTGCACATAGAAGTAGGGATGCACGATAATTATCGGGCCGATATCAGCAATTATGACGTCATCCCGATAAACCCGATAACGTTATTGATAGCTCCGATAATATATCCCGTTTTGCCAGTACTGTGGTACGATTGATAGCGTGTGGTTTAGGAACAGGGAGTTTTTCACAAATCCAGCGCTCCCTTTCTTGGCTGTGACGTAGTCACGTTACATTCGGAGGCAGACAGTCGATCTGCCAATTACGTCCCACTGCTTGCACCCACCTCTTCTTCTTACCACCAATCAGAAGCTCTCGTTCGTTTATTTACCTCCGGATTGTCAGCCATTACTCTACTCGGAGCTCAGGCTAATAATGTTAGATCCCCGCCAGCCACATTGACAAGTACCAGCGCTTATACATTACTGGCAAATGTCTTGTTGCACTTGTGGCAACGAGCGTTGTCAGCATCGACTTTAGTAAAATAGACCCAGACTTTTGAACGTTTCGTTCTGTCCGCCATGATGAGAGCAGAGCTGTCTGTACTCGGCAGCACCCGTGTGTGTGTGTGTGTGTGTGAGTGAGTGTGTGTGTGAGCACAGCCCGCTTCTCGCGCAGGCTGAGACACCGAGGCAGGAGAGATATAGAAAACGGCCAACAAGATTAGTTTGCGACGTTTAAATTCCTAAAAAAAAAACTCCATAATTTCTCGAGTACCGATAGCAGTACCGATGGCGTCAGAGCTTATAAATACTAAAAAAACAAAAAAAAAAAAGATAAAAAAAAGATATATATATACAGTTAAAAAAAAATTATAATAAATCAATATCGTGCATCCCTACATAGAAGTAGCCAAACAGCGGGAGCATTTCGGGAGCATATGACCAAAACCCAGGAAATTTCGAGCCCTTAAGGAATCAAATAGTCTGCCCATGGCTACATGCTAACGCTAACGTTATTGTTTTGAAATGCGCAACGGTCGGGAAAACCTGGCAGCGATAAGGGAATCGAAAGTCACGGGAGGCACGCGATTCCAGGCATCGGACAATTAGGAACGGGTTTTTTCGATTCCCATCCCTAGTTGCCACAGGTTTTTTTTTAAATAAGAGTATCATATAAACCGAACGTTGCTAGCTGCCGGAGCCATAGATATTATGACTGGAGCTGCGCTTGGGGCGGAAATGAGACCCGCACAGGATTTTCAAAATAAGAGTATTGATATGAACTACACGCCAGGTGGCGGGCAGACCTTAAATCTGCCCGCCATTGGCGGTTGGCGGGTACTTATTTTGTTCCCTGGGTGTACTGCAGTGCCTGTAGGAGTGTCGTAGAGTGCTGTGGTGTACTGTGGTGCCTAGAGGAGTGTCATAGAGTGCTGTGGTGCCTAGAGGAGTGTCATAGAGTGCTGTGGTGCCTAGAGGAGTGTCGTAGAGTGCTGTGGTGCCTAGAGGAGTGTCGTAGAGTGCTGTGGTGCCTAGAGGAGTGTCATAGAGTGCTGTGGTGCCTAGAGGAGTGTCATAGAGTGCTGTGGTGCCTAGAGGAGTGTCGTAGAGTGCTGTGGTGCATAGAGGAGTGTCGTAGAGTGCTGTGGTGCCTAGAGGAGTGTCGTAGAGTGCTGTGGTGTACTGCGGTGCCTAAAGGAGTGTCGTAGAGTGCTGTGGTGTGCCATGTACAGGGTTGTATCGTCCGCATATATAGCCACCTTCGCTTGCTCTAAAATTAACGGCAAATCGTTTGTATAAATGGTGAATAACAGAGGTCCAAGGCAGCTTCCCTGCGGAATTCCATACTTAACTTTTTTCGCTTCAGATAGGCTACCGTTAAAAAATACTCTCCGTTTTCTACTGTATAAGTAGCTAGTTATCCATGAAACTGACGATGAAGCAAAACCATAGTCTTTAAGTTTCTCCAGTAGTATTTCATGATCCATGACATCAAATGCTGCACTGAAGTCTAACATCACTGATCCTGCTAATTTCTTTCTATCAATATCCATTAGACAATCATCTACTAGCTGTGTCAACGCTGTCGCTGTTGAGTAACCATCCCTATAGGCATGCTGAAAATCACTATTCAATTCATTGTCATTGAAGTAACTCTGAATTTGTGTAAACACTATTTTCTCATTATCTTCGCTAACACTGGCAAAATGCTCACAGGGCGACTGTTTGCACCCGACGGGTTGACTTTTGCATTTTTCTGTAAAGGAATGATTAGCCTCCTTCCAGACTTTTGGACATATACCATATTAATGCTTTGATTTATAACATGCGTGACCGTACTGCTACATGCTTTGCTGAAACCTTCAGTAGTCTACCATCCATGTTATCCAGGCCTGCTGGTTTTTACTTTTTTATATCTGACAACATTTCCTCCACCATTTTAGTGTCAACAGAACATAGACTAAATGAGCATTTTTTATCTTTCATAATCCTTTCTAATATGTTATTATTATATTTTACATTACTCATACACATTATTCCTTAGAGTTTCAACCTTACACAAGAAGAAGTCATTGAAATACCGAGCTATATCAACAGGCTTTGTTATAAATGCCCCATCAACCTCAATAAAGCTAGATACATTGTTATTCCCCCTTCCTAGTACAGTGTTAAATGTTTTCCATAACTGTTTACTGTCATTTTTCACTTCATTTATCTTAGCTTGAAAATAGCTTTTCTTTTTCTTTCTATTCCACTTTGTGACACAATTTCTAAGCTTGCGGTAGTTCTGCCAATCAACCAGACATCCAGTCTTGCATGCTTTACTTTTTGCTGCATTTCTTTCTGCCATACAATCTTTTAATTCTTCATCTAACCAGGGTGCCCTTACTGTTTTCACTGTACACTTCACTATAGGCGCATGTCTGTCTGCTACTTGGAGAAACCTCTTCATAAATATACTTAGTGCTTCTTCTGGGTTATCCTCTTTATATACATCATCCCATGATATGTTTTCAATATCTTTGACAAATTCCTCTTCCCTGAAATTCTTATATGATCTTTTATGTATAATCTTAGGTCCAGCTTTTGGTATTTTTGCCTTTCTAGTGAATGCTATAATATTATGATCAGTGCATCCTATATTAGCTGATATAACTTTTGAACATAGCTCTGCACTATTAGTGTACACATGGTCGATGCATGTAGACGATTTTCCAGCCTTGCTTGTTTGCGTTCTAGTTGGTTGGTTGACCAGCTGTACTAGCTCACATGCATTCACTATGTCTACTAGTTTTTTCTTTAGTGAGCAGTGTACAGAAAACCAATCAATATTCAGATCACCTAATAAATACATTTCATTTTTCCCATCAGAAACGTTATCAATCATCTCACATACATTGTTCATATATACAGTGTTTGCATTCGGAGGCCTATAGCAGCATCCTACAAGATACAAGATACTTTAATGCCACACAACGATGGTTGGTGGTAATTGATTTCGGTACAGATGTTGAGCACTGGTTAACATGAAACGGACATCAAACATCAAAAACGTCAAAAACATATATACATAAATACATATAGGACAGTCACGGTAACAGTGTCGGTCGGTGACAGATGCTTGCCCGTTTGTGCAAAGGGGGGCGGGCCAGGGTGTTCAGTGTTCGGACTGCTGTGGGGAAAAAACTGTTTGTGAAACGTGTGTGTCTGGTTAGGATGGACCTGTAGCGACCTGAGGGCATGTGCTGGAATAAGTGGTGTGCTGGGTGAGAGGGGTCGTTGACTATTTTAACAGAGCGGGTGACTGTGCGTGAGGTGTAGATGGAGTCCAGAGAGGGGAGGGGACAGCCAATTATTTTGGAGGCTGTCTTGATGATGCGTTGGAGTTTGTGTTTAGTGTGTTTGTCCGTGGAACCGTACCAGACTGTGATGGATGAGGTGAGGATACTTTGAATTATTGCAGTGTAAAATTGGACCAGCAGGTGTTGTTGGACTCTGTACTTCCTCAGTTGTCTGAGGAAGTACAGGCGCTGCTGGGCCTTTTTGATGATGGCAGTGGTGTTAATGTCCCATTTGAGTTTGTTGCTGATGTCAAAATAGGCTTAAAGGAAATTAGCTTATTTGCCATCTACCCTGGAGTTAGACAAGAAGATGCATACCTTTTTCTTCTCTGTGCATGCAGTAGGAGTAGGAAGACGTTGGGAACTAGGCTAATGGAGGAACCTACTTCCAGTGACTGACGCTAAGCTAGGCTAACGGTGCGTGTCTTCCTACTCCTACTCCTACTGCATGCACAGAGAAGAAAAGGGGTATGTATCTTCTTGTCTAACTCCAGGGTAGATGCCAAATAAGCTAATTTCCCAAAATGTTGGAGTTTTCCTTTAAGGTGAGGAAGATGGACCTGTAACCATATCACTTCAATTTCTTTCGACATAAAATCATTCCTTTGTTTCACAGGAATATGATTCTGTACATACATCATTACACCTCCTCCAAATCTATTTCCATCACTCCTATTAGGGCTGCAACTAACTTATGGTAGTCAACTAATCTGTCGATTATTTTTTCGATTAGTCGACTAATCTAACGATTATTTCTGTCACACCCTCCATCTCTGCTTCCTGTGGGCGCGGCTCCTTTTCCGGGCTCTTAGCAGACTTCTTAGCTTAATATAACAGGCCGACAGTAAGTTTGGGGGAACTAATGGGATAACTGGGGTTGCAACAAAAGTGCAACAAGGGCTAAAAACACAATGAAATAAAATAATAATAATAAATAATATATCCTTCTTAGCAGACTTCTTAGCTTAACATCCCAGGGAACTAATGGGATAACTGGGGATGTTGTTTGCTCCTGACAAGAGTCTCAAAGTCTGGGGTGATGGTAGACAAAGCAACTCTGAGGTCATGCTCAATGTCCAATCTGTTCCTCTGCTTTGTCTTCAGCTGGACCAGAGCTGAGAAGCCACTTTCACAAAGATAGGTAGTGCAAAAAAAAAAAGAGGAGTGTCATAGAGTGCTTTACTGTGGTGCCTAGAGGAGTGTTAAGTTATTTTGTGCATCACTCTGTTTTGAATTTGATGCAAATTTGCAATGCATGAGGGTCATCAGTTTGCGTTAAATGGCTGCATAAAGCAAGCATTTGTTGACTCTCATGTTGATTAAAACTTGGAACTTGAAAAGATCCGTTTAAGGTAGATACAAAAATAATAATAAAAGCGATTAATTTGGGATTAATCGCGAGTTAACTATGGACAATCATGCGATTAATCAGATTAAATATTTGAATCGATTGACAGCACTAGTGCTTTTATTTTGATATTCCTTAATTCCACGTTGAAATTACACGATACATTAAGTGTGGGGTCGCCAAAAAAATTCCTAAATTAAATGGGGTCGTGGTATAAAAAAGTTTGAGAAGCCCTGTGTTGCAGGATCCAGGTCATCCTGGGCCTGGTGTGGTTCAATGGTAAAAAAAGCTCTCTACACCTCAGATGTTTCACTCTCCTTCTCCGTTGTGGACGTGGTTGTTGTTTTCTGTCGCAGCAGACTGTTTTCACACATGCATCCACACACAAACTTACATTACAGACATTCACTATTTTCTGCATTTACTTGCTTTTTGTATAATAAATGTTATTCCTACATTACACTCGACTGGTTTCTACAGAAGCGTATTGCTGCCACACCAGAAACATTTTATAACGTGATAAACATAAAACGTTTCCCATTATAACGTGATAAGTTGGTATCACGTTATAACGTGATAACTTATTGTTTTAACATAAACCGTTTCACATTATAACGTCATAAGTTATTGTTTTAACATAAAACGTTATAACATGATAGATACTGATATTTTTTCTGTTTCTAATGTGGCAGCAATACGCCGTAGGTTTCCCATTTTCGTCACAGCCTAAGAACTGGGCTGTGACAAACAGATTAAAAAAAACCAATAATATAATATTATGTATTCCATAGGTTAAGGGGAAATAGCACTGGTTAGTTGGTTAGTTGTCTTCCTCTTTGTGCAGAGATCTTTTGACAGTGGAACGTTGTCCAACTTTATGCGTAGGAGTGTGGAAATAAACGGGGGCCAACGCTGTTCCCCTGGCAAAGGGATTCTTCTGAAAAGGTCTATAGAGCTCTTCAGGCCCCAGGCACGTTGACCTCTACTTAGAAACAAAGGTCATACAGGGGGAGGAAGAGGGAGAGAGGGAGAGTTTAGAGGCTTTGTTTGATGGGATCACTGACTTTGACTTGAACTCGTACAGAAAAGTTCACTCCGTTCTGCAGTCTTTGAAGTGCACTTGACAGCTCCGTCTCAACCAGCCCTCTGCAGGGGGTCGTATGTGATCTAGGTTCAAGATGCACATAACTACCAAGATACACATAACCACAAGATACACATAACTGCAGGATACACATAACTACAAGATACACATAACTACAGTACATTGAAGAAAGAACAGCTCGCCAGTCTTGGGTTGCAGATGAAACCGCATTATCTCCAGATTTTTTCTATAGCGATATGAGTCATGGGTGCAAAATGATGTATCCTTGTTGAATTGCACAGTGTGTGTATGTGTGTATGTATGTGTTTGTGTGTGTGTGTGTGTGTGTGTGTGTGTGTGTGTGTGTGTGTGTGTGTGTGTGTGTGTGTGTGTGTGTGTGCATACGCGTGTGTATGTACAGTATGTATGTATGTATGTATGTATGTATGTATGTATGTATGTATGTATGTATGTATGTGTGTGTGCGTGCTCGCATGCATGTGGTGTACTGTAACACACACGCTGACTCTCGCTCAGGATTCCTCACATTGCTGAGTCAGCTCAGTGTAAACGGGGGGAGAAATTCCACCATCATCAGCATCAACTCTTCAAGGCCTCTCTGGTATCATGGCCGAGTGTCAGCAAGTCCATTTGAAATAACCTCCTGCTAAACGTCACTACAGCAACAGAGTAGATGAGCATTTAAAACATGTTAGGTCCTTTAAGATATGAAATATAAATACCGGTTTCATTTAGAGAGACAGGCGCAGTGTGTCTGTTTAAAAATAAATTAAAAGGGAAGTAATCCTGGTCAGAACAACGGGGCAGACTACAATATTTGCATTTGCATCCATGCCAAAGCTAGATGTGTAAAAGGTTAAACACTGATTTGGCAAAATTACATCCATACATCCTGGTGAGTCTCATATCCAGGGGGGATGAGTCTGCCAGTGCCTACAGGAGGGAGATCGAGAGGCTACAGAGGTGGTGCAGCTGCAACAACCTAGACCTTAACCTTAAAGAGTTCTTTCTACGTCAACTAGAGCTGACCTTCGAAGCTTTTTTTGGCAATCGAAGCTTCGGGGCCGAGCTTCGATTTTAATGCGAAGCTTCGAGAAAAAAAATATATATATATTAATTATAATAAATATATATAATTTTTTTATCTTATGTTATGGGACTTGTACAGCACTTTGGTAAACTGTGTTGTTTTTAAATGTGCTCTATAAATAAAGTGGATTGGATTAATTAATTAAGTAGCCCCTTTCATGACTGTGACGCAGCCAACAAGGTTTCACTCGGCTGCGCTGCCTGGGTGCAGTGGGGCTGCGCTCACAGCCAACGACATGACATTACATAATTATGTTGCAACCTTCGTCTATCAAGCAAACAATTATATTATATTTAATTTATAATTATATCAGACAATGCACCTACAAAAGCAGATGATTACAATTAAATTGGCCAACTTGGTAACACATTAGTCATAGCAGCATAGGTGTAACTGAGGGGTACAATTCCCTGACTGTATTACTAGATATGATACTTACTACCACTACCTTTGTACTTAATATTCGGCCACCCAGTACACGGCATAAATATATTATCATGAACACTCTCACGTAGATGAAACGGATCCAACACAAATGTACGAATTAGAAACAGGTCTTTATTTCCTACACAGCGATGGTGTGTAGAATAAGCACTTAATCACTTAATTACATTTATGAATTGAAATAGTATGCACTTTTATGGCAAGGAGTATTCGTCGGTATATCAATAGATAATGTCCAATCTCTGAAGGCGCAGGTGGTAAATATACGACCTGGAATAGTTAAGGAATAACAGCAATGATACTTTAATGATTATAGGCTGGATACACTAGAGGGGGATAATCCGGTCGCTTGTAAGCCGACAGGAGTAGGAGGGGGGGGGGGGGTAGAATCCAGCTGCCTCGTCCGGCCAAGGGTATCCCAGGAGAACCCACTGTAGTGCCGTTCAATGCGCCGGCGATCCTTGGACCACAGATGAAAGCAGGTGGACTCTTTGTGGGCCGGCTCTCTCCGGTCCACGGGGGAGAAATGTGGAGAGACCTCGTCTTGCAGAGCGTCTCCTCACCTTGCGTCCTCTCCAGGGGGGGGGGTTCCAACTAGGGATGGGTACCGAATTCGGTACTTTTGAGGTACCGAACCGAAACACGTCGGTACTACCGAGTATCGAATCAAGTGAGAAACCGAAAAAAAATAAAAAAAATAAATAAAAAAAAATATTTTTTATTAAATTTTTTTTTTTTTTTTTTTACTTTTTTCTTTTCATGTCAACGTTCACACGCACAATATATGCTTACCTAGGATTTGACTTGATTCAACAACAAAGCAGTCGGAGCAATGACAAGCCGAAAACTGTCGAAATTGTAGTTATTTGAAGTTTGGATTTTTTTTACGACTGAGGTAGGTAAATTAAATTTCGACAGTTTTCGGCTTGTCATTGCTCCGACTGCTTTGTTGTTGAATCAAGTCAAATCCTAGGTAAGCATATATTGTGCGTGTGAACGTTGACATGAAAAGAAAAAAGTAAAAAAAGTAAAAAAAAAAGTAAAAAAAAAGAAATTAATAAAAAAAAAAAATTTTAATTTTTTTTTAAAATTTTTTTTAAAGTACCGAAAAAAGGTACCGTTGGGTACCGGTATCGATTCACAGGTACCGGTACCGGTACCGGTATCGGTTCAAATGTGAAAGGTACCCATCCCTAGTTCCAACACACGGTAGTGTCGGGGGTCTTTATCCATAGAATAATCAAAGTATCCAAAGCATAATCCGTGCCTGGGAAGGCGGGCTGTCGTCGGTAGAATAATCCGGTATACAGGTCCACTCGCTCGTCGGCTCTGGGGCTCCTAGGGTGCAGCTTCACATAGGGTCAACCACCCTGGGTAAGCAGCCAGTTCTCTGCCCGAACGATGGGGTACTGACTACGGTAGTATTCTCACCGCACGAAGCACTATATATTAACAGACTATTATTAGCTTAATAGACTACGTCCAACTCGACGATATAGTGCCAAATATGACTATTCAAATATTAATATACACAATGTCTCAATACCGATGGTAGGCCGAACTTGGCCTTACTCCCACACGTGGCATCGCGGGGAGGCTTTACGTCTGTGACTCTATTGGAGGGTAAGAAACTGGACTGAAAAGAAAGTCCTACTTTAGTAGCGCAGTATATATACGCACTATGAACAAATAGTCCCATTAGTGGTGCGGTAGCCAAATTCCTACGCGGAACTAGGACTTGTTCGTACATGTCGAGCGGTACGTTTGAACTGGGTCTGAGGGGTATGGCAGCCTGGCACCAAGGTCTCGACCAATAGTAGAATGGAGACTATTATGGGATGTTCAGTAGGCTAGAATGGATATTCAATGCATATTGTACAAGGAATATACAAGGGATATCAGGGAATATTAGAGAATATACAAATACAATTAAATATATATATATAAATAAATATATATATTCGGTTTAATCTGGCCCTTCACAACAGCCACCCCCTGAATAGGTCCCAGACCTAATCAGTTAAACGGAGACAGATTAATCGCATTGTCTATTTACACATAAGGGTTTGCTGTAGGGGTCAGTCAACTTCACAAAGTCATAGGGTTGTAGGGTCATGGTCATCATCGATTGTGTCTGGGAGTCGAGGCAGTTCTATGAGCCTTGCCACGGGACGGGTGTAAGTGCGACCCTGGACGAGCACTTCAGCTGCTCGGACCTTGCCGTCGGCACCGGTAATCACTTTGCTTACGCGGCCGGCCGGCCACATAGCTCTGGGCAGTGATTGATCAATAATCATGACGACTGTTCCTCCTGTCAAATTGTCTCTCTCCTTTACCCACTTCTGGCGGGTCTGTAGAGACGGTAGGTAGTGCAGTAGGAAACTGTTCCAAAACTTGTCGGCTAATACTTGGCTGTACCTCCACATTCGTCGGCCGTTCGCTTCTTCAGGCCGGTACATTGTCTGTGGTAATGCAGGATCTAGCCGCCCCATCAGGAGTGTGTTGGGGGTAACTGGGTCGATATCCGCCACATCACTGGAGACATATCCGAGGGGGTTCGAGTTAAGTACTCCCTCAATCTCCGTGAGGACTGTTTCTGCTCCTGCGTGATGTACATCCTCATCGTATTTCTTTATAATCAGCTCTGTGACCTTGTGTCGGCTGTTCAATACGATCGGGTATTTAATGTCATCCGGTAGATTGGGGGTCTGCGTAGGCGACCACCCACTCTGATGAGGGTATGAGCGTCGCTCTCGGGGGCCAGATGAATTAATCTGCTGTCGGATGGGACGGGCTTTCCTCCCTGTAGACAGGCCAATTCATCGGGGAACGAGTCTCTCTGGGCTCGCTGCAGTAGAAGCAATTCTGCTTCCTCGTAGTTAGCTGCTGACATATCAGCGGGGGACTTGCACTCCGGGTGGTACCGCAGGAATGTTCTTTGTTGTGCACTCTCTATGGACGTGCAATCGTTTATGTTAGGGTCGGTGGAGGCTACGGTGCTCAATCCACAGAACACAGACTTCTTAATTTCCACCTCCTCGGGACTTGCTTCCCTCGGGATAGGCATGGGCCACTGTCCTTCCGGGAGTCTTAGGAATGCGGGGCCGTCACTGTAGACATTGCGACGGGTGAGGTCATCCAGGGGCATCCCCGGGGTGATGACGTCAGCTGGGTTCTGTTTTGTATCAACGTAGCGCCACTCTGTTTCTCCGGTTAACTCTTCGGTTAAGTCTTGAATCTCGGTGACTCTGACTCCCACGAAGACTTTGTACTTGCATGAGTCCGATTTGATCCAGGCGAGTACCGTCGTGGAATCTGACCACAGGATTGTTCTAGACACCGGTATGGTGAGCTCACGTTGGATGAGCGTGGCTAGGTGCGCTCCGGCTAGGGCTGCGCAGAGCTCTAGACGTGGGATAGATTGTTGCTTGCGTGGGGCTATTCTCGAGCGGGCGAGGACAAATGCTGTGTAGATCTCTCCCCCTTGGTCTTGGGCCCGCAAGTAGGCTACTGATCCGTATGAGACCTCTGAGGCGTCACTGAAGACGTGTAAGTCCATTTTACATGTCTCTGGCCTCACCTTGGGTGGGAAGTAGCTTCGGCGCATATTAACGCCTGGGAGTGAGTGGAGCTCCATCTCCCACTCTCTCCAGGTGGATGCAAGGTGTGCGGGAATGGGGTCGTCCCAGCCCTGGTCCTTGTCCCACAATGCTCGTACAATCATTTTTGCCCTGGTGGTGTACGGTAGAATACATCCTAGCGGGTCATATTGTCGGGCGAGTGTTGTGTACACACTCCGTCTGGTGGTCGGCGCCGCCGCCGGCCTTCCCTGCTCCGTAGTCAGGGGCTTGTGTCTGTAGTGAAGCGAATCTGTTTTGAATCGCCACACCAATCCCAGGGTCATCTCCTGGGCTTCTCCCGGGATTGTAGCCATCCAGGTCTCGCTGCTGGCTGCCTTGTCCTCGGAGGAGAGGCTGCGCAGTACTTGCGGATCGCTGCTGGCCCACTGCCTGAGATCAAAGCCGCCTTTGATCAATGAGGCGCGGAGTTTAATCAGGAGAGCCTCGGCTTCTTCCTGGGTTGAAAGGCTTTGTAGACAGTTGTCTACGTAGAAGCTGTTCTTTACGCTGTGTCGGACCTCTTCGTCCGCTGCTGGGTCCTCTGCTACATGTTTCTGTAGTGCAAATGTCGCACAGCAGGGGCTGCACGTCGTTCCGAAGGGGAGGACTTCCCATTGGTAGATGGCTGGGTGCTCATCTCCTGGCTTCTCTCTCCATAGGAACCGTAACAGGGGCTTGTCCGCCTCTACTAATCTCACCTGCAGGAACATTCCTTTAATGTCCCCGCTGATGGCCACCTTTTCCTGGCGGAAGCGGAGTAGAACGCAGAGTAGGGAGGGGCCGAGTGTGGGACCGGGCAGTAACTCTTTATTCAGATTTTGGGATCCGATCTGGTAGCTGCAGTTAAATACTATGCGGTCTTTACCGTTGTGATGGACCTTGTGGTGGGGCACGTACCACGATTCAGTGGTCTGGTCAGCCTCTTTAATGTCCATCTTTGTGACGTGTCCCGCTGTGATGAGCTTCTCAATCTCAGCGCGGTATACACTCTCTTGGGCGGGGTTCTTGGCTAAGCGCCGCTCCGTGTTCAGTAGGTACCGTTCTATGGCGTCTGTCTTGGCGTGGAAAGTAGGCATTCCTTCTCGCCGCAGGAGTGGCGTGGCGTATCTCAACACGCCGTTGACCGGGACTCTCTTGGTCCCTGTCTCGAGGAGGTGAATGGCGTAAATGTCATCTTTAGAGCGAATGTCTTTCTTTCCATTCTTAAAGGGCATTTGTTCCAAGCTCCATAGCCGCTCTACGTGTTGCAGGAGTGCGGTTTCTCCCTCTGTGACTCGGGAGTGGAGACATCTAGTGGCTGTACTTCGGTTGAGAGATTTGGCGAGCGGGCCTTGGAGAGTCCATCCCAAACGGGTCTCGACTGCTGCAGGACAGCCTCGGGGTCCGGTATGAACCCGGTCCATCGGGACAATGAGGTCTGCATGGTCGGAGCCTATCAACAGGGTCGGCATAGCATTGTCTATGAGCGGGATCGGTAACTTGCGCAGATGTGCATATTTCTCCATCAGCTTGGCGACGGGGTATGTGTACCGCGACAGTCCTATTTCTTGGCTGGTGAAAGCGTCTGCAATCTGGTACCGGCGCTCAGGCTGGCCGCTTGCTGCGATAGAGAATGAGACATTCTCGCCCTTTATCGTCTTCAAATCTCGTCTTATTGTCCGAATTGTCATTTGGGTTTCGCTTCCCCGCAGCCCTAGCTGGGCCGCAGCGGAGGCGAGCAGCAGGGTCTTCTCTGACCCGTCATCGAGGACGGCGTAAGTGTCCAGGACTTTATTCTGGTAGCTTAGTGTCACACGCACTACTTTTAGGAGTACTCGGGCTCCACTGCTGCTGGCGGGATCGATGTACATGACGCTCGCTTTGCGGCTGGATGGTGCAGGTGAAGGGCGCCGTCTGTTACTGTCGTGAAGTATGTCCAGATGGGCTCCATCGCACTTGGTGCACCTTTTCTTTAAGCGGCATTCGGCTGCCATGTGTGAGCGCGCACAGCGAAAACAGCGCTTGTTGGACTTTATCCATTGACCTGCTTCCTCCGCGTTCAGCTTGGGGAAGGAGTCACATTGCGCTAGCCAGTGTTCTTTCTCACAGTAGGGGCACACTATCTTCCACTTCTCCGTTCTGGAGGGGGTACTGTGGCTCCTGCTGCTCGGTACTGACTCCGATTGGTGCATCACAGTCACCGATCTTCTTCCATCATTTAGTCGTCTGGTTCCTTCTCTGGAGCCAGGGGTGCTCCGTCCGAATGTATCTAGCCGTAGGCTGCTGACTTCTCTCGCCAGGAAGTCTGCTAGATCGAGGAGGTTCGGTTCGGGGCCATTCGGGTCTCTGTGGTCCCTCTGCCGCCTAAAGCGCTCCTGACGAGCGGGCGGCAGCTTCTCCAGGATCCTTTCCACATTTGAGTTGGCGTAAAGTTCATACTTCCCCTTCTCTCTTTGCGCTCCCAACATCCCTACCAGGGACTGCACTCTGATGGACAGGTCGTCCAGTGCTCGATTGTCTATTGCTGGGGGTAAGCGGTCGATGTGTCGGATCTCCTGGATCACGTAATCCCATATGCGCCCATACCTCTGGTCCAATGCTACCAGCGCTGCTGTGTATGGGGTGGTGGAAGTCGCGTAGGCGAGCGCTATATTATGTGCGCGGGGCACCTTTAAGTGCTGCAGTAGGATGGCGTATTTGTGGCGTTCATCCAATACATCCACCAACATGGTCTCCAGACACATGCGGAGCTCTGTATACTGGGCCCGGTTCTCTTGGGTGAAGTCGGGTACCATAGGCGTGCCAATGTATGACGCTGACTGTGGATACATCGGCGAGCGTTGGGGGAGAGGCCTCCTAGGCGAGTCTCCTCCCGCTCCTTGGTATGGGCTGGTACTGGCAGTGTACCATGGCCCGCTTGTCCAGGTGCTGTTCCTCGGTGCGGGTCGTGCGTCGTGCTCACCCGTGTATAGAGTCGGGGGTCTGTGGCGCAGCTCCGCGGGAGTATAGCCTGGGCTGTACCGGACCTCCTGGTCCGGTAGAGTACTGTGCTGTCTTCGGGCGCGGTTCTCCTCCTCTTCCTCTTCGTCTTCAGTTAGGTCATCCAGTGCTTGTAGTCTCTGGTTTAGCCTCTCCACAGGATATGCTGCTCCTTCCCGGTTGCTAGGTCTCGCTTGGACCGGTGGGGGGAGGTGGTCTGTGGGGGGTATAGACCTCGTCTGTTGGTCAAGTTCAGGGTTGTTTACTCGGCTAGGGGATGCCGCCCTGGAGGTGTGTCTAGACGAGTTCCTGGAGCCTCTGGCGGAGGGAGAGGGTGTTGTCCGTCTGATCAGCTGTTCTATTAGTTGCGACTGCTGTCTGTCGCGCGCTGCGTCCCGTTGAGCACCGGCTCGTTCTCGGGCCACATTCTCTTCCATCTGAATGCGTCTTATTTCCAGGCGTATGTGCTCTTCTTCGCTCCGTTGCTGTAGCTGCAATCGATCGCGTTCACCCTGGAGTCTATCGCGTTCAGTAGAGGCTTTCAGGCTGACGAGGAATGCCTGCTGTAGGGTCCTCTCTGCCTCGCTGGGAGAAGGCGGTTGTATAGGGGAGCCTTCCCTCGGGGTACTCCTTGCGGAGCCTTGGAGCTCTATCTCCACGGTGCTCTCCCCGTCTTCTTCCGTGCCGAGTTCTCTCTCGGTAGCGTTGTATTCCTCCCGGGACTCATCGGGGACTACTTCTTCAGTACTGGCGGGGTGTGAAGTCATGTCTGGTTCCCACTGGTCCCCACCGTGAACTTGGTCAGTTACATTAGAGCCCGTAGGGGCCTCTATGGTCGGGGTAGTCTGGGCGTTGGGGTTAGACATACTTTTACTTTCTAGTTTTACCGCGTTTACTGTTAGTAGAAGACTAGGTTGTTGACTGACAGCGTAAGCCTCTAAGTACTGAGGGAGCCGTCGTTCGCGCTGCGGGCGTTGGTTAGGAGGATCGTTTCGTGGAGTGTTCATCATAGGCCATTTCAATATTAATAACACTATATTAATATTACACTAATTACCCTCCGGCTCGAAGGACCAATTGTAACTGAGGGGTACAATTCCCTGACTGTATTACTAGATATGATACTTACTACCACTACCTTTGTACTTAATATTCGGCCACCCAGTACACGGCATAAATATATTATCATGAACACTCTCACGTAGATGAAACGGATCCAACACAAATGTACGAATTAGAAACAGGTCTTTATTTCCTACACAGCGATGGTGTGTAGAATAAGCACTTAATCACTTAATTACATTTATGAATTGAAATAGTATGCACTTTTATGGCAAGGAGTATTCGTCGGTATATCAATAGATAATGTCCAATCTCTGAAGGCGCAGGTGTTAAATATACGACCTGGAATAGTTAAGGAATAACAGCAATGATACTTTAATGATTATAGGCTGGATACACTAGAGGGGGTTAATCCGGTCGCTTGTAAGCCGACAGGAGTAGGAGGGGGGGGGGGGGGGTAGAATCCAGCTGCCTCGTCCGGCCAAGGGTATCCCAGGAGAACCCACTGTAGTGCCGTTCAATGCGCCGGCGATCCTTGGACCACAGATGAAAGCAGGTGGACTCTTTGTGGGCCGGCTCTCTCCGGTCCACGGGGGAGAGATGTGGAGAGACCTCGTCTTGCAGAGCGTCTCCTCACCTTGCGTCCTCTCCAGGGGGGGGGGGTTCCAACACACGGTAGTGTCGGGGGTCTTTATCCATAGAATAATCAAAGTATCCAAAGCATAATCCGTGCCTGGGAAGGCGGGCTGTCGTCGGTAGAATAATCCGGTATACAGGTCCACTCGCTCGTCGGCTCTGGGGCTCCTAGGGTGCAGCTTCACATAGGGTCAACCACCCTGGGTAAGCAGCCAGTTCTCTGCCCGAACGATGGGGTACTGACTACGGTAGTATTCTCACCGCACGAAGCACTATATATTAACAGACTATTATTAGCTTAATAGACTACGTCCAACTCGACGATATAGTGCCAAATATGACTATTCAAATATTAATATACACGATGTCTCAATACCGATGGTAGGCCGAACTTGGCCTTACTCCCACACGTGGCATCGCGGGGAGGCTTTACGTCTGTGACTCTATTGGAGGGTAAGAAACTGGACTGAAAAGAAAGTCCTACTTTAGTAGCGCAGTATATATACGCACTATGAACAAATAGTCCCATTAGTGGTGCGGTAGCCAAATTCCTACGCGGAACTAGGACTTGTTCGTACATGTCGAGCGGTACGTTTGAACTGGGTCTGAGGGGTATGGCAGCCTGGCACCAAGGTCTCGACCAATAGTAGAATGGAGACTATTATGGGATGTTCAGTAGGCTAGAATGGATATTCAATGCATATTGTACAAGGAATATACAAGGGATATCAGGGAATATTAGAGAATATACAAATACAATTAAATATATATATATAAATAAATATATATATTCGGTTTAATCTGGCCCTTCACAACAATAGGCATAGCCTTATTAATGTTTTGTGTGGCGTCGCCGTCGTGTACAACGATACTTACGTTTTTTAGGTGATTTGACAACGTTGTTGTAGAGTTGTGATATGCCATTTTCTTCTGGCATATCTGGCACTCTGCTTTTTGGGCATTGTCTTTGCATATTTTAAAGTGTAACCACACGTCTGATGACTTCTTCGTCGACATGTCTGCTGCACATGTCCTTGTTGTTTTCAACACAGATAATCTCCACGTGCTTGTTGTAGAGGTGGAGTCGAGGCGCCGCTTACTTTCGTTTCATTGGAATGGAGGCGCAAGATTTTGGAGGCAAACATTTTTAATTTTCTTTTTTTAAACTTAAAAAAAATATATATATATGTTCGAAGGTTGTGCCATCAAACGAAGCTTCGAAGTATTTAAGACAGCCCTAACGTCAACTGAGGAAGCTCATGCTACCGAGGACCATGATGGTCCAGTTTTACACGCCATCATCCAGTCCATCCTCACCCTCTCCATCATCACCTCACCTGGTTTCCTGCAGCCACAGTCAGGGACAAGGTCAAGTTGCAGAGGGTGATACACTCAGCGGAGAGGGTGATGGGCTGCTCCCTTCCCTCCCTCGAGTCCCTACACTCCATCCGGGGCCTTGAAGAGGGCAAGGAATATCATGGCAGACCCCGCAGACAACTACGGCTGCCCAAGACACTTAGGTCCCGTCACAGACTCAGTTTCTTCATATCAGCAGCTTGCCTGGTAAACGAGTCAGGTGTCCCCCTGCTCCACCCCCCCCCCCCCCTCTATGGTGAGCTGCTAGGGCTGGACTTTTGGACTTGAATTTTGTGCTGCACTGTATACATGTCCCCAACCACTGCACTTTATTGTCTTATCGTTGTCTCACTGTTCTGTCCTGTTTTGCACTTTATTACTATTTATTATTATTATTCTTATTTGTGAAAAAGATCATGCACTGAAATGTCGAATCACGTTCCATTTTTATATAGAATATGGTGAATAAAGTAATCTGAATCTGAGCTGTTTTAGTTTAAAAAAACGTTTAGTCAGGGGAGTGCCATGGTATCCCTCCCCATAGAGAGCCGTTATACTTTTAGTCAGGGGAGTGCCATGGTTTCCCCATAGAGAGCCGTTATACTTTTAGTCAGGGGAGTGCCATGGTTTCTCCATAGAGATCCGTTATACTTTTAGTCAGGGGAGTGCCATGCTTTCTCCATAGAGAGCCATTATACTTTTAGTCAGGGGAGTGCCATGCTTTCTCCATAGAGAGCCATTATACTTTTAGTCAGGGGAGTGCCCTGTCATACTCACGTCAGTCACGTGATTCAGTTGGTATTGCTGATTGGCTCGAACACGGTATGTAACTGTTTATAAACAAGAAACCCGTCTATGGAGCATTTGTAATCAAATGTAAAAAAAAAAATTCTTTCTTTTTTTGTATTATTTTTTAAACATAAACATAACAACAAATTAGACTCACAAGCATTAACAGTAAACATCCAATGAAATCACCATTTGAATCATTATAAATGTAGTTTACGAGATATATACCTAATACTTGCTATCTAATACCCTACATACATATGCTCTTGCTCGCTCGCTCACCGCTCACCCCCCCCCCCCCCCCCCCCCCGGACCCCCACTTGGATAATCCATCCATTTTCTTTCGTTTCTAACCAGGCACTACACTTAATATGCTAGCTTTTATTCTCTCCACCACTTCTAACCAGATTGCAATGTTGGTTTCACTGACACCTAAAGTTCTTGCTGTAGATATTTCTAGATAAATCACATTGAGATAAGTAAGAACCCATACCTTCCGACACATTTTTTCCGGTTGAAACCATTGTGATGCTATCAGCTTTTTAGCAGCTGTGAGACCGGATAAAACTAGTCTCTTTAGCTGTATAGGGGCTGCAAACTGAAATACATCATTCAACAGCAATACAGAGGGATGTACAGGTATGTTCAGAGATAAGAATACTGATCATTGCTGGGACACTTCTTTCCAAAATATCTTAACCGGTGGGCAATCCCAATACATGTGCATGAATGCACCCTCATCCCCATTTGTACATAAGGAACATAGGGAGTCTTGTTTAAGTCCCATTCTGTTCAATCTTATAGGAGTCAGGTATGTCCTATGAATATAATTAAGATTAATTTGTTGATGGTCCGGGTTACGTGACGCAATTCAAACGTTTGCCCAGACTTCTTGCCAATCAAGATCTATTTCCAAGTCTGGTATATCCCTCCTCCAGACTGAGTCTAGGGGGAGGATTCCATACGAAGACGTTAGTAAGTGATGATAAAAATCAGATACTAATCTAATCCTCTCGATGTCTCTCTTTCATAGAAGAATTTGTGATATCTGTGGTGCTCAATTGGTATCCTTAATGGGACTCCATGAGCCTTCAAACAATCCAATAACTGTGCGTAAAAATAATATGTGGAGGTTAAATTTTTTATGTATATCTTGATAGCTACAAAAACCCTGTTTGTTGAAAATTTTTTAAATGTTATAAATATGTGACGCCACCTGTCCACAGACAGAGAAAGAGAGACAGAAAGTGACAGGAAGTAAAAACACCTGTATAGATATTTTCAGGATGAATCTGTTTAGCTAGAGGAACAGCGTTGGCCCCAGTTTACTTCCAGCAATCATATTATTATCAGACAGACAGACACCACAACGGGAAATAAACTGGGGCCCTTTTAGCAGTTCATATTGTCAGAAAGGGAAAAAAAAGGGTCTATAATTCCACCTGGAGCAGACACACATGCCGAGTAAGCTGTGTTGTGTTATCAATGGACTGCGTTTATGTTATCCAATCCAACAGTATTTATATAGCACGTTTAAAAAGAACAAGGTTGACCAAAAGTGCTTCACAATCAATCAATAATAATATAGTAAAAAACACATAGACTAAACACAATACAATGCACACAGAACTAGAAACAAATTATGGCAGCAGACTGTATTTTTTATTAAATTTTTAAACAGATGTGTTTTAAGATGAGACTTAAACACTGGGAGCGTTGGGGCCAGCCTAATGTGGGGGGGCAACTCGCTCCAGAGTTTGGGGGCTGCAAACGCACGGTCCCCCCTGTTCTTTAGCCTGCGTTTGGGGACAACCAGGAGGGACTGGTCAGCAGACCTCAGAGACCGTGATGGGGTGCAGGGGTGCAGGATCTCTGTGAGGTAGGGTGGGGGGGCCAGACCATTCATTGCTTTATATGCAAACAGCAGGATCTTAAAATGTATCCTAAACTGCACAGGCAGCCAATGAAGGGAGGCGAGGACAGGAGTGATGTGCTCCCGTTTGCGTGTCTCTGTCAACAGCCGTTATGTTAGCAAGATAATACATATGCCGTAGTTACTGAACTGCAACACATTTACCATCCTCTCTCTGACGTACCGGCTGTGTTACAGCCACAGCCAGGGCTTTTCCCTCCCCCGTCTCTCAGCAGGTCCCATCCATTTTCATTTCAAAAGATTATTTAGAGCAAGCTCTCATTTACAATAACGTCGAGAGGTACAATACACAATACAAAAACAATATAGAAACAGAAAGGTCAATCAATTAAACAATTTAAATGAATTAAAACAACCACAGAGACTGAGGTGACATAGTTGGCTATTATAGCTTTAAACTGAAGATATTAACTTATTCATAATTCCAGTTCATAAATATTGGAGATAGAGTATCATATATCTCAATAATTTTCATCCACTGTTGGTGCATCCCTGCCCTCATCCTCTGATCTCAGGGCTGTCCTTGACTGAAGACACTCAATACAGTTACTGTATTTAGTCAGATTAGGGCTGGGCGATAAAACGATAACGATAACTATCGCGATAAATTATTTCCTCGAAATAAACATGAAACGTGGTCGCAAAGTTTCGATATATCGATTTTCCAAGCTTGGATATGAGCACATGCACTAACAACCAATCAGTGAAGGAGATGGCCGACAGCGGAAGGAGACCCGGAAGTAGACCCGGAGGTAGGACTCAGTAAACAAGGCTGGCTAGGCTAATTAGCTTGCACGGCGCTATTTTACAGTTTACCTGCCGAGTTGGTGTGTGTTTTGAATTCTGAGGGTAACTGTTATAGTAGTGTGGGGTATACGGTGGACGTCGTTGCAATGTATTGGGGCGGAACAGAGTATTTTATGGTCATATTTAGTACATTGTCATGGAATACACCGCTCGGAAACGAGGCTGGCTAGGCTAATTAGCTTGCACAGCGCTATTTTACAGTTTACCTGCCGAGTTGGTGTGTGTTTTGAATTCTGAGGGTAACTGTTATAGTAGTGTGGGGTATACGGTGGACGTCGTTGCAATGTATTGGGGCGGAACAGAGTATTTTAGGGTCATATTTAGTACATTGTCATGAGATACTCTGCTTGCTTTGGCTAACTGCTAACGTGCGCGGACTGATGACGACATCAACTCGACTCTCGAGACATTCGCAGCAGCAAAACAAGTATATTAATAGCCCGTCCATCGGCACCGGGCATAATAAGTTAATTAAACTTGACAGACATTATATCGACGATAATTATCGATATCGAGTTATATGAAAATTATTTTATAATTTTATCGCGATAACATTTTTGGCCATATCGCCCAGCCCTAAGTCAGATTCAGATTAATTGTCTGTTACTGGTGGTTTTATGTTCTTGTGTATTCATATTGTTCCCTGTGGTTCTGTTTGTTTCTTTGTTTTTTGCCTATTGTCAGCGATAATTACTTCTCTGAAGTAATTGAAAGCAATCATACAGGAGAATATCTAGATATATATCAGGAGATGTAGATCATAGTGCCAGAGCATAGTGTGAATGAGAATATATAGATATTAGGGGTGGGACGGTACTAGGGATGGGTACCTTTCACATTTGAACCGATACCGGTACCGGTACCTGTGAATCGATACCGGTACCCAACGGTACCTTTTTTCGGTACTTTAGTCTCAAGAAATTTTATTTACCTGCCTCAGTCATAAAAAAAAAAATCCAAACTTCAAATAACTACAATTTCGACAGTTTTCGGCTTGTCATTGCTCCGACTGCTTTGTTGTTGAATCAAGTCAAATCCTAGGTAAGCATATATTGTGCGTGTGAACGTTGACATGAAAAGAAAAAAGTAAAAAAAAAAGTAAAAAAAAAAGATTTAATAAAAAAAAAAAAAAAAAAAAAAAAAATCTTTTTTTTTTGGTTTCTCACTTGATTCGATACTCGGTAGTACCGACGTGTTTCGGTTCGGTACCTCAAAAGTACCGAATTCAGGGTTTCCGTTAGAAAAAATTGTTGCCGGCCTCAGTGTCCGGTAGATTTCAATTTACCGGTCAAATGAGAGAAATTCCGGTCAGTTTATTGAGCTTAAAAACAATTGATAGGCAAAAGAATGACAACAAAACAAAAGAATGACATCATCAAGGCATGTAGATTTATAATATTTTTACTTAAAACTAGGCTACTTTTGCGTATAAAGTCATTATATTCCAAATAAAATAAGTCCCGAGACTCGTGCTGCTGCCGACTTTAAATCAAATAGGTGTCTGTGGGCAGTCGCCTGACATTAATAAACAACAGTCTGTTATAATCACATTTTTATGAGCTAACGAATTCCGTTATATTGGACATTTGTATTAATTATATCAAGCGAAGAACTGAGAAATTTGGCAGAGAGAGACGGCAACATTATCGTGGGTTGTTTGCGTGACGACTCTCTCCACCTCGCAACGACTTATTTGCAAAGAGTATGGCGCTGCAGAGCAGCTGATTCAGCTGTTATTGGCTCTTTTCTGGGGACCGCACAGCAGCGCCCCCCACCCAACATTGAATTGAAAATGGCTGAATTGGAGTACTGCTGGAATACTGCATTGTGCTGCTGCTGCTCCGGCTCTGCAGCTTCACAAAAGTTCGCACACCCAGCACTAAGCTCTCGCTGACAACGTCGTTGTCATTATTAGAAGCAACGAGGAAACAAATGTAATGATCGTTTCGTTCATCGCATAGGCTATTTAATTTTAGCCTATTTTAATACAATTCAAATAATCAAATTGTGCTTAGACTCAGGGAATTATTTTCACCGGACATTAAGACCGGAGAGATTAAATATGTCGGACTTCAACAGATTTTGCCGGTCAAATACCGGTAATTACCGGCTAACGGAAACGCTGATAGACGGTACGCAACCGAACCGTGTACCGTTCGGCACAACCTCCACGGTTCGGGGCGTCTGTGTATTGTACGGTTCCCGGGGAGGCGCAAATTTAAAAAAAATAAATTAATTTGGCACGGAGCCGGGAGAGGTGAGCGCTGGCTGCAGGCAGCAGCAGCAGCAGGTGCTAGTCAGTTTGTGTAAAAATGGCAAGCACAATATAAATCAATCTTCATTACGACTTTAAAAACATAGCCATTAACATTACATAGGCCTACACACATCTTGCCATAGTGTTAGCAGTTTGTAAACACAATGCACGTTTTAACTATGGTAGCCCCGCTAGCCCCAGCTAATACAGTACAGTCAATGAAATGTTACCGTAGCTAGTACTAGCTACTGTAGCAGAGGAGGAAATGAGAGTGAGAGGCGGGGTGTTTAAAGACAATGATAGGCGTTTATTCAACATCCAAGAAGGCTAACATACAACTGTGTTTTACTAACTCCAACCGGGACTATTGCTGCTTTCGTGCTGCTTGTTGATGTTATGAACTCCTCCTGAGCTGGTGGTCCGTGACGCTAAAATGTCCGTGGGGACCCGCGCCAACCCATAGATAGTTCCAACTCACCGAATTATGTAATCCACCACAGTTGCACTCAATATTTAAATAATGTTAGTCTAAATAAATGTAGACAGATAATGTACGTATTATTATCTATTTAAAAATAGAATGAACAGAGCAGTGTTGTTTTTAAACAGTACAGTGTGTGTGTGTTAGTTTGATGTATGCTGTCAGTTCGGTCTTTGTGTGCCAAACATTATTTAAGGCTGTAAACACTTCCTCCTCGTGGTAAAATGATGTGCCTGATGTCAAACTGCCTCATTCTTTCAGTTGTTGCATGACTACGTCCTTGAGAATAACTGAAAAGTTGGATTATTTTTAGGCTATATATATTTTATGCTGATTCTGGTATTTTTGGAGTAATTCTTTTTTTTTTATATAAAAAACAATATATCGAACCGAACCGAAAACCGTGACCACAAAACCGAGGTACGTACCGAACCGTGGGTTTTGTGAACCGTCCCACCCCTAATAGATATATATCAGGAGATGTAAATCATAGTGCCAGAGCATAGTGTGAATGGGAATATGTAGATATATATCAGGAGCAGGGGAGGAAATTAGGCCACTTTACTGGCCAAATGCTAGTATTTTTTACGTTTGGCTGGTAAAAAAAATCAGATACCCGCCAGTTGGCTGGTAAGCCAAAAAGTTAGTTTCCTCCCCTGCTGGCGAGTATACAAAAAAATAAAACATTCTGCAATCACTGCACTGGCAAACGGTGCGCGTCTTCTGAGTGTTCGCTTTAGTTGACAGTGCCACGAGAGCACTGCACAAGACCACCCGCGGACATATAATGTTTAATAAACGTTTGCGCAGTACTGGCCAACCCGCGGACATATAATAATAAAAGTCTCGCGGTACTAGGCTAGCCATCAGGAGCACTCGCAAACAGATAACGTTAAACACAGCAGAAGATGGAAAACAGACAGACTGACCAACGGGGAACTGCATCCAACCCTAGTACAATCCTCGAGTATAAGTTACTAAGGACACATTTAAATCACAGAGGTGTAATGTTAGTCTACTGGAACTGTATACAGTGGTTAGCTTCTAGTTAGCGTTTTAGCTATAGCTGCTTGCTAGCTAACGTTAGCCCCGTGTGCTCAAAGCAGCCAGCTAGGTGTATCTGTTATGACTATAATGTTTCCAAAAAAGCACCGGACTACGACGTAAGGTTAGACATTTTATTTCATGCTCAAAAGCCCCTGGCTTGCACATCGCAGTCACGAAAGGGGCTAGCTCAACCAGTGCACTGTGCACAACAGCACACCAACCCAACTGACGTTACCACAACACTTGACGGTACTTCACAGCACTGTCGTAAGACCACCGTGCTGTCTTAAAGGCACAGTGTGCCTACCCAGATGCATACACAACATTGACGCGGCTTGACATACAAAGAAGTAATTATCACAATTAGCGATTTTTTTTGTCTGGTAAAAAATCTGTTTGGCTGGTAAAAAAAATCAGATACTCACCAGTTGGCTGGTAAGCCAAAAAGTTATTTTCCTCCCCTGATCAGGAGATGTAGATCATAATACCAGAGCATAGTGTGAATGAGAATATATAGATAATATACAGTATATCAGGAGATGTAAAAATCGAAAATGTATACATCAGAGGAACGGCCCATGTTGAGCAGTTCGGGAAGAAAGCGAGAAAGGCAAGACTGAGATGGTTTGGACATGTGCGGAGGAGGGAGGTGGGGTACATCGGGAGGAGGATGCTGGAGATGGAGCTGCCAGGAGAGAGGAGGAGGGGAAGGCCCAAGAGGAGGTTTATGGACACAGTGAAGGAGGACATGCAGGCAGCGGGAGTGACGGAGGACGACGCAGAGGACAGAAACAGATGGAAACGGATGATCCGCTGTGGCGACCCCTGACGGGAAAAGCCGAAAGAAGAAGATATCAGGAGATGTAGATCATAGTGCTAGAGCATAGTGTGAATGAGAATATATAGATATATCAGGAGATGTAGATCATAGTGTGAATGAGAATATCTAGATATACATCAGGAGATGTGGATCATAGTGCCAGAGCATAGTGTGAATGAGAATATCTAGATATACATCAGGAGATGTGGATCATAGTGCCAGAGCATAGTGTGAATGAGAATATCTAGATATATATCAGGAGATGTGGATCATAGTGCCAGAGCATAGTGTGAATGTCAGAAATGTGCTCATCCTTCCAGAAACTATGAATGACTAATAACTATCACTACTAGGGGCGGTTAGGTGGCGTAGCGGAGATTGCGTTCGTCACCAACGCCGAAGCTGTGAGCTGGATTCCCCTGTTCGAATCCGGCTCACAGCTCCGGGGTTGTCACCAGCTTGGCTGGCCGTTCACACTAATACAATTGGCTGTATTAGAGGGTGGGAGAAGCTGGCGGGGTGGGTCCGGGTCGTTGTAAACAGCGACTCCTACAGTTCGGTCGGGGCGCCAACTCAGCGCGGATAGGATCTAAGGGGGGTAGTGTGATCCTTCCACACGCTACGCCCTCTCAGTGAGAGTCCGCGCTGCCAGGTGACAAGAAGCAGTTGATTGGCTGGACGTGTGTCGGAGGAAGCACGTGGTAGCCTCCACTCTCCCAGATGATCTGACTGTGGGGGGTAAGTGCGCAGCGACCAAGAAGGGATTGGGAATTGGCATACGACTAACAGAGGTCTGACCCGCCAGATGGTCCGTTACAAAGAACCATCTGGGTGGTCCTTGGAAACAGTTTGGAGCAGGACCAGCCCGTTTGGAGCAGGACCAGCCCGTAGCTGCCGGCAGTTCCTCAGAGGATGCTGCTGATAACTTGAAGCCTGACGAGATGGATTCTCGAGTGATCTCGCAATCCCTTAAGCCCCAAATATACTCAGAAGTCGGCGCGCATATCCGCGCGATCACAAAATCAAACAGGCACGCGTATATGGGTGCAGACTAGAGCGCTGAAAAAAATTACGCAATTTACGTCACGCATACCAACGCGCATCCACGGACGTGGGAAGTATATTCAGGCCTTTAAAGCCAACTGCCACGCAAGGTTACAGCCTTTATCCCAGTGAATAAAACAGCCTGATACCGGTACCAGTACCAGTTCGTGGAATTCGGTATCGGTACCCAGCGGTACCTTTTTTCGGTTCCTAACGCTTTCTGTAATATTTTTTATTTCAGTTGTAAAAAATAAACCCCAATTTCTCAATTTCAACATTGGTTTTTATTTAGAACATTTTGTTATTTATTGTTGTAACACACCACACAAAATAAATCGCATGATCATGCATTATGTTTTTAAATGTTGAAATATCAACATTATCTCGCCATCCAAAGACCCAAGAGACGGGACAGTAATATATATATTTGTGGAAAAGGCTCCCTCTTGTTTAGAAATATTACAAACATGTAAAGGTACAGAAATTTGGTACCGATTGATTTAGCATGAATCGGTACTCTGTAGTACCGATGTAATTCGGTCTGTACCATTAAAAGTACCGAGCTCGATACCCAACCCTAGTGCCCGCCGCCTGGTACCGGTGTATGGCAGCCATGGAGTCTGCGTAGCCCTGAGGTGACATGGTTGGGTGGGTGCTACAGTGGTGGTGAAGGAGGCAATTTCCACCCTACATTGTAGGGAGCGCTTGGAGTGTCTAGAAAAGCGCTATATAAATGTAATGAATGATGTGGTTGGGATGATGTAAATCCAATCAGAGAAACAGTAGGAGAGCATGATGTGGTAGGGATGATGTAAATCCAATCAGAGAAACAGTAGGAGAGCATGATGTGGTAGGGATGATGTAAATCCAATCAGAGAAACAGTAGGAGAGGACGATGAGACAGGGATGATGTAAATCCAATCAGAGAAACAGTAGGAGAGGACGATGAGACAGGGATGATGTAAAGCCAGGCAGAGCAGGAAGACAGCACTGCTGAAGAGAATAGTTCCCACGAGAGACGACTTACTGCAAGGTGCTTACAGCTACTCTCGCTAATGGAGCCTCCAGCAGATCCATCAAGGAACCCTGCTGCAGCCTGCCTCTCTTTGCCTCTCTTTGCCCCTTAACCACATAAACACCAGCCTCTGTCCCACAGAAGAGCCAACAACACCTGGGGAAATGCAACAATGTCGTCATGACATCTAAACATGCTTTTATATAGAATTACAGAACATTCAGACACGCTGAAAAATCACGTTTCTTGATAATAATAATATAGTGAGTGTAAATGTAGTTTTGGTGGGAGATTCTCTGACTGCAATGCCGTCTAAGCCGCCCTAGTTAAGCCCAGTTAGTCCCTGTACCTGTAGTAACTGAGTGGGAGATCCTAAAATATAATGACTGAGTGGGAGATCCTATAGTATAATGACTGTCTGAGTAGGAGATCCTATAGTTCAAGTTTCAAGTTTCTTTAATAGTTGTCATACAGAAGTACAGAATACTTTTATACAAAATGCTTCTTACTGTTACGCTCCAGAGACTGTGCTAGACAAGATAAGTATGAAATAAAATAGTATAGCATGTAAAATAGAAGTAAAAAAAATAAAATAAAAAAAAATCACAGTGTTCAGTATAGACATATGTACAATGTTCGATGCAGAATAGAAGTAACTGAGTTACCATACAATATACAATATACTATGCAATGTACTAATATACAATACTATATAGTGCAGAGCAGAAATGGTATGAGGTACAATTTAGACACAATTTACAGTAAGGTGTACGAGTTGTAGTGCAAATCCTTTACCAATAAATATAAAGTGTAAAGTGTGTTTAGGTGATCTAAAGTGTGGAGAGTGGGTGCTGCAGTGTGTTGTTTGTTTAAGTGAGTGTGTGCGTGTGGGTGTGTGTACTGTGTGCATTTGATGGTTGTTGCATAGTGTTTATTGTTCGTTGAGCAGCCTGATGGCCTGGGGATAGAAGCTTCTTCTGAGTCTTTCTGTGCTCGCCTTAAGACTCCGGTATCGCTTGCCTGACCGCAGCAGTTCAAAGAGGCAGTTGTTCGGGTAGCTGGAGTCCTTGATGATTCTCTTAGCCTTACCCCTGCACCGCTTGTTGTAAATGTTCTGGAGGGTGGGAAGCCCCTCTCCAATTGTGCGTTCGGCTGAACGTGTCACTCTTTGTAGTCTGCTACGGTCTTGTGCAGTGCTATTCCCAAACCAGGAGGTGATGTTGCCAGTCAGGATGCTCTCTATTGTACATGAGTAGAAGTTCTTAAGGATCTTCTGACTGACTTGGAACTTCCTTAGGCGCCTGAGGAAGTAGAGGCGTTGTCGTGCCTTCTTCACAACACTGTCAATGTGTGTGGTCCATGTCAAGTCCTCGGATATGTGGGCTCCGAGGTACTTGAAACTGTTCACTCTCTCAACCGGTGCCCCGTCGATGCTGAGGGGGCTGTAGTCCTTGACGCCCGACCTCCTGAAGTCCACAATCATCTCTTTTGTTTAGCTGACGTTCAGGGAGAGGCAGTTCTCCTGACACCACTGTGACAGATTCTCTACCTCATCCAGGTAGGCCCTCTCGTCGTTGGCAGAGATCAGGCCCACCACTACTGTGTCATCAGCAAATTTGATGATTGTGTTGTTGTTCCGCTGTGCCACGCAGTCATGTGTGTACAGGGAGTAGAGGAGGGGGCTCAGAACACAGCCCTGGGGGGCCCCTATGTTGAGCGTGATGGATGAGGAGGTGCAGTTGCCTGCTCTTACCACCTGGGGTCTGCCCGTCAGGAAGTCCAAGACCCACTGGCAGAGGTCATAGTTCAAGCCCAGGTCCCTGAGCTTGGCTATGAGTTTGGAGGGGACTATGGTATTGAATGCTGAGCTGTAGTCGATGAACAGCATTCTCACATAGTTCCCCTGCCTCTTGTCCAGGTGTGATGCTGCTGTGTGCAGCACATGGGCTATGGCGTCCTCCGTGGACCTGTTAGGGCGGTATGCAAATTGCAGGGGGTCCAGGTTGATGGGGAGGGAGGAACAGATGTAGCCCTTCACTAGCTTCTCAAAGCACTTCATGGCTATGGAGGTGAGAGCTACAGGGCGGTAGTCGTTGAGGCAAGCGGGCGTAGATTTTTTGGGTACAGACAGGTGGGGATGACAGCCTGTTCTAAGGACAGGTTAAAGATGTCAGTGAATACCGGGGCCAGTTGGTCGGCACAGACTTTTAGGACGCGGCCGGGGATGCCGTCCGGTCCTGCTGCCTTCCTGATATTCACTTTTTTAAAGGTCCGCCTCACCTCATGCTCTGTTACCCTGAACACTGAGTCTCCATCAGCGGACCCCCCCCCCCCCCCCCATTGCCGTGGCTTGTAGGCTGGTGTTGTTATTCACAGCCTCAAACCTTGCATAGAAGGTGTTGAGATCATTTGCTAAGGAGATGTCACTGTTCAGTTTGAGGGGGGTGCCTTTGTAATCTGTCATTGTTCTGAGGCCCTGCCACATGCCTCTAGAGTCAGCCTGTTCAAACTGAAGTTCAACTTTATCCCTGTAACGCTGTTTTGCCTCTATTACTGCTCTCCTGACGTTGTATCTTGCCGTCTTGTGTTCATCCATGTTGCCTGTCACCAGCCCGGTGTTGTAGGCTGAGGTGCGCACTTTCAGAGCCTCACGGACGGATTTATCTATAGTATAATGATTGAGTGGGAGATCCTATAGTATAATGATTGAGTGGGAGATCCTATTGTATAATGATTGAGTGGGAGATCCTATAGTATAATTAGGGATGCCCCGATCGATCAACCACCGATCGTTATCGGCCGATAATCAGTATAAATATGCGATCGGTGATCGGTGATAATGCTTTATTTTCGCAGATCGTCAAAACCCATCGAAAAACATGATCCAATTCACTGCTGACTTCTCTCTCAGACACACAGAGCTAAGCAGCGTACGGCGCCTCCTCCTCCCCAGCCCCTCCCGCACTCATGTAAACAAGAGCCTCGCAGTCTGCTATAGTCTGGTGCATGATGCAACGTGAGCTAACGTTGGCTACCAGTACCTACCGAGCTAACGTTACTGTTTAAACCAGTGGTTCTCAAACTTTTTACACCAAGTACCACCTGAGAACGTAGCTGGCTCTCCAAGTACCACCATATGACCGCCGTTAAAATACAGTCTATTCAGCTATGCACTGTTCACGCAGGAGGCAAATGTATTCCTGATACCATTATTTATTGTTAACTTTTGTCAGACACAGCCACAATGTTCAAGTCAAGTCAAGAGTTTTAATTGTCACGGCATACAGGTATACAATGAAATGCGGCTGGTCTTGCCCGCGACGATGTGCAATACAGTGGTACAACATATAATAGAATCCAATAAAATACAGTGGTACAACATATAATAGAATCCAATAAAAACAACAGTGCAATAAACAGGTACATGGTGTGCCATCTCGGTATCTGTACATAGTATTTACAGAGCATATAGGACATGCTAGGTAGCTTTAGTAGTGCAATACACTGTTCCTGTTGTTTTACTAATTTAAAGTGGCCTTTCCTCTGGCCATAAGTGTGCGTGTGTGCGGCATGAGTGTTAAAGTGGCTGCTAGTGTGTGAGCGTGCTCAGCGTGCGTGTCGTGTGTGTGCTTGTGTGTGCTTGTGTGTGGATAGTTCAGTTTCTGTGTCTCTCAATGTTCATTGTTCAAGGCTCTGATGGCCTGGGGGAAGAAGCTTAGCCTAAGCCTCTCCGTCCTAGTAGCTGGGGTTTTCAGTAGGGCTGGGCGATATGGCCTAAATATGATATCACGATATTTTCTGACCTTTCGGCGATACACGATACACATCACGATGTTTTTCTTTTTTACCCCAAACAATTCATTATGAGGCTTACCAAGACAGTATTTGATTTTGCAAGCTAACATTAAAGACAAAATAAAATACCCATGCATTTAGCATTTTTATATTATATATTAGATTTAGATTATTAGATTATATATTGCATATATTTAGCAATGAGATATTATATGATTTAGATATGAAATATGATGAATTGAAAATGGGGGACCCTGATGTAAACAAGACTAAAGTCTTTCTCTGGTCTGCATCCCCTTAACAATTGTATGTATTGAGCTGTACTGTACCCATTCTGCAATATGTTAATAAAGTTTTAAATCAATCAATCAATCAATCAATCAATCAATCAATCAATCAATCAATAGCATTTTAATGAAACTACTGTATATATGTATGTCTCTAAATGTTTTGATGAATTGAAAATAGAGGACCCTTATGTAAAAAAGTCGAAAGTCTTTTTCTGGTCTTCATCCTCCTGTACTGTATTGTACCCATTCTGCAACCCTTTAACAAAGTCTTCACTCATTCATTCTGACGGAAACATATAATTTTGATTGACAGTCGAGTCTGCCAATTACGTCACAGCGCTTGCACCCGCCCTGCTGTTCTTAGCACCAATCGGCAAGCTCCTAGTTTTTTACTTCCTGAATGTCCTGTGGCTGAACAACGTCAACAAAGCTACTAACGTTAGCTCCCCGCGGCCGTCGAGTAGGAGACCAGTGCTCAACAGGATGACTAAATGAGGCATAATGATTTTACTACAATGAATGTTATAATAAAAGCCTTTCCATACATCTGTCTGATTGAAAACTTTATTAACAGACCGCGGAATGGGCATATCTCAGCACGGGCTGAGATATGAACGAGTAACGTGTGGACAGATTGACGCGACACAATCCTCTTGGGCAAAACATCACGATATCCACGATACGTTGAAAAAGTGTATCGTTAATGAACTGTACCCGATATTTATATAATATCGTCATATCGCCCAGCCCTAGTTTGCAGGCGTACAAAGAGATAGCACTAGAACTACGCTTCCACACAACTCATCCAATGCAAGGGGCATTGAGAACATAATAACTAACATTCTCACATAGCGAGTGAGAAAATTAAGAACTGTATTTCAGCAAATGTACTTAATTCTCTCTATCTCTCTCTCTCTCTCTCTCTCACTCTCTCTCTCTCTCTCTCTCTCACACAGCAAGCAATTGTCCGTCATTCTCTCTCACACACACACACACACACTCACACACACACACACACACACTTATTTTGTTACAAAAACTTAATTTCCTGCATTCTGGTGCAGGCATTTTTACCCTTTAAATGCCAGTGTTTGTGATGGGCATCACAAATTATTGTAAAAAAGAAGAAAACACATATTCAATACATTTTTGAATGTTTACCCTTTAAATGCCAGTTTGTGTGATGGCATCACAAATTATTGTTAAAAAACACACAAAAAGTAAAATATTTTCAATATATCAAATGCAAAGTACATTTTTCTGGGGAAGATTATTACAGGCTAGGCATGTGTCAATGATTAGCAGCAACACATATTTTGATGGATTTTTTGTAATGTCAGATTTAACACCAACTCTTTTCAGAAAAGTGGGAGTATTTCATTGTTTATCTGACATTACAAGAAATCTAAAAATAAATGGTTATGATCAGGGCTGAAGTTTAATTAAAGATTTATGACTGTTTAGACTGCATTACTCTCTGTCACAGTGATCTCCTGGTTGTTCCCCACTTAGATTATCTAACTATCGCGCCGCCGCAACCAGAAACACTGGCCTGGCCTGCTTCTAAGTTCAGTGGCCTGACTGCACAAAAAAAAAAAAAAAAAAAAATGTTTAGCTTTTTTGGAAATGTTTTCAAGTACCACCAGCAGTACCACCAAGTACCACTAGTGGTACGCGTACCACAGTTTGAGAACCACTGGTTTAAACTAAATGACCCAGTGACTACATGAGGCATTGTCTAACGTTATCTAGCTGGCTAGCTACTGATAGCTGCTGATATCAACAAATGCTCCAGCAATAGTCGAGTGCATGATAAGTTACCTCCGTTGACTCTGTAGCTCACGTTAGCTCTAAGTTCACTTAGTTCACTGAGGCGTTGTCTTAACGTTATCTAGCCGGCTAGCAGTAGCTACAGATAGCTCCTGATATCAATGTCTTATAACATTGATTCGATGCGCATTCGAGCTGAGGGCTTGCTGAATGTGACCAATACTAGGGTCCAGCTGCAGCGCCGGAGAATCCTGGCCGTAGCTGGAGGCTACTCGAGTACACACAGACAGTGGAGCCGTTTGCAGACTGCGAGCATTTTGACTTGTTGCGTGGTGGCGATGTCTCGCAGATAATACAAGTACAAGTCTAATTATATAATTTTTTTTTTTTTATCAAAAACGATCGGTATCGGATCGGTATCGGCCGGTATGGCTCAAGACGATCGGTGATCGGTATCGGTGGCAAAAAACATGATCGGGGCATCCCTAAGTATAATGACTGTTTGAGTGGGAGATCCTATAGTATAATGATTGAGTGGGAGATCCTATAGTATAATGACTGATTGAGGGGGAGATCCTATAGTATAATGATTGAGTGGGAGATTCTATAGTATAATGACTGACTGAGTGGGAGATCCTATAGTATAATGACTGAGTGGGAGATTCTATAGTATAATGATTGAGTGGGAGATCCTATAGTATAATGACTAAGTGGGAGATCCTATAGTATAATGACTAAGTGGAAGATCCTATAGTATAATGATTGAGTGGGAGATTCTATAGTATAATGACTGAGTGGGAGATCCTATAGTATAATGATTGAGTGGGAGATCCTATAGTATAATGACTAAGTGGGAGATCCTATAGTATAATGACTGAGTGGGAGATCCTATAGTATAATGACTGACTGAGTGGGAGATCCTATAGTATAATGACTGTCTGTGTGAGAGATGAGTGGGGGAACAGTTATATGACTGATCAGTGGTTATATTCAGCCCCAGGCTGGTGGAGCAGCTGCACATAGAGACAGGTTTATCACACATCAGCATTATAAAGCTAATCCATCAATATGTCTGTGAAACTGCATGATGAATAACTGCCCCAAAACCTATTCAAATTAAAACCTGATGTTGATGTAAATGGATAAATGGACAGCATTTATATAGCGCTTTTCATCCAAAGCACGTCACAACTTATACCATTCACACACAGATGGCAGAGGCGACCATGCAAGGTGCCAACCTGCTCATCGGGAACAGTTAGGGGTTACAGTAAGTGTCTTGCTCAAGGACACTTTGACACGCTGCCAGGAGGAGCTGGAATAGAATTCAGACAAGTCAGACAAGAAGATGTTCCTCTCCGTGTGTCCAGTAGAAAGCTATCCGGCTGAAAGCTAGCCTAGTTTAGCACAAATGAATGGAAGTTGATATGGACCAGCTAGCCTAGCTTTTGGCCAAAAGCACCTCTCACAGAGTTTTAAGCTAGGCTAGAGGTCTGTATCCACTTCCATTCATTTGTGCTAAGCTAGGATAGCTTGCAGCTGGAGAGCTTAATAATGACATCCTGTTTCCTGTCTACCACCACAGTGTGATGGCAGCATAAAGCCAAAACACGTGCTAAACTCACCCTAGTCGGCTAATATTTAAACTGCTGAGCACTTAAGTCTTAAGCACTCATTACCTTTTAGCACGCTTGAAAAAACAAAACCTGGTACACTGTAAATCAACATGAAGGATGTCTTGATAGGGAGTGATAGAAAGATAGGAGGGAGGGAGGGAGGGCGAGAGATGGAGGGAGAGATGAAAGGAGAGAAGGAAAGATGGAGGGAGAGAAGGAGATGGAGGAATAGAGGAAGAGAAGGAGAGGGAGAGAAGGAGAGATTGGGGAGAGAAGGAGGGATAGAGGGAGAGAAGGAGGGAGAGAATGAGAGATGGAAGATAAGGAGGGATAGAGGGAGAGAAGGATAGAGAGAAGTGGAGATGGAGGGAGAGAAGGAGATATAGAGGGAGAGAAGGAGAGATAGAGGGAGAGAAGGAGATGGAGGGAGAGAAGGAGAGATAGAGGGAGAGAATGAGAGATAGAGGGAGAGAAGGAGATAGGAGAGAAGGAGAGAGATGGAGAGATACGAGGGAGAGATAAAGGGAGAGAAGGAGAGATGGAAGGAGAGATAAGGGAGATAAGGAGAGATAAAGGGGGAGAGGGAAGGATATGAGTGAGGTAGTATACTCAGCCTGGGCCTACCATTAGGGATGCCCCGATCGATCGGCCACCGATCGTTATCGGCAGATAATCAGTATAAATATGCGATCGGTGATCGGTGATAATGCTTTATTTTCGCCGATCGTCAAAACGATCGAAAAACATGATCCAATTCTTAGCGGAGATCTCACAGTCACTGCTGACTTCTCTCTCAGACACGCGCAGCATACGGCGCCTCCTCCTCCCCAGCCCCTCCCGCACTCATGTAAACAAGAGCCTCGCAGTCTGCTCTAGTAGTGCATGCGACGTGAGCTAACGTTGGCTACCTACCTAACGTTACTGTTTAAACTAAATGACCCAGTGACTACATGAGGCATTGTCTAACGTTATCTAGCTAGCTAGCTACTGATAGCTGCTGATATCAACAAATGCTCCAGCAATAGTTGAGTGCATGATATGTTACCTCCGTTGACTCGGTAGCTCACGTTAGCTCACGTTAGCTCTAAACTAAATAGTTCACTGAGGCGTTGTCTTAACGTTATCTAGCCGGCTAGCAGTAGCTACAGATAGCTCCTGATATCAATGTCTTATAACATTGATTCGATGCATATTCGAGCTGAGGGCTTGCTGAATGTGATTTATACCAATACTAGGGTCCAGCTGCAGCGCCGGAGAATCCTGGCCGTAGCTGGAGGCTACTCGAGTACACACAGACAGACAGTGGAGCTGTTTGCAGATAGCGAGCATTTTGACTTGTTGCGTGGTGGCGATGTCTCGCAGATAATACAAGTACAAGTCTAATTATATAATATATATATTTTATAAAAAAAACAAAAAAAATGATATAAAATAATAATACATTTTTTTTTTATCAAAAACGATGGGTATCGGATCGGTATCGGCCGATATGGCTCAAGACGATCGGTGATCGGTATCGGTGGCAAAAAACGTGATCGGGGCATCCCTACCTACCATGTTTGAGAAAACAAAGCATAAGAGCCAAACATCGCCTGCTAAACTCACCATAGTCTGCTAATATTTGAACTGCTGAGCACTAGGGGTGGGACGATACATCGATCCAGATCGATACATCGATGTAATTATCAACAATCGAATCGGATCGATGCAATGTAATAAGATCGATTCATATCGATACTCTTATTTTGAAAATCCTGTGGCGAGTCTCATATCCGCCCAAGAACAACAGCAGTAGCTCCGTGTGTGTAGATGTTACAGCATAGCATTCTCCCTTTCTGTGTGTGTGTGTGTGCGCGCGTCTTTGGAAAGACCAGATGAGGTCAGAGGAGTTTGATGTTTAAATGTTATTTAAACATAAACAATATAATACATAATAAATGTAGGCCTATACATGATCATGCAACATCAACAAATTGTTGTAGGAACGGTTTGGGAGAGGGAGGTTGTGAGTTTTGAGTTCCAAAAAATGTAGCTTAAAGTTTAAAGCTCAATATATAAAAACGTGGCACTTTACAGTGAACAGGAGGTCTATTTGTATTAAAAACAATAGATTGATTTTCCTTTAAATGTCTGGAAGAGCTCAAAAATACAAATGTCAAATGATATTTTCATTACCTTTTTTTTGTTGATCTAAATGTTACTGATTGTGTTAAATGGGCATATGATATCATCTCATATCGATCGCAGGCACCTGAATCTAATCGTATCGTATTGTATCGTGAGAGACTTTGTGATATCGGCAAATATCGTATCGTTGTCCAAAGAATCGATATCGTATCGTATCATGATGAAACTGGTGATTCCCACCCCTACTGAGCACTTACGTCCTTAAGCACTCATTACCATTTAGCAGGCTTGAAGAAACAAAGCCAGGTAGGCTATAAATCAACATGAAGGATGTCTATAACTCATGCCAGCAAAGGCCCTTCCCCATACAGTATACAGATGCTGCCATGTATCTGTCCACACTATGTGGGTCATTAGGATAAGGGCCTATATTCTGGACTGATTTGGACTAAATTATCCTATTGTCAAGTGTTCTGTTAAACAGACATATCTAAAGAGCAGGGGAGGAAATTAGGCCACTTTACCCGCCAAATGCGGGTATTTTTTACGTTTGGCTGGTAAAAAAAATCAGATACTCGCCAGTTGGCTGGTAAGCCAAAAAGTTAGTTTCCTCCCCTGCTGGCGAGTATACAAAAAAATAAAACATTCTGCAATCACTGCACTGGCAAACGGTGCGTGTGCGCGTCTTCTGAGTGTTCGCTTTAGTTGACAGTGCCACGAGAGCACTGCACAAGACCACCCGCGGACATATAATGTTTAATAAACGTTTGCGCAGTACTGGCCAACCCGTGGACATATAATAATAAAAGTCCCGCGGTACTAGGCTAGCCATCAGGAGCACTCGCAAACAGATAACGTTAAACACAGCAGAAGATGGAAAACAGACAGACTGACCAACGGGGAACTGCATCCAACCCTAGTACAACCCTCGAGTATAAGTTACTAAGGACACATTTAAATCACAGAGGTGTAATGTTAGTCTACTGGAACTGTATACAGTGGTTAGCTTCTAGTTAGCGTTTTAGCTATAGCTGCTTGCTAGCTAACGTTAGCCCCGTGTGCTCAAAGCAGCCAGCTAGGTGTATCTGTTATGACTATAATGTTTCCAAAAAAGCACCGGACTACGACGTAAGGTTAGACATTTTATTTCATGCTCAAAAGCCCCTGGCTTGCACATCGCAGTCACGAAAGGGGCTAGCTCAACCAGTGCACTGTGCACAACAGCACACCAACCCAACTGACGTTACCACAACACTTGACGGTACTTCACAGCACTGTCGTAAGACCACCGTGCTGTCTTAAAGGCACAGTGTGCCTACCCAGATGCATACACAACATTGACGCGGCTTGACATACAAAGAAGTAATTATCACAATTACAGTAGCAATTTTTTTTGTCTGGTAAAAAATCTGTTTGGCTGGTAAAAAAAATCAGATACTCGCCAGTTGGCTGGTAAGCCAAAAAGTTCGTTTCCTCCCCTGCTAAAGAGCCAACGTTTCAGGAGTTAGAGTCAAAATGCTTGACATGGTTATTATGACATAGGTTAAACCTTAGGTGCATATTAGTTAATACTCCGATATGAAATGGTTTATTCCAGGATTCTATTGTTGTGTTGACCCATATGAATGCCAAATTCTACGCCAACATTATGGGAAATGCACCTACCACCTTCTCCAGAGTCAGACATACATACGATAGGATAGATACCAATTTCCTTTCTGTACGTTCAGTAGAAAGCTATCCGGCTGCAAGCTAGCCTATCTTAGCACAAATGAATGGAAGCAGATATGGACCACTAGCCTAGCTTAAAACTCCGGGAGAGGTAAGCTAGCTGGTCTGTATCCGCTAATCCGCTTCAATTAATTTGTGCTAAGCTAGGCATAGCTTTCTACATGGTTGTTAGGGGAGAATATGCTAGTCTGCTGCTGCTAGCTGTGTGGTGTAGTGACCCGAGTTTTACACACACACAGCTGATCATCTGCTCCTTATCTTTTTCATTACTCATACATATCCACATGTATTTGTTGAATTTTCAAAAAAAAATATTGTATTTAACCTTTTTTAACTCATTCAGCGCCAGTCACGATGATAGTCGGGTTAACTCGCCATTGCTTGAGTGCCAGACCTGAGTATAGTCGGGTTTTAATTAGATGTTCGGATACCATTTTTTCCTTCCCGATCCGATTCCGATACCTAAGCTTTGGGTATCGGTCGATACCGATACTGATCCGAAACCAGTGCATACATAAAAAAATAAATAAAAAATAAAAAAAAGTATATTATATAAATTATAAAAAAAAGTTTTACAGCTACAGATACTCTTTTATATATACTGTTTTTTAGTAATAACTAGAAAGTAATGGTATTTATTCAACAACAGGTGATTGTATAGATTAGTATTAGTATCATTAATCAATGAGTATGGGGCTGCGGCACTGCAGATATACCCTACTCCAATGATCCGCACGGACATTAGACGTTGTTGCACTTGTTGCTACCCAGTCTGTTAGCTAGTAGCAGATGCTCTGGCTAGTATTAACGTTTATGTTGTGATTTTCGATACAAAATAAATATTCAACATTCTCTTTTGAGACTCCGCCTCAGACTCTTATCCTTTGGCACTTGGAACTTGCTGTACTTTGCTTGCAAGTCTGCAGCCATTATTGCTGGATTATGAATAGCACCAACTTTAGCCAAGGTACCGTTATCAAGCTAACCTAGCTCGTCTTCCCCGCATTGACATTTGATAACGTTAGTCAGCTAACGCTAGTCAGTAGCTACTTGACTTAAATACGATTCACCGTGGGTGCATTATTGTTGATAGACCGACAGTGTCAGGTCCTGGAGAAAGGACAGGCGATCATCTGATTTGATGTAACGTTAAAGCGGATGTTGTTCCAACTAGCTCGCTTTTCAGCTAATGATATAATAACACCAGCAAGCAAAACACATCCCGTCCGAGCTCCCCGTCACACCGCTCTGTCGGGGACAATGGAATTTAAGAAAGTGTATCTGCTGTTAAAATGACAAACAGCATCACACTTTAAAACACGTTCATTTTATAATCCTCACTCTCCGCAGGAGATAAATGACGTCATGGGATCGGAGGCTACACTTTCGGCGTACTCGCCGATACCAGCATTTTAGGCAGTATCGGAGGCATTTCCGATACTGGTATCGGTATCGGAACAACTCTAGTTTTAATCGTTATTTCTTTTATTAGCGATATCCATTCATTTTCATCCATCCAGCCTGATGTTATCGTTGGGAATGGGTCTGAGCTCGCAAAAGGGCAAATACAACTTCCATCGGGTATTGCACTCCACTCGGACTGGTGTAGTTTCTTTTCTGGGACGATCCAAGCAGTGCGGGCGTGGTTTAAATACTCTGCAAGGCTGCCCCCCCCCCCCCCCCCCCCCCCCTCAATATGCAATGCTGTTGAACGTGGCACAGACCTCCGCGCCCAGTACTTCAAATGGCGATCAGATAATTGGATTCTTTCTTTTGCATTACATCAGATACAAGGTAAGAACACTATATATAAATTTGATCGTTGATCTGATATGTCTTTCTACCGCGATCGCGGCTGTGTGTGTGAGTGTGTGGCTGTGTGCCGTTGAGTTTGAGGAGGCAGCGGCGGAGCCCCGCGGTCCAATGCTCTTTTCATGTATGCACAAGGAAGGATAATAATCTAGCGTTGATTTCAGGAAGATTCGATAAGCAGGCGAAAATTTACAGATGAAAAAACAATCCGTTTTGTACATGTTGACTGGATGCAACTAACTGATAATCGACGGGTGTATTAGACCAGTCATAGACTCGCAAATCTCGCAGTCCCCCCATTGATTTACAGCGGTGGCGCACTATCGCCGTCTCATGGATTAAGCGATGGCGCTGAATGAGTTAAACCAGGCAGGGTTGACATTTGATAACGTTAGTCAGCTAACGCTAGTCAGTAGCTACTTGACTTAAATACGATTCACCGTGGGTGCATTATTGTTGATAGACCGACAGTGTCAGGTCCTGGAGAAAGGACAGGCGATCATCTGATTTGATGTAACGTTAAAGCGGATGTTGTTCCAACTAGCTCGCTTTTCAGCTAATGATATAATAACACCAGCAAGCAAAACACATCCCGTCCGAACCAAATGTTTGGACCCTATGGTGTTCTTGTTCTGTTCTTGACTTATTGTTATGTTGTCTTCTTGACTTGTTTAAAGAAGACCTGTACGGCCCATGGGGACATTAACGTGTGTTGTTGGGCCCTATAAATAAAATTGATTTGATTTGATTTGATTTGATTAGGTCAATTAAGAAAAAAACATATTTCCAACGACGGCCTGGTGAGAGGACAAAAGGACCATTCGAAGGGTAACAGGGAAAAGGGGACAATAAAAATAGAAAAAATTATTATAAAAGAATTATTAAAAAAAAGAAAAAGCAAACAGTACCGCTTAGCCTAACTTCGGGAGAGGTGTTGCCTAGGCTAACCGGTACTGTCCATCAGCTTCCATTCATTGTGCTAAGCTAGGCTAACGTGCAGCGAGATAGCTTTCTACTGAACGCACATAGAGGAAACTGGTATCTATTATTCTTGTCTCTGTCTGGAGCGAATACTGTATATGATTCCCATAATGTTGGCGTGTTCCTTTAACACTTTGAGTGCCAGCGACGCTTTATGTCGTTAGTTCATGCCGCCCGTTGAACGCCAGCAACGCTATATAGCGTTTGTTTGTATTTTGTTTTTATTAGCGATTTGAATTCGTATTTCATCAATCGAGCCTCACGCTAGTGCAGCAACCTCTCTCTGAGCTCCATTGGGAAAATACCGCCCCCTATCGTCTCTCCCTGTGTAACTGCACCCCATTGGATTAGACTGATGGGGAGGGAGGGTCCAGTTTCCTCATTTTACTTTTCCGGCAAGGCATCTGAAGAGATCGAAGTAATTGCAGAGCCGGAAAACAGCGTGGAATACATATTTACAGTACCCAGCGCTGAATCAATAAACGCGATCGATATTTGGAATGGCGATCAGGAATTGGAATAATCTTTTTGGAGAACATCTGATCTGAGGTAAGGAATCTATTTTACCAGTCTTAGGATAATCGGATCTGTTTTCACAGAGATATCAGCGTTTGCCCTGTGTGTGTGTGCGCGCTGATCAGGAAATGAGAGAATCGATTTTTCAGCTTGCTTCTCTAGCGTGCATAAGTACACATATACTATTGATAATCTAGCGTTTATTTGAAAACGATTCATAAATAGGGCGAAAAATGACAATGTTTTTTGTGTATTTCAGAATATTCCAGTAAATGCCGTTTATCGCGGAATCTTTATATTTTCCTGAAACTTTCAAGAAAACGAGGGCTTTTCAAAATGCTATAAAACGGAAATGAACAAAAAACAATCCGTTTCGACAATGTTGACTGCAAACAAGTCATTGATAAGCGACGGGCAGATTAGACACAATTTAAGACATAGATTATGCGTTCACAACGCTATCATTGAAGTGGGTGCTGGCATTCAACCATGTTTTACCATGTTAACCAGTGGCACGGATAGTGTTAAAAGCACATTCCAGTATAATTATTATTGCTGATTTTGAGTTAGAGGATATGTAGGCTACATACCACAATTTGTTTTCAACAGCGAGAAGGATAAGCTAATGTGACTATGAGAATCCTGTCTGCATGTAAACACACTCACGCTGATGAGAAGAAGGTCTGACAGGAGTCTGAGAGAGAGAGAGAGGAAATTAGGCCAGAGAGGTCCGTCTGCTAGTTACTGTTGCTACAGTAGACTATCACTGCAGGCAATTGGCCTAATTTCTAGGCTTCCTATAGGTAATTCTTGGCCTAGATTTCTTCTTCTGTACAAATAGTTAATTCTCTTGGTTCTCTCCTTTACAGTCTCCCTTTTCCACAGTTTCGAAGTCCTTTTTACAGCACCTCACATGGCAAATTGTCTTTCAAATATGTTTTGGTATGAGGGGTCTCAACAAACAAAAGGAACCAAAACAGGTGGAGAGAGAGAGAGAGCGAGAATACAGGAAGCCTCCATCTATATCAGACTGGGACACACCGACCCAGGTGTGCCCCAATCAGCCTGATGACCCCTCCCCCACCGACCCAGGTATGCCCCAATCAGCCTGATGCCCCTCCCCCAGCTCTGCTCTGCCAGCTCCACCCACCAATCCTGTGAAACAGGGACACACAGAGCAGGCACGCAAACAATGTGGGGGAGGGTCGTCACACTATCTAATGCTTAAGCATTACATCACGCGCAGGAGTGGTTTGTGAAAGATAAACCATGCCTAGGGGTGGTCGTTAGACCCGAGGCGCAGCCGACTAGACTAGCGTGACCCATAGATTACACAATCCAACATTGTGTAAGAGACTAAGACATTCGCCGTGACAGAATCGGTTATTATTTAGTTATGACGCTATCAACATATCCATTTGTAAAGATTATTGTCCGCCATCTTGTTTTTTTTTAAAACTCGGACGCTGAGTGATAGTGATTCGTAGGCCTGCCGCGATAAGCAATAAATCGATTAATTGCCGCGATAATTAAAATGAATGCAATGATTTTGACGGGCGCGATTAATTGCTATTTGCGCGTTTGTTTTAATGAGGCGGAACCAGTGCCCCTTGTCAGTCACTCTCCGTGTGGGTTGGCCGCTGGCGTTACTACAGAGCACAGCACGGGAGCTCCGTGGGGCAGTAGCAACGCCACATATTTAGCTTACCTACATTTCTCAATAGTGTTGCTCCTTTTAACCAAGTAGCGTTATTTGTAGTGTAACGTTAGAATAACACAGAATAACGTTAATACAATTACATGCATCATTGTTTACAATGAACGGGTGGGGCTAGTCAAAGCACTGGAGACGGGGACAAGTTAAACATGAATTAATTTATTATAACGGGTCGTTTTCGAGTCGTGCTGCAGTGCCTACGCACCACAGCTATTCTATTATATACGGCTTTGACGCGTCCTCCTCATCGTTGATTGCCTGTAGTAGCTGCATCTAACGTTAGTAGCTAACGTTAAAACTAAAAAACACAACCAGACGAGACAAGTTGTCGGCTAGGATAATCGCAACAATACTTCCGGTCCGGTCGGTGGGCTTCAAAATAAAAGTCTTAAACCGGAAAAGACGGAGCGGTGGGCTTCAAAATAAAAGTTTTGGGAAATAAATTTCTCAATTTTTTTTTTAACCGGTCGCAATAATATCGCTTATCGCGATATTTTCGGGGGCAATTAATCGCCCAGCAAAATTTGTTATCGTGGCAGGCCTAGTGATTCGGTTGTGGGCGGGTCCTGGGACCAAGAGCGTGGAATTGTGACAGATACATACGTGTAAATTGACTGTTTCAGCCAATCAGAATCGAGATATTTGCAAGCCGTTGTATAATAATGCTATAACTAGGGATGCCCCGATCGATCGGCCACCGATCGTTATCGGCCGATTATCAGTATAAATATGCGATCGGTGATCGGTGATAATGCTTTATTTTCGCCGATCGTCAAAACCGATCTCACTCGCTCGTCTCGCTGAGTTCTGTCTCAGACACCGGGAGCTGTGCGGCGTCTGCTCCTCCCTCCAGCCCCTCCCGCGTGCATGTAAACACGGGTCTAGTCTAGTCTAGTAGTGGGACGGGAGGACGGCGTCTCCCTTAGCTAACGTTAGCTACCGTTACAAAATGACCCAGTCAACCATTCACTTTCAGTTTAATACATGATGAGGCATTGTCTAACCGAACGGTATCTAGCCGGCCAGCTACCGATAGCTCCTGACATCAACAAACGCTCCAGCAAGTCTAGTAGAGAGGGTTATAGCATGCGGGTTAAGTGATCATTACATGATATTCTGTACCCGCAAAAAGCTAAAACTAAAGGCTGGCTGTCACAAAACAGTCACATCTAGAGACCTCAAAACCTACTCTAGCGAGGCCTTTAACCTTGAACTGGAGAGTCTGGACTGGTCAGATGAACTCAATGGTACACTGGTTGAAGAAACTTGGCTTGGCTTCAAAACCAAATTTTCATCAATACTAAACAAAATGGCCCCCCTAAGAACCACCAGGGTAAAAAATCGCGCTGAGCCATGGATGCACACTGAAATACTGACCGCTATGAAAGCCAGAGACAAAAAATGCTCTGAGTTTCGTAAAAGTCAGTCAAAGCTTACCAAAAGCACGAGCAGTGAACTCCAAGACCACGTGACTGAACTCAAACTAGAAAGAAACAGACTAAGAAATGACGTAAACTCCATGATCAAAACTGCTAAAAAAAATTTCATCAATGTCAAAACCGAGGAAAACAAAAATAAACCACGTGAACTTTGGAAATTACTCAACAATAAACTAGGCTGCAGTAAAAAACTCAAAACCAGGTTCTCAAACATAAACATAAAGACGGACAACACGCTCATCACAGACAAGCTGGATGTAGCCAATTACTTAAACACTTTCTTCACAAACATAGCCACAACACTGGTAAACAAACTACCCTCCCACTCAGGGCAGTATGGGGCAGAACACATAGTAGCATACTACATGAACCTAGGCGTCCACAAAGACGACTTCAAACTGGAAATAGTAACTACAGATGAGGTACTCAAAAAACTGAGCGCCCTCCAACCAAACAAGGCCACTGGCCATGACAACATCCCCTCCAAATTCCTCAGAGACTCAGCAGCAGCCATCACCCCAGTCATCACACACATAATAAACCTCTCCATAAAACAGGGACACGTCCCCAAGGACTTCAAAATTGCGAGAGTAACACCCCTGCACAAAAAGGGCAGCAAATTAGACCCGGGTAACTACCGCCCTGTTTCTATCCTTACATCCATCTCGAAAGTCATGGAAAAAATAGTATACGAACAGATCGAAAAGTACCTCGCGGAAAAAAATCTAATCTACGAATTCCAATCTGGCTTCAGAACATCCCACTCCACTGACACATGCCTTCTCTACTTGAACGACCACATCAAACAAGAGGTGGACGCGGGCAAATACTGCGGCATGGTCATGCTGGACCTACAAAAGGCCTTCGACACTGTCAATCACACCATTCTGATTGACAAGCTAAAAGCAATTGGTTTTGATAGTTTATCAGTGAGCTGGATACAATCCTACCTGGAGGGGAGGGAACAGATGGTGGAAGTAAACGGTACCCTATCCCCCCCCCTCACAGTGAGCTGTGGTGTTCCACAAGGAAGCATACTAGGACCGCTACTATTCCTAATTTATGCAAATGACATGTCGTCAGCTTGTGACTGCAACTTGTTCCTGTTTGCGGACGACTCAGCCCTGCTGGTCTCTGACAAGAACAAGTTACAGGTTGAAAAAGCCCTCAGCTCGGAACTAGGCAAAATCTGCATATGGCTCGCCGACAACAAACTATCATTACACATGGGCAAAACAGAGTCCATTCTCTTCGGTTCAAATAACAAACTCAGCAAGACCGACGGCTTCTCGGTTACAGTGGGTGACAATATTATCACAAGGAAAGATGAAATTACCTACCTGGGTTCCATCCTAGAGGCTAATCTTTCCTGTGACAAAATGGCATCCAATGTAATAAAAAAAGTCAACCAACGAACGCGATTCTTGTACCGGATCTCCTCTCTGGTAAACAAGAATACCCTGAAGACTCTAGCAGGAGCACTCATTCAAGGGTACTACGACTATGCTTGCACCTCATGGTACCAAAGCACCTCAAAGGCACTAAAAAACAAATTACAAACATCTCAAAACAAGCTAGTCAGACTACTACTTGACCTGACTCCTAGAACCCACCTCACCCCTGCCCACTTTGACAACCTAGGATGGCTTAGAGTAGACGACAGAGTACAGCAACTTGCAATGGGCCTGGTCTACAAGATACACTACGCGACCAAGGTACCCATGTACATGTCAAAATACTTCCCAAAGGTCAGTGAATACCACGATCACAACACCAGAGGGAGCTCCACAAATCATGTAAAACCCAGATTCGGCTCAAACAAGGGACTAAACACGTTTCGCAATTATGCCACATCAATGTGGAACGCCCTGCCTAAAGCTGTAAAGGAATGTGAATCACTACCCACCTTCAAAAACACTCTCAAAAAACACCTACGTGAGACTGCAATTCGAAACTGGCCCCTACAAATGTCCTAACCTAGTTGTACAGTAAATGACCAAGTAAGGCTTTGTCAATATTCCAATGTACAGTGTAAAATGTGTGTGTGTCCCCTACCCAACCCCCCCCCCCCCCCCCCACCTCCAATGTACAGCCCTCACCCAACCCACCCAACCCCACCCCACCAACCTCCTCCAATGTACAGTTTCTACGCCAAATGTATATACACTCCTTTTCTGGACACTTTTGTATCACAAACAGTACTGTATTTGCAAATCTGATATGTCATAAATGTATAGATGTAGCAGTACTGTCTATCTGTATGTCATGTATGTCATATATGTTATGATGAATTGAAAATGGGGGACCCTGGTGTAAACAAGACGAAAGTCTTTCTCTGGTCTGCATCCCCTTAACAATTGTATGTATTGAGATGTACTGTACTGTACCCATTCTGCAATCTGTTAATAAACTTTTCAATCAATCAATCAATCAATGATACCTCAGTTAGCTCATGTTAGCTGACGCCAGCTCACTGTTCAAAACGAAATGTCCCACTGAACTAAATAGTTCAACGTATCAACGTTATATAGCCGGCCAGCAGTAGCCACAGATAGCTCCTGATATCAATGTTTTATAACACTTAGGGCTGGGCGATATAACGATAACGATAAATATCGCGATATATTTTAATAATCGATATCGAATATCGAAATTTTAAAAAAATCGAAAAATTAATTTTTTTTATTATTTTTTTTTATTTTACCTGCAACAGGGCAGTTTTCAAAACCAGAGACAGTGGACAGACTTGTCTTTCTTGCCTGCAACTTAAAGTAATGGCTTTGCTTGTCCAAATGACAATACTGACCAAATTCAGATTTATTTTTCTCTTGTCCATTTATTTTGTTTGCTTTCTAATTTAAAATACATTTTGAAACCGTCTGTACACAGTAGGCTATGTGTGCTAGCAGAACTAGACTCCAGTCACGAGTCACAGTGCACATGTGCGGTGGTTTGTCCACCAAAAAAGCGCCAAAAGATCGAAAATAAACTAGCAGAGCCAGAACTGTTCAACTCCTCTGGAGCCACAGCCAGCAGAGAAGCCGGTTTACTTTAGCTTTTAAACCAGCTGCAGCCTGAGAACTGGAGTGTGAGGGGATGTAACACTAAAGATGGCGGCAATGACAAAGAATTGCTGCAAAATAAACATACATCTGTTGTTAAAAAAAAAAAAAAATACAAAATTATACTTATAACAATTCGATAATTATCGATATCGAGAAATAAAATAAAATTATCATATCGTTATCGCGATATGATTTTTTTCCATATCGCCCAGCCCTAATAACACTCATTCGATGCGTATTCGAGCTGAGGGCATGTTGTTGAATATGATCAATAGGGTCTAGCTGCAGCTCCGGAGAATCCTGGCCGTAGCTGCAAGCTACTCGAGTATAGGGTCCAGCTGCAGCTCCGGAGAATCCTGGCCGTAGCTGCAAGCTACTCGAGTATAGGTCCAGCTGCAGCTCCACACAGACAGTGGAGCTTGTTGCGTGGTGGCGATGTCTCGCAGATAATACAAGTACAAGTCTAATTATATAATATATATATTTTATTAAAAAAAAATTAAAAAAAATATAAAATAATTAAAAAGAAAAAATTAATCAAAAACGATCGTATCGGATCAGTATCGGCCGATATGGCTCACGACAATCGGTGATCGGTGGCAAAAAACGTGATCGGGGCATCCCATAACATTTTCTTTTACAAACGCAGTCTCTGTAAGTTCCTAATTGACCGAGGTTGAACGTAGATAGATCACTTTTTAGATCAAGTATTTCTGTCCCTTCCCTCCGTTTACATGGTTTTTTCATCATCTCCCAAACAGGAATATGTGATTAGATGACGTTTAGTCTGCCAGACAAGAATGTGATGAGATTAGTTTTAGTCTCCCAGACAGGAATATGTGATGAGATTAGTTTTAGTCTGCCAGACAAGAATGTGATGAGATTAGTTTTAGTCTCCCAGACAGGAATATATGATGAGATTAGTTTTAGTCTGCCGGACAGGAATATGTGATGAGATTACTTTTAGTCTGCCAGACAGGAATATGTGATGAGATTACTTTTAGTCTCCCAGACAGGAATATGTGATGAGATTAGTTTTAGTCTGCCAGACAGGAATATGTGATGAGATTAGTTTTAGTCTCCCAGACAGGAATATGTGATGAGATTAGTTTTAGTCTGCCAGACAGGAATATGTGATGAGATTAGTTTTAGTCTGCCAGACAGGAATATGTGATGAGATTAGTTTTAGTCTGCCAGACAGGAATATGTGATGAGATTAGTTTTAGTCTGCCAGCCAGGAATATGTGATGAGATTAGTTTTAGTCTGCCAGACAGGAATATGTGATGAGATTAGTTTTAGTCTGCCGGACAGGAATATGTGATGAGATTAGTTTTAGTCTCCCAGACAGGAATATGTGATGAGATTAGTTTTAGTCTCCCAGACAGGAATATGTGATGAGATTAGTTTTAGTCTGCCAGACAGGAATATGTGATGAGATTAGTTTTAGTCTGCCAGACAGGAATATGTGATGAGATTAGTTTTAGTCTGCCAGACAGGAATATGTGATGGGATTCGTTTTAGTCTCCCAGACAGGAATATGTGATGAGATTACTTTTAGTCTCCCAGACAGGAATATGTGATGAGATTACTTTTAGTCTCCCAGACAGGAATATGTGATGAGATTACTTTTAGTCTCCCAGACAGGAATATGTGATGAGATTACTTTTAGTCTCCCAGACAGGAATATGTGATGAGATTAGTTTTAGTCTGCCAGACAGGAATATGTGATGAGATTAGTTTTAGTCTGCCAGACAGGAATATGTGATGAGATTAGTTTTAGTCTGCCAGACAGGAATATGTGATGAGATTAGTTTTAGTCTCCCAGACAGGAATATGTGATGAGATTAGTTTTAGTCTGCCAGCCAGGAATATGTGATGAGATTACTTTTAGTCTGCCAGCCAGGAATATGTGATGAGATTAGTTTTAGTCTGCCGGACAGGAATATGTGATGAGATTAGTTTTAGTCTGCCAGACAGGAATATGTGATAAGATTAGTTTTAGTCTGCCAGACAGGAATATGTGATGAGATTAGTTTTAGTCTGCCAGACAGGAATATGTGATGAGATTACTTTTAGTCTGCCAGCCAGGAATATGTGATGGGATTAGTTTTAGTCTGCCAGACAGGAATATGTGATGAGATTACTTTTAGTCTGCCAGCCAGGAATATGTGATGAGATTAGTTTTAGTCTGCCAGACAGGAATATGTGATGGGATTCGTTTTAGTCTCCCAGACAGGAATATGTGATGAGATTACTTTTAGTCTGCCAGACAGGAATATGTGATGAGATTAGTTTTAGTCTGCCAGACAGGAATATGTGATGAGATTAGTTTTAGTCTGCCAGACAGGAATATGTGATGAGATTAGTTTTAGTCTGCCAGCCAGGAATATGTGATGAGATTCGTTTTAGTCTGCCAGCCAGGAATATGTGATGAGATTAGTTTTAGTCTGCCAGACAGGAATATGTGATGAGATTAGTTTTAGTCTGCCAGACAGGAATATGTGATGAGATTAGTTTTAGTCTGCCAGACAGGAATATGTGATGAGATTAGTTTTAGTCTGCCAGACAGGAATATGTGATGAGATTAGTTTTAGTCTCCCAGACAGGAATATGTGATGAGATTAGTTTTAGTCTCCCAGACAGGAATATGTGATGAGATTAGTTTTAGTCTCCCAGACAGGAATATGTGATGAGATTAGTTTTAGTCTCCCAGACAGGAATATGTGATGAGATTAGTTTTAGTCTCCCAGACAGGAATATGTGATGAGATTAGTTTTAGTCTCCCAGACAGGAATATGTGATGAGATTAGTTTTAGTCTGCCAGCCAGGAATATGTGATGAGATTAGTTTTAGTCTGCCAGACAGGAATATGCGATGAGATTAGTTTTAGTCTGCCAGACAGGAATATGTGATGGGATTAGTTTTAGTCTCCCAGACAGGAATATGTGATGAGATTAGTTTTAGTCTCCCAGACAGGAATATGTGATGAGATTAGTTTTAGTCTCCCAGACAGGAATATGTGATGAGATTAGTTTTAGTCTGCCAGACAGGAATATGTGATGAGATTAGTTTTAGTCTGCCAGACAGGAATATGTGATGAGATTAGTTTTAGTCTCCCTGTTACATCCCAATGTATATATTCCCCAGTGTGTGTCTCCATGTGTGTGTGTTCTCCATTTTGTTTCCTCCCTCCAGCCATTGTTCCCTTCCCCATTGGTCCCTGCCAGGCCAATCCTTCCATTATTGCAACACAGCAGTGATTGGTGGTTGGCTTTCCAGACTAACACTCAATCCACACCCCCCAATCATGGATCACCCCACACCTGTTAAAACATGGCTTTCTCCCTTCAGTCTTTCTCTCTCTCTGGCATGAGGCTAGGCCTAGTGTTATTTTGTGGCATTGTACTTTGATAATATCCCTTTTTGTTTATAGGCCTTTGTAATAGTGAAAGTGCCTTTGTGATTGTATGGCCGCAGAGAGAGCATTGTTACCTATAGATTGTTTTGTTATGTTTCCATTTTGTTGTATGTATCATTAATGTGTTTTTCTCCTCCTTTCTCAGGAAGCACAGATGGGGTGAGCTGCCATTTCCTTTGGATATTGTTTTCTCCTGTTTTGGTTAGGTAAGAGTAGTTTAGGTAATGTAATTTCTTTTACCATAGATTAGATTGGGTTTATTTGGAGTATAGTGGTGTTTGTTTGTTGTTTTGGCCTGGGCTCACCCCTGAGCTACATGTGCTTCCTTTGCATTTACCAATAAATATCATTGTTGTTTACAAACGTGGTCCATCTTTTCTGTCAACCAACTGTTATGTTACAGCCCTTTACCCTTAGACACACAGGGGTCGTAACATAAATGGGGGCTCGTCCGGGATTTTATAACCCGTGTTCAATTCTTGGTTGATGGATTTGGTGAACTGTGTTTGTTTACACTTGTATAGTTATTAATTAATTTGTGTAAAAATGGCATTTGTGTAAGAGAAAATAATGGCAGTTAGTACTTTTGATCTGGGGAAATTCTTGAGCAATCCTACTTGGGAAGCGCTAGATAGCTGCCGCAAAGCAGACTTAGTGGAGATTGCCACACATTTTAAACTCTCGGTTCAACAAAAGCATCTTAAGCAGGATATCAGGTGTCTTGTGGTAGATAAGCTGTTGGAGCAGGGGACGCTTGTTTTACCTGCGGTCTCTGATGAGCATGCAAGTCCTCCTGGTGAACCTACGGAAGCACCGCCTTCTGAGGAGCAAGCCCAGGGTGCTGAAAAGGCAGGTGTGAACGTCACATTGCCACATTTTCACTTGACCTCTCCTGTGTCAACTGGGTCTCGAGAAGGGGCCCAGGTCAAGGTTAGAATAGCACGTCTCCAGATGGAGGCTCAGGAGAAGGCACAAGCACGTGAGGCGGAGTATCGGCTTCGTAGAATGGAGCTTGAGGCAGAAAATGAAAGGGCTGTTAACATTCGTAGGTTGGAGCTTGAGCATGAAGTGGAAAAAGAGCTCAGACTGCGGAGGTTGGAGCTGGAAGTCCTAAGGAGTGGATCCAACTCTGCTACACCGACTCCTCCACAAGGCCCGGGTATGTCCTCCTCCACAGCTTATTCATCACACACTTTTGATATAAGTAAACACATTGCTTTGGTGCCTCCGTTCCGAGAGACAGAAGTTGATACTTATTTTAATGTGTTTGAGCGTATTGCTGCTTCATTGCGCTGGCCAAGAGAGGTCTGGCCTTTGTTGCTTCAATGCAAATTGACTGGTAAAGCCCAAGAGGTTTGTTCAACACTTTCCCTAGAAGATAGTCTATTGTATGATACTGTGAAGGCTGCCATCCTTCGTGCATATGAGCTTGTGCCCGAAGCTTATAGGCAGAGGTTTCGCAGTCACAAGAGAGCTGTCAACCAGACCTTTGTAGAGTTTGCTAGAGAGAAGGGAACTCTCTTTGATAAATGGTGTGCAGCAAGCAAGGCCTCAGATCTTAACTCTCTCAGAGAACTCATTCTATTAGAAGAGTTTAAGAATCGTTTGCCAGAGCGTATTGTAATTTACCTGAGTGAGCAGAAAGTGTCCACTCTGCAGCAAGCTGCTGTATTAGCTGATGAGTTTGCGCTAACCCATAAAACTGTGTTTGTTGATAGGCGTGACTCGTTTCCCCCCCATGATTTCTCTCAGAGACCTTCTGTCCCTAACCATTCAGAATTCACACACCCCCGACCAAGAATGTCACCTCCACGCTCAAAAGAGGAGCGGACATGTTACTACTGTCATAAATCTGGTCATGTTATTTCTGACTGTTTAACATTGAAACGTAAGCAGCAACCGTCCTCTCAGAACTTTAGGCAACCCAAAGGGGTTGGTCTGATTAAAATGGCACCTGATTCCGATCAACAGATGCACAATGATCAGGATGTTCTCGATCCTTGTTTCAGGCCATTTACTTCCAAGGGTTTAGTTTCCTTGACAGGGGATCCAAAAGATCAGTGTACAGTTCAGATCTTACGAGATACTGGAGCCTCACAATCCTTTATCCTCTCTGATGTACTACCTCTGTCTGAGAAATCTTCCTGTGGTTCTAGTGTCCTAGTTCAAGGTATTGAGATGGGTTTCGTGCCAGCCCCGTTACACTGTATTCATGTACAATCTGATTTGGTCACTGGTTTCTTTAAAATAGGGGTGAGACCTTCCTTGCCAGTTAAAGGCATTTCCTTTATCATGGGAAATGATTTAGCTGGAGGACAGGTGAACGCTGTGCTGGAAGTGTTGGATCACCCAGACACAGATTCTCTGCCTGATGACTTGTCACAGAACTTCCCTGAAGTTTTTTCTGCAAGTGTTGTCACTCGGGCTCAATTGAAAAAGAGAGGTGATGAAATTAATTTGTCTGACTCTGTTTTTGCTTCAGCTTTTGTCAGGGAGGAGTTGCTGGCTCCAACTTCTGATACCGCTGACAAACCACCGACTCATAGTAAGGTACCCCCACAGACAACTGTAACTAGTTCCGACGCTTTGAAGTTACCCGTTACTCGTGAAATGCGAATTACTGCCCAGAAGGCTGACCCTTCTCTTGCAAAATGTTTCTCTTCTCTTGAAACAGAACAGAGGAGAGAGTTGCATTCTTATTTTGTGGATGAAGGAGTTTTGATGCGTACCTGGAGGTCCCATGGTACTAGACTGGCAGAGCATGCACAATCGGAGATAGGGCTACCAGATCAGGTACCAGACTGGAGCACTGTTTATCAGATTGTTGTCCCTGCAGTTTATCGTCAGCATGTACTGTTCTTGGCCCATGACCACCCTTGGTCTGGACACTTGGGAGTCACTAAAACGTACAACAGAATACTTCAACATTTCTTTTGGCCCGGTTTGAAGTCCGATGTAGCACAGTACTGTCGTACCTGTAGTACTTGTCAGATCACCGGAAAGCCAAACCAGGTAATTCCACCTGCTCCCCTCTGTCCTATACCAGCGGTCGGTGAACCATTTGAACATGTCATAGTTGACTGTGTTGGTCCGTTGCCAAGGACCAAAGCCGGCAATCAGTTTTTGTTGACAATAATGTGTACCGCCACCCGTTTCCCTGAGGCTATCCCTCTTCGCAGAATTACAGCGCCTGTAATAATTAAGGCTTTGACGAAGTTCTTCTCCACGTTTGGACTGCCTAAGGTAGTACAAACGGACCAAGGCACCAACTTCCTGTCTAGGTTATTTGAGCAAGTGTTACAGTCCCTGGGTATCCGACATATAGTGTCCAGTGCCTACCACCCTGAAACTCAGGGGGCTCTAGAACGTTGGCATCAGACCTTAAAGTCCATGCTGCGTAAATATTGCTTAGACACAGAGAAAGATTGGGATGAGGGTGTCCCCCTTGTTCTATTTGCTGCGCGAGAGACCATACAGGAGTCTCTTGGTTTCAGTCCTGCTGAGCTCATTTTTGGGCACACTGTTAGAGGGCCTCTGAAAGTTCTTAAAGAACGGTTCATGTCAAAGGGTGCCAGCACACCCACTAATGTGCTAGATTTTGTTAGCCAGTTTCGAGAGCGACTGCATCAGGCGTGCTCTCTCGCAAAAGAAGCGCTCTCTTCTTCCCAGAGAACTATGAAACGGCACTATGACGAGAAAGCTGTTTCTCGATCTTTCCAGCCAGGTGATAAGGTTCTAGTCCTGTTACCTATCCTTGGTTCTGCTCTTTCCGCTCGTTTTTCCGGACCGTATGCAATAGACAAGAAGATAAGTGATACAGACTATGTGGTTCGCACCCCTGATCGTAAACGTCACTCTCGTGTTTGCCACATCAATATGCTTAAACCATATTTTTCCAGAGATAGTGTGCAGGTGAAGACCTCAGACCAGACAGCCGGACTGGCCGTCTCTGCTGTTGCCTCAACTCCAATAGTTCCGGACTCTCCTGACGTTAGTGGTGAGGATGTAGATGGCTTGGAGTTGCGCAATGCAGCCCATCAGGGTGCTAGATTGTCCAACACTGAGATGTTATTGAACCTGCCCACTCACTTAGCACACTTACCTGAGGAGCAGCGAGAGGACATCACAAATTTGATTCAGGCCTACATGGCTCTGTTTGGTGATGTTCCCTCCTGTACTTCTGTATTGGCCCATGATATTAATGTTAACAATGCTGTGCCTATCAAGCAACATGCATACCGTGTTAACATCACCAAGAGGGCCATGATGCAACAGGAGGTTGACTATTTGTTAAAACATGGTTTAGCCAAGCCAAGTTGCAGTCCCTGGAGTTCACCTTGCTTGTTAGCTCCCAAATCGGATGGAACTCCTAGATTTTGTACTGATTTCCGAAAGGTAAATGCTGTCACCGTGCCTGATTCCTTCCCACTGCCCCGCATGGAAGATTGTATTGACAACCTTGGATCTGCCACCTATGTTAGCAAACTAGATTTGTTAAAGGGTTACTGGCAGGTCCCTTTGACCCCCCGTGCCTCGGAAATCTCTGCGTTTGTTACTCCTGACAATTTTTTGCAATATACTGTAATGCCTTTTGGAATGCGTAATGCCCCGGCCACTTTCCAGCGACTGGTGACCCTAGTCCTGGCTGGTGTTCCAAATTGTAATGCCTATCTCGATGACCTGGTTGTCTATTCGACCAACTGGCGTGACCACATGACAACCTTGCAAACTGTCTTTGACCGCTTAGCTGGAGCCTCCCTGACCCTTAACCTTGCCAAGTGTGAGTTCGGCAAGGCTACGGTTACCTATCTTGGTAAGCAGGTAGGACAAGGCCAAGTGCGTCCGGTGGATGCAAAAATATCTGCAATCACAACTTTTCCAGTACCTACTACTAGGCGGGAATTGCGTAGATTCCTTGGGATGGCTGGGTATTACCGTGGTTTTTGCCGGAACTTTTCTTCTGTCGTCACTTCTCTCACTAGCCTGTGTAGCCCGTCCAAACCATTCATTTGGACAGCTGATTGTCAAAATGCATTTGATAGTGTTAAAGCTCTCTTATGCAGTTCCCCTGTTCTCTCTGCTCCAGATTTCTCCCTGCCGTTCCAGCTGGAGGTGGATGCCAGCGGGGTGGGAGCTGGAGGGGTGTTATTACAGGAAGATCACGATGGTGTCAGTCATCCGGTTTGTTATTTCTCCCGGAAATTTAACAAACATCAACTAAACTATTCCACTATTGAAAAGGAGACTTTGGCTATGTTGTATGCGTTGCAACATTTTGAGGTGTATGTCGGTTCGAGCGTATTACCAGTGGTAGTATACACCGACCACAACCCATTGGTTTTTCTGTCGCGGATGTACAACCACAATCAGCGCCTCATGCGTTGGGCGCTCATAGTGCAAAATTATAACCTCAGCATAAAGCATAAGAAGGGGTCTGATAATGTGTTGGCGGATGCTCTGTCTCGTAGTTGAAATCTCTGTTGCTGTAGACTCGTTGTCTGTTGCTGTCGACTCGTTCTACTGTATATTGCTGTCGACTTGATCTATTTTTTCTGTCTACTCGGTCTATGTTGCTGTGGACTCGTTTTATGTTGCTGCTAGTTTTTTCATAGCTCTTTGTTTTGGAGTGCATGTTATCTCGTTGTTAAAAAAGAAAAAAAAACATGTTTAGTTGGTAGTTTATGTAGGCATGTTTTTTGTCTTATGTATGGGGGTGTTACATCCCAATGTATATATTCCCCAGTGTGTGTCTCCATGTGTGTGTGTTCTCCATTTTGTTTCCTCCCTCCAGCCATTGTTCCCTTCCCCATTGGTCCCTGCCAGGCCAATCCTTCCATTATTGCAACACAGCAGTGATTGGTGGTTGGCTTTCCAGACTCTAACACTCAATCCACACCCCCCAATCATGGATCACCCCACACCTGTTAAAACATGGCTTTCTCCCTTCAGTCTTTCTCTCTCTCTGGCATGAGGCTAGGCCTAGTGTTATTTTGTGGCATTGTACTTTGATAATATCCCTTTTTGTTTATAGGCCTTTGTAATAGTGAAAGTGCCTTTGTGATTGTATGGCCGCAGAGAGAGCATTGTTACCTATAGATTGTTTTGTTATGTTTCCATTTTGTTGTATGTATCATTAATGTGTTTTTCTCCTCCTTTCTCAGGAAGCACAGATGGGGTGAGCTGCCATTTCCTTTGGATATTGTTTTCTCCTGTTTTGGTTAGGTAAGAGTAGTTTAGGTAATGTAATTTCTTTTACCATAGATTAGATTGGGTTTATTTGGAGTATAGTGGTGTTTGTTTGTTGTTTTGGCCTGGGCTCACCCCTGAGCTACATGTGCTTCCTTTGCATTTACCAATAAATATCATTGTTGTTTACAAACGTGGTCCATCTTTTCTGTCAACCAACTGTTATGTTACAGCCCTTTACCCTTAGACACACAGGGGTCGTAACACTCCCAGACAGGAATATGTGATGAGATTAGTTTTAGTCTCCCAGACAGGAATATGTGATGAGATTAGTTTTAGTCTGCCAGACAGGAATATGTGATGGGATTAGTTTTAGTCTCCCAGACAGGAATATGTGATGAGATTAGTTTTAGTCTCCCAGACAGGAATATGTGATGAGATTAGTTTTAGTCTGCCAGACAGGAATATGTGATGAGATTAGTTTTAGTCTGCCAGACAGGAATATGTGATGAGATTAGTTTTAGTCTCCCAGACAGGAATATGTGATGAGATTAGTTTTAGTCTCCCAGACAGGAATATGTGATGAGATTAGTTTTAGTCTGCCAGACAGGAATATGTGATGAGATTAGTTTTAGTCTGCCAGACAGGAATATGTGATGAGATTAGTTTTAGTCTGCCAGACAGGAATATGTGATGAGATTAGTTTTAGTCTCCCAGACAGGAATATGTGATGAGATTAGTTTTAGTCTGCCAGCCAGGAATATGTGATGAGATTAGTTTTAGTCTGCCAGACAGGAATATGTGATGAGATTAGTTTTAGTCTGCCAGACAGGAATATGTGATAAGATTAGTTTTAGTCTGCCAGACAGGAATATGTGATGAGATTAGTTTTAGTCTGCCAGACAGGAATATGTGATGAGATTACTTTTAGTCTGCCAGCCAGGAATATGTGATGGGATTAGTTTTAGTCTGCCAGACAGGAATATGTGATGAGATTACTTTTAGTCTGCCAGCCAGGAATATGTGATGAGATTAGTTTTAGTCTGCCAGACAGGAATATGTGATGAGATTAGTTTTAGTCTGCCAGACAGGAATATGTGATGAGATTACTTTTAGTCTGCCAGCCAGGAATATGTGATGAGATTAGTTTTAGTCTGCCAGACAGGAATATGTGATGAGATTAGTTTTAGTCTGCCAGCCAGGAATATGTGATGGGATTAGTTTTAGTCTGCCAGACAGGAATATGTGATGAGATTAGTTTTAGTCTGCCAGACAGGAATATGTGATGAGATTAGTTTTAGTCTGCCAGCCAGGAATATGTGATGAGATTAGTTTTAGTCTGCCAGACAGGAATATGTGATGAGATTAGTTTTAGTCTGCCAGACAGGAATATGTGATGAGATTAGTTTTAGTCTCCCAGACAGGAATATGTGATGAGATTAGTTTTAGTCTCCCAGACAGGAATATGTGATGAGATTAGTTTTAGTCTGCCAGACAGGAATATGTGATGAGATTAGTTTTAGTCTCCCAGACAGGAATATGTGATGAGATTAGTTTTAGTCTGCCAGCCAGGAATATGTGATGAGATTAGTTTTAGTCTGCCAGACAGGAATATGTGATGAGATTAGTTTTAGTCTGCCAGACAGGAATATGTGATACGATTAGTTTTAGTCTGCCAGACAGGAATATGTGATGAGATTAGTTTTAGTCTGCCAGACAGGAATATGTGATGAGATTACTTTTAGTCTGCCAGCCAGGAATATGTGATGGGATTAGTTTTAGTCTGCCAGACAGGAATATGTGATGAGATTACTTTTAGTCTGCCAGCCAGGAATATGTGATGAGATTAGTTTTAGTCTGCCAGACAGGAATATGTGATGAGATTAGTTTTAGTCTGCCAGACAGGAATATGTGATGAGATTACTTTTAGTCTGCCAGCCAGGAATATGTGATGGGATTAGTTTTAGTCTGCCAGACAGGAATATGTGATGAGATTAGTTTTAGTCTGCCAGCCAGGAATATGTGATGGGATTAGTTTTAGTCTGCCAGACAGGAATATGTGATGAGATTAGTTTTAGTCTGCCAGCCAGGAATATGTGATGAGATTAGTTTTAGTCTGCCAGACAGGAATATGTGATGAGATTAGTTTTAGTCTGCCAGACAGGAATATGTGATGAGATTAGTTTTAGTCTGCCAGACAGGAATATGTGATGAGATTACTTTTAGTCTGCCAGCCAGGAATATGTGATGGGATTAGTTTTAGTCTGCCAGACAGGAATATGTGATGAGATTAGTTTTAGTCTGCCAGCCAGGAATATGTGATGGGATTAGTTTTAGTCTGCCAGACAGGAATATGTGATGAGATTAGTTTTAGTCTGCCAGCCAGGAATATGTGATGAGATTAGTTTTACAGCCAAACTAAACTAATAGCCAAACTAACAACAGCCAAGTGCTTCTTTAGACCCAGCAGGCCTCTCAAGGACACTGGTGCTCACAACATATGGCCTAGTGCAATACCCCACACTGTGTGTGTGTGTGTGTGTGTGCGTGTGCGTTTTAACTGTGTGTGTGTGTTAACTGTGTGCTGTTAACTGTGTGTGGGGGTTTGTGTTTGCGTGTGTGGGGGGGTTTGTGTTTGCGCGTGTGTGTGTGTGTGTGTGTGTGTGTGTGTGTGTGTGTGTGTGTGTGTGTGTGTGTGTGTGTGTGTGTGTGTGTGTGTGTGTGTGTGTGTGTGTGTGTGAGAGAAACAGCAGAGGTGATGTTTCTCAGTCCACCGATGCATTAAGTATTTTTTTCTGGCATAAATGCAGGGACACACACACACATGCAAACACACACACACATGCAAACACAAACCCCCACACACACGCAAACACCCCCCCCCCCCCCCCCACACACACACGTGCAAACACACACCCACACACACATGCAAACACAAACCCCCCCCACACACACAAACACAAACCCCCACACACAGTTAACAGCACATCAAGGCTTTTATAGCAGTGCAGCCACAAGGTAAAGTAACAGGACAGAGAGCGAGAGACAAACGTTGTTTACTCTTATTTATTTAGTGCTTTTCTAGAAGTCAAAGTCACTAAGGGGTGGAGGTAGTGAGACAGACAACACACTCGCAGACATAACAGACACACAGGGATGGATGGATGAGGCTAGAGAAGAGATGGATGAGGAGCTCAGAGAAGCAGTGGAGGAGAGATGGATGAGGCTCAGAGAAGCAGTGGATGGATGAGGCTCGGATAAGCAGTGGAGGAGAGATGGATGAGGAGCTCAGAGAAGCAGTGGAGGAGATGGATGAGGCTCAGAGAAGCAGTGGAGAGATGGACGAGGCTCGGATAAGCAGTGGAGGAGAGATGGATGAGGCTCAGAGAAGCAGTGGAGGAGAGATGGATGAGGAGCTCAGAGAAGCAGTGGATGGATGAGGCTCAGAGAAGCAGTGGATGGATGAGGCTCAGAGAAGCAGTGGATGGATGAGGCTCAGAGAAGCAGTGGATGGATGAGGCTCAGAGAAGCAGTGGATGGATGAGGCTCAGCCAATTCTAAGATACAACGGATTCTTCACACAATGTGTAGAATGCCCAGTTGTCCTCCATGTTGCAAGAAACAACGGTCCCTACATGTAAGAATTTGAAATATAATAGACAGTCTCCTCCCCACCGCATGTATATATTCCCTCCCCGCCGTATGTATATTTCTCTCCCACCCACCCACCCGCTCCTAATGTACAGTCCCCTCCCCATCATATGTATGTCAGGATCTAGGGGTAACAGTACTGTATATTTGAATACCGTTTATGTCACAAATGTATCAGTACTAAATACCTATATGTCCCTATGCCATAAATGTCATGTATGTTGTGTATGTCATAAATGTCTATATGAATTGAAAATGGGGGACCCTGATGTAAACAAGACAAACGTCTTTCTCAGGTCTGCATCCCCTTAACAATTGTGTGTATTGAGCCATACTGTATTGTACCCATTCTGCAATCTGTTAAATAAAGTTTTCATTCATTCATTCATTCATTCATTCATTCATTCATTCATTCAGTTAACGCTAGCTTTCGGTTAGCTGTTCAATGCTAATAACACCACCAAGCGAACCCATCTGAGCTCCCCGTCAACACTGCTCTGTCGGGAGGATGGCATTTAAGAAAGTATCTGCTGTTAAAATGACAAACAGCATTGACACTTTAATTCACGGTCGGTTAAACACACGCAGTGATGGGCAGTAGCTTGCTACAAGTAGCGAAGCTACATAGCTTAACTACAATTCTCAGTAGCGTGCTGGTAGCTCGCTACTTTTTAACCAGGGTAGCGGTCTCTGTAGCGGAGCTATTTATAGAACGAAGTAGTAACGTAACGACGAGAAACGTTACACGCTACTTTCGAGAGAAACAGTCTAGACTAGAATATCTGCGAGGAGAAAAAAAACTCCCCGTAAAAAACCCACTATGATTGGTTGGTTTGTTTAGATATGAGTGACGACTCACGATTGGGTATGGTAGGCCAAAACGTTATGGGTAGGCCAATCAGAGGCAGGATAGGGCGGGACTCCAGCCGCAAAGCAGGAAGTGAAAATCAAAACACAGACGTATTGAATGAATGCAATTTAACGGATTACATGAACAAGAACCAGTCTGCGCGAAATGGCAGAGGGGTTCGATGGCATTGATGAAGATGATAATGTCAATAACAACAATGACTCTCCATGGCCCTATCTGGGACACATTTATGACTTTGACTGAAAAAACGGCTAAAACATATGCTGCTCTCTCAACACATCCAGCACTAACTTGAAGACACGTCATTCAGGTGAGCTGATGAAAATCAATTGTTCCCAAACAGCACACAAGTCAGTACACTTTGTCAACAGCTTTAACTAAGATAGCTGCTATCATGATGTTTCACTGTAGGCAGAAAATGAACAATATTATTGGGGTGGAGAAAAGAAAAAAAAGAGGGAAAAGCAGTGGTTCTCAACCTGTGGGACAGGACCCCCAGGGGCGGTCCCCACATGATTTTGGGGCCATGGAATGTTTTGTGAGTTACATATTTAAATACATTTGGTCATTTAGCTGACACTTTCATTCAAAGCAACTTACAAATTGTGTACAACAAGTCAGTAGTGGTACATATCTAGCGGCCAAGGATAAGTAGTATTGTTTGTCAGTGTCAAGCTTGAGTGTTATACTCTGAGTACATACTGTAGTAGTATAGACATATTAGCATAGTTGGTAGTAGTATATACATGGTAGCATAATACTAGTAAAATGAAGTAAAACAATTCAGATATTGAAGAAGTGTGTAATACAAGTTCATGTTAAAAGGATGACACAAAAAGCCAGACCGAGGGCTTGTTTCAGTTTTATAATAAATAATCAAACTGAGATTTTTTTTTCCTGCCTATTTGTTTGGTGGAAACTTGGTCACGAAGTAAAAAAAAAAAAAAAAGTAGTGCCGATGTAGCTAGCTATTTTTGACATGTTCTTGTAGTGTAGCTTGCTACATTTATCTGGGGATAGCTTCCATTGTAGTTGAGCTATATTTAATCGAGAATAACTTGTAGTGTAGCTTGCTACATTTTCCAAGTAGCTTGCCCATCACTGAACACACGTTTGTTTTATAATGCTCACTCAACAGACCGCAGTGTTGTTGATAAATTACGTGGTATCGGAGCGCAGCATTAGAGGGTACTCGCCGATACCAGCATTTTAGGCAGTATCGGCGGCATTTCCGATACTGGTATCGGTATCGGAACAACTCTAGTACCTATGTTATGTTCCCCTTCAGGTTGAATTAGAAAACAACCTTGATATTGACCTGCATAGTTATATTTAATACTTCCTGGATTAGACCTGTTCGCTGTATACAAACATACCGTGTTCGAGCCAATCAGCAATACCAACTGAGCCCCTACCTACACTCCCCTGACTAAAAGTTGTTTAAAACGAAAACGGCTGGATGTCATTTAGCCAAATCAGTATGGCTGTGAGTCTTTCACCTTTTACATCTAGCTTTGGCATGGATTGATTGTTTAGATCGCAAGCATGGCTAATAAAGGCAAATATATTGTAGTCTGCCCCGTTGTTCTGACCAGGACTACGTTCCTTTTGCCCCCCTGATGCGCACAGAGTCTGAGAAAACACGTCTATCATAATGACGTCACACATTCCAATTTTTATATATTTTTTTTTACACTCTCAAACCGAATATATTTGTACAAGACAGTTTTGGGATATGTGTGGGTGAGGTTATGGGCATCGTAATAAAACGTTTTTTTTTTTTTTTTTGGAGAGTTCCTTTTCGGTTTAGTGTTGAAACGTTGTTTAGCACGTTGTGGTGAAGTCAGAGGAGTGGACTAACCAATACAGAATAGAATAACAACAGAGTGTGTGTGTGCGTGTGCGTGTGCGTGGCAGGAACAGTTACATCACTCTGTTCTTTGACCCGCTCAGTGCCTCAGTGCCACAAAGCACATTTTTATCAGCTCAACTCTACTGGGAAAATGTCCAAGCCTGTTCTGTAGCGTTGTGTTGTATACTGTACTGTGTTTGTGCCTGTGCGTGTGCTGCAGTAGCTGAACAGCTGATATCTTATGTAACACAGCGCTGGGTGTCTTCTTGTCTTCCTCTGTTTGATCCTCCACCGGTTGGGCTATTCTGCGATCAGACTAACTGCTTGAACTACTCAGACAGAAAAGGGATCAACACCACTGACTAGGGATGCCCCGATCACGTTTTTTGCCACCGATACCGATCACCGATCGTCTTGAGCCATATCGGCCGATACCGATCCGATACCGATCGTTTTTGATTAATAAAAAAAAAAAAAAATGATATAATTTTTTTTTTTTTTTTATAAAATATATATATTATATAATTAGACTTGTAGTTGTATTATCTGCGAGACAACGCCACCACGCAACAAGTCAAAATGCTCGCTATCTCCACTGTCTGTGTGTATACTCTTGCTTTGATCAAATCACATTCGGCTCTGCAGATATACCCTACTCCCTCAGCTATCCCCGTTAGTGACTGCGACGCAAGCCGGGCTTCGAATATGCATCGAATGAGTGTTATAAGACATTGATATCAGGAGCTGTCTGTAGCTACTGCTAGCCGGAAATATAACGTTAAGACAACGCCTCAGTGAACTATTTAGTTGAATGGGACATTTCGTTTTGAACAGTGAGCTAAGCTAACGTGAGCTAACAGAGGTATCATACACTAGTACTAGATAACTAGACTATTGCTGGAGCATTTGTTGATATCAGGAGCTATCAGTAGCTAGCCGGCTAGATACCGTTCAGTTAGACAATGCCTCATCATGTATTAAACTAAAAGTGAATAGTTGACTGGGTCATTTTGTAACGGTAGCTAACGTTAGCTCATGGAGGTCCCGTCCCACTAGACTAGACCCGTGTTTACATGCGTGCGGGAGGAGCTGGAGGAGGAGCAGACGCGCAGCACTGTGTGCAGCTCCCGGTGTCTGAGACAGAACTCAGCGAGTGAGATCTGTTTTGACGATCGGTGAAAATAAAGCATTATCACCGATCACCGATCGCATATTTATACTGATTATCGGCCGATAACGATCGGTGGCCGATCGATCGGGGCATCCCTACCACTGACATGTTCTTCCTCTTGTTAAAGAATAGGGATGCACCGATATGAAAATTGGCCACCGATACCGATACCGATTCTTCAACTAACACAATCGGCCGATACCGATACTTGTGGCAAACAATAAGTATTTGTAATTTAAAAAAATATATATTTTTTAAATTTTTGTATTCTTTTTTTTAATGAAACTACTGTATATTTGTATGTTTGTATTTGTAGGCCTCTTTACTTACTTAAAAAAAGGAAACATCAAGAAATATGTTTATGGTATTAATTCCACCATGCCATGTAGCACTATCCCTCTCCCAGTATCGTCTGGCGGCCTGCAGATGGATACTATTCTCTCAACCAGAGCTCTCAGCCAATGCAATAGAACCATTTGGATTGACAGTTGATTCGGCCAATTACGCCACACCGCTAGCACCCACCTCCTGCTGTTCTTACCACCAATCGGCAAGCGTTTATTCATTTTCTACTTCCGGGCATGCCGCCATTGATCTGCTTGCGAGAACCACAACAAGCTAATACGTTAGCTGCCCGGCCCGCCGACCAGCGCTCCACAGCATGACCAAACGAGACACAATGATTTTACTGCAACAAATGTTATAATAAAACAAAGCCTTTCTATACATTTGTCTGGTTGAAAACTTTATTAACAGATTGCAGAATGGGTAGTTGGGTACGGAATGAGCAACGGAATGGAACTGAGCTATGAACGGAGTAATGCCTTGCTTACTTGCTCTTCGGGTAAATAATATGCTGATGTTAGTGAACGTGTAACACTAACTATATAACGTTAATGCCACAAAACGAATGTTTGTCTCATTTTAACAGCAGATACTTTTTTAAATGCCATCTTCCCGAGAGAGGGGTGTTGACGGGGAGCTGTGATGGGTTCGCTTGGTTGTGTTATTAATAGCATTGAACAGCTAACCGAAAGCTAGCGTTAACTAACATTAAAGGTTTAGCCATAACGTTACCTTGGCTAAAGTTGGGGCTATTCATAATCCAGCAATAATGGCTGCAGACCTGCAAGCAAAGTACAGCAAGTTGGCAAAGGAGTATTCCAACGTAAATCACATTTTCACCAGTAACGTTAGTCTTCCATCTGCCGGTAGCTCATGCTAGCTAACCTAGCTCATGTTAGCGTCGTCACTGAGCGACCACCTCGCGTACACAATTAATGACATGTTGCGGACAGCCATATCGGTGACGATGTTTAGCTTTTAGTGCCAAATGATAAGAGTCTGAAGCGGAGTCTCAAAAGAGAATGTTGAATATTTAGTCGTAACTTTGATGCAGTAGCTTGTGTGCGTGTGTGTGCGGGACTGGGGCCGGTGTTGTGCAGGATGCGACTGAACTTATCGGCTACTGCCAATCGGCACATTCGAGCTTATCGGCCGACAGGCCGATTGCAGTCAACAAGGCACTTATCGGCCGATACCGATACCCGACCGATACATCTGTGCACCCCTATTAAAGAATGTCCATCCAAGATATTGGTGAACAACTCTCTCAGATATCCAAAAGACGACAGTGCTAAATCTAGTTTGTTTGTGTCCACACTGCTATGTATAATCTACCTGATACTAAACTATTATATTATATAATCTAAACATTACCCCCTGATATACTAAACTATTATATTATGTATATAATATAAACATTAACCCCTGATACTAAACTATTATATTATGTTTATAATATAAACATTACCCCCTGCCAGCACAGTGGAAACATTGTGCCTATTTAGGGGAGGAGTTGTCACCAGATAGTCAAGTCAACTGATCGATCCTCATGTCCTGTTGTTGGATCAGGTTGCTATTGATTGGTTTATCCAACGTCATAATAGCCTAATGTAACATGATCCTGCTGCTGCTGCAATGGCCTTATTTCCTGGCTTCAGCCCTGGGTTTGTAAAGGCTGAGCGGTACAGTCAACAGTGTAGTGGGATAGGGCAGTGGTTTTCAAAGTGTGGGTTGGCGCCTATACATGTGAGTCTTGGGGAGATTAAAATGGGCCCCTCCCAGATAATCCTCTGGTATCGCATGAAGCCGGGGCCTCCTCGGGTCCACTGGAGAATGGACCTGTTGAATAAAGCACCATAGACTGGTAGTTTAGTCTAAACACTGCATCAGTTCTGTCTCATTAGCCTGCACAATAAATCAGTTTTGGGTCAAAGGAACATTTATTCTCAAAATTGTTTAAAACCACTGGGCTATCCAGTAAAATAAATGATGACATTTCTGTTGATTGAATGACGTGCTGGTGTTCTAGTGCGATATCTACTAGTGGCTGAATGTTATCTATAGCACCTTTTAAATTAAATAAAAACACACATCTAAGCACCTTTCAGCAGGAGATAATGTAGTCATACAGAAAAGTTATTTACAGGACCATCCATGTTCCTATTTAGTATCGAGACGTGTCTGGCTTTCTTGGCTGCTATCTGAGCTACTTGATATGACATGTTACGAACAGAACAGCAATATGTTACTGACAGCACGACGGGCCCCGGAGCCCATGCTGCTGCTGTTCGGAGATCACTGCTCACGTTTAACCTAAATAACCAGTCACACAGAAGTAGGACAGAACATCATACTGTATAACACCACGACATGGCCGTTTGAACTGCCTACTGTATATGATGAAGAGACAGACAGGCTGTCTGTCTGTCTGTCCTCCTGCCTGCCTGTCTGCCTGTATGTTGCTAACATCCTCTCACCTTTGATGCTCAGAGTAAAGCATCACAGTGAGACTGGCTGGAGCAAGTAGGCATTCAACACACACACAAACAACACACACAGGGCTATACGCTAAGCTTTTTCACTAGGGGCACACTTGCCCCTAAATGAGAAATTTAGGGGCACAGAATATTTTTTAGGGGCAAATTTTTTAATAACAATTTTACCATTATAGTGCAAAAAAAGGTTTCAGGTTTGTATCTTTTATAATGAACCAACTGAGAAAGTGTGTAAATCACTAATAGAAAAAAAACAACAAACTGTGTGTGTGTGGGCGCGCTTGTGTAGTGCTCCTTGAATGAGATCACCACAACACACAGACACACCATTGCATTAATCAGGAGGACAAGAAACTCTGCATACCTTTGTTTCACAATGAAAAGTGCTTTATAAATAAAATGAACTATTATTATTGTAAATAACCCCATGAAAGGTTTATTATTTTTATGGGTAATTACCTGCTTCATATTTGTGATGTTACTGGTTTCAGGGTGTGCCTAAAGTGATCAATGTGTTGGGCCATTCATAGAGATCTATTCCAATTAATGTTTTTTGTATATCCGGGACTTTTTTTTTTTAAAGAATTGAGAGGCCTACTACGGTATTTGTTATGTCAAAATGCTCACTATCTCCACTGTCTGTGTGTATACTCTGCTTTGGTCAAATCACATTCAGCATGCCCTCAGCAGGGTATCTGCGGCTCTGCAGATATACCCTACTCCCTCAGCTAGCCCCTTTTGTGACTGCGATACAAGCCAGGGGCTCGAATACGCATCGAATCAATGTTATAAGACATTGGTCTCATTCTCCAACGGACTTACGACAAAAGGGGCTTTCTCTTAGGGCCATTTGAGACCTTTTTGGGCAAGACATGAATATAGACAATATATTATAATATAATATTAATTATATATGTTTTATTGGGACCGTTGGTGAATCCCAAAATCGTCCCGAAAAGGTCTCAAATGGCCCTAAGAGAAAGCCATTTTTGTCGTAAGTCCTTGGTGAATGAGACCCATTTGTTATCAGGAGCTATCTGTAGCTACTGCTAGCCGGCTAGATAACTGTTAAGACAACGCCTCAGTGAACTATTTAGTTTAATGGGACATTTCGTTTTGAACAGTGAGCTAACGTGAGCTAACGAGCTAACGGAGGTATCTACTGCACTACTACTAGACTATTGCTGGAGCATTTGTTGATATCAGTAGCTAGCCGGCTAGATACCGTTAGACATGTATTAAACTAAAAGTGAATAGTTGACTGGGTCATTCTGTTTAAACAGTAACGATAGCTAGGTAGCTAACGTTAGCTCACGGTCGCATGCACCAGACTATAGCAGACTATAGGAGCCTCTTGTTTACATGGGTGCGGGAGGGGCAGTGGAGGAGGAGGAGGGGCAGTGCACTGCTGCAGCTCTGTGTGCTTGAGAGAGAAGTCAGCGACAGCAAGTGAGATCTCCGCTAAGAATTGGATCATGTTTTTCTAAATCACTACTCGCAAGCTTGCCCCCAAATATTATTTACCACTCATCCATCATTAGGTGGCTTCTTCGTTCCGAAGGTTGCCTATCACTCTCCAACCCATTCTGTCCCCACTTCTTCTCTCCAACTCTGTGACTCCGCACGGGCACGGGCCAAATTAAGGGGCAATTTGCGATCATCTCGTCGCAGTGTACAGCCCTGACACACACACACCTTCCTGGAGCCAGATATGACACACTCTGCATGAATGTTCTGCCTTGTTAAACAGCCTAAATCAACAGACACACACACACACCTAAATACAGCATGCACAAATTCACACAAACATGAATGAATGATTGGACATATAAACCCACAGAGAGACAAGCTGTAGTTGTCCATGTGTCTCCTAGGAAGACAAGTCTACTCTCAGCCATGTAGTCCAGTCATTATATGAAAAAACCTAGGACAAATTGCAACAGTAGCAAACTCAACTGATTTTGTATCCTCATTATGTCCTTAGTGAGGGAAAAAAAGTCCCAAGGAATCCCATCATGGGAAAGTTTTGAAAACGACCTATATATATTCATATCGATTATAACATAGTGGTGAAAATTTTACTTTTAGATATCACTATAAAAACTCACAAGCTGATTACACACACAAAGACAATATGGGAGGCTTGTAGGTACCCATGTAACCCATTTCCATTAACATATATTGAGGTAGAAGGCCAAGGGACCATTTGAAAAATGGTGATGGCCATATTTCCCTCCCCAAAAAATCGTCTTAACTTTGAATAATTAGGTATGTACTATGTAGCCCCCTTTCCAATGAGGTAACATGACATGGTTGGTCTCATTGGAAACCCGAGGTTGTCTAGAATCAAATGGTATCTTTACTTTTGAGCTACCTCAAAATTTGAACGCGTCACAATCTCTGAAAGACAGTGTCGTCAGTGATCCTGCCAGCAATCAAGTACATTGAAAAAAAATTTTTTCCCATGATGGGATTCTTTGGGACTTTTTTTCTCTCACTAAAGACATATTGAGGATACAAAATCAGTTGAGTTTGCTAATGTTGCAATTTGTCCTAGGTTTAGCCTAATTCTGGCTTATAATGACTGGACTAATGTTACAATGAGCGAGCCAGGCTAAAGCTGAATGTAAACCCAGTCTACTCTCAGCCATCAACCTATACTTGACATCTCGACAACAACAATCACTGTGTGCAACACTTCCTGACCGTGCTGGCAGTGACAGCTAACCATCTCAACAGCACGGTATGAAAGCTCCTGGTATAGAAAATCATTACATTCGGTATTACATTTTACTGACGTGCTGAGCCGTGTTTATAGGCTAGATAAGTATTTAAGTTTGCTGTCGCCTATTTGTTGATCAGAGAGAGCTCAGCCTCTCGCTCACTGGGTTTTTACTGTTCTACCAATATCACAGTGGATGCGCAATGTTACTCTTTATTTGTGCGTGTGTTTGTTGTCTGTACACAAAGGGCACCCTGAGGCCTAACAAAAATAATGGTTGGTTTCAGGTTGCCGACCGACCCTGCCGATTTAGGTGCGACCCAATATATTTTATGAGTTTTAAAAAAAAATTATATATTAAAAAAAAAAAAAATCCGTTTTTTTTTTTTTTTTTTTTTTAGAATAAAGTTTCATAGAAATCTTAGTCAAACATTTAGTATTATGGATATTAAACATGCTGGCAGAGTACATGCATCCATGTTGTTGTGAACATTTTAACCCTTTCACCTTTCACTGTGACAATACAGAAGGTTAGCCCTTTACTATCACACAACCGACGGCGATGCTCCATCATTAGCATCATTAGCTCCGCATCCGCGGAGCTAATGATGCTAATGATGGAGCATCGCCGTCGGTTGTGTGATAGTAAAGGGCTAACCTTCTGTCGTGTGGCAGTGAAAGGGTTAATTAAATAAAGAAATTCCCTATCCATAGTCGCCGTGGGAAAGAATAAAATAAAAAAATAAAATAAAATAAATTCCCTACCTACCCATGGCCAAACTGACAACCAACCTGAAACCAACTATTATTTTTGTTAGGCCTGAGCTAAACACAACACCCTGAGCTAAACACAACACCCTGAGCTAAACACAACACCCTGAGCTAAACACAACACCCTGAGCTAAACACAACACCCTGAGCTAAACACAACACCCTGAGCTAAACACAACACCCTGAGCTAAACACAACACCCTGAGCTAAACACAACACCCTGAGCTAAACACAACACCCTGAGCTAAACACAACACCCTGAGCTAAACACAACATCCTGAGCTAAACACAACACCCTGAGCTAAACACAACACCCTGAGCTAAACACAACACCCTGAGCTAAACACAACACCCTGAGCTAAACACAACACCCTGAGCTAAACACAACACCCTGAGCTAAACACAACACCCTGAGCTAAACACAACACCCTGAGCTAAACACAACATCCTGAGCTAAACACAACACCCTGAGCTAAACACAACACCCTGAGCTAAACACAACACCCTGAGCTAAACACAACACCCTGAGCTAAACACAACACCCTGAGCTAAACACAACACCCTGAGCTAAACACAACACCCTGAGCTAAACACAACACCCTGAGCTTTCTCCAATAGCGATATTCTATTTTAGCCTGGTATTGAACAGATATCCGATAGCAGTATCGGTATTGGTGCATCCCTACTTTCATTATTTATTCTACCAGACAGAATTTTAGAAGAGAAAGGAGTCTGGTTCTTTACCGGACAACAAGTCAAGTAGAGAAGTGGTTCTCAAATGTTTCGTGTTGTTGATGATCCCCAGATTGATAAACATTAGACTGCAGATGCCCATTTTTACAAGACTTTGTCTCAGGGAGCCCAATCTGAGAAGACTTGTGTTGTTAGATTTGATTAAGTCCAGAATTCCACAGTGGTCTGCTGTGAGACTCAGAAGAAGCTTCTATCCCCAGGCCATCAGGCTGCTAAACGAACAATGAACACTACACAACAACAACCATCAAACGCACATAGCACACACATCCACACGCACACACTCACTTTAAACAAACACACTGTAGCACCCACTCCACACACTTTATAGCACACACCCACTTTAAACAAACACACTGTAGCACCCACTCCCCACACTTTATATTTATTGATGAAGGATTGCACTACAACTCGTACACCTTACTGTAAATTGTACCTAAATTGTACCTCATCCCATTTCTGCTTTGCACTATATAGTACTGTACATTAGTACACTGCATAGTATATTGTATATTATATGGTAACTCAGTTACGTCTATCCTGCATCGAACATTGTACATATGTCTACTGAACACTGTGACCTCATTTTCTACTTCTAAATTACATGCTATACTATGTTATTTGATACTATCTTGTCTAGCACAGTCTCTGGAGCGTAACAGTAAGAAGCATTTTGTATGAAAGTATTCTGTACTTCTGTATGACAACTATTAAAGAAACTTGAAACTTGAACTTGAGATGAGGAGATGACTATGGATAAAGTGAAACCGATGATCAAAATAGTAAGTAAGTAAAGTTTATTTGTATAATGGAACCTTTCACAGATGCAAAATCACAAGGTGCTTCATAGAATTAAAAGCAATAAAACAGACAACACAATTGCTAACAGTATCAAAACAAGCTAAAACTAGTTGAAACAAGACAGAAAGACATGGCCACACACATGCTAAAATATACAATAATGATAAATGGTGCCGTTTATTATAAGCCTGTGTGAATAAAAACTTTTACCTGGCTTTTAAAAGAATGACAGGATTCTGGTGTTTAGACGGGTTGGAGGGACGGCTAATAGTTGTTGTTGAGATGACTTGAGAGACTGGTAGATAGGGCTGTCTTAAATACTTCGAAGCTTCGTTCGATGGCACAAGCTTCGAACATTTAAAAAAAAATCGAAGTTTAAAAAAAAAGAAAAAACTGTTTTATTTTTTTAACTTTGATTTGTTTTGTTCTGTTCGAAGCTTGTGCTCGAAATAACGTGTATCCATTCAACTAGCTGCTGTACTGCTATGGTAGCTAGCCTAGCCGCAATGCTATGGCCGATCACATTCACGTTAGCATGTAAGCTAACAACAAGAGCTTTAGCTTTAGTCTCTCGCTTTTTGAGAGACATAAACTCTCCGCTCTTGGTGGTACATTGTGTTGATGACTCTGCACCCCCCCTTAACAACTGTTTGTATTGAGCCGTATTGTATTGTACCCATTCTGCAATGTTAAATAACGTTTATCCATTCAACTAGCTGCTGTACTGCTATGGTAGCTAGCCTAGCCGCAATGCTATGGTCGATCCCATTCACGTTAGCATGTAAGCTAACAACAACAGGTTTAGTCTCTCGCTTTTCGATTTTCATTTTTTATTTAAATTTTTTACTTCGATTTGTGTGTGTGTGTGTGAACAATCCACTTTATTTATAGAGCACATTTAAAAACAACAAAGTTTACCAAAGTGCTGTACAAGTCCCACAACATAAGATAAAAAATAAATAAAAAATCAAATAAAATGTCTCTTTTCTTTTTTTTTTATCAAAGCTTCGAATTAAAATCGATAACCGATATTAATATTGCTGTTCTGGCCGATACCGATATTTACCGATGTCGATATCTCTGTATAGAAAACACTTTTTTAACGCATAATTTTTTTACTTTTGTAACTTATTTTCAGAAATGACTGATTTTTGAAACTATTTAAGGCCAAAACATGTAAAAAGAAAAAAAAAAGATAAAAAAAAAAAAAAAAAAAACATTTTTTTTTTTTTTTTAATATCGGATATCGGCCCCATCTTGATATCGGACCGATACCGATGTGTAAAAAAACGGCCATATCGGCCGATATTATATCGGCGGCCGATATATCGTGCATCACTAAGATTAATTGATAGTAATAATATGTGATCTCTTGTTGGTCCCAGTCAATATATTCTCTCATTGGGCTCAGTTCCAGTGATTGAAATAGTGAAATTAAAAGACTCTCCCGTTTTCTGGGGACCACCTGACACCTCCTCAAGGACACTGTTGTCCTCTTAACCCTGACTGAGGCTGCAGCCCCAAAAGGGTCCACTCCCCACAGCTACACAGCTACACAGCATGTTAGAGGCCACACATGCACAAAGTCCTTCTGTACTAGGGGCCCAGGGCCCACTGTGTGTGTGTGCTCCCTCTCCTTCCAACAGCCCTCTCCTCCAATCACACACAAAGACACTCTTCTTCTCTGCCTCCTCTCAGTAGCCTATATACACCCCCCCCCCCACACAACAACTACACACTTCATTATCTTCATACACAATTAAACAACTGCACATTTCAACAACTACACACTTTATCAATAACTACACACTTCAACAACTACACACTTCAACAACTACACACTTCATCCTCAACTGATCAATAGCAACACAGCTGTCTTTTACAGGGTTACAACACACTAGGCTTGGGCGGTATGACTTTTTTCATACCGTTATACTCTGATTACCTAATACCCCGGTATACGGTGTATGACGTATGACTTTTATTACCATCAGCTGGGGGGGGGGGGGGGGGGGGGGGGGTGGCAACCTGTGTTACCAAGTAAACAAATCACGGAGATGGCCAGTTCGCCCGCAGCATCTAGTGCTAACGTTAAGCTCTCAGAATGGTAGCAGTCCTCCCGCAGCATCTCAAGTTTCAAGTTCAAGTTTCTTTAATAGTTGTCATACAGAAGTACAAAATACTTTTATACAAAATGCTTCTTACTGTTACGCTCCAGAGACTGTGCAAGACAAGATAAGTATGAAATAAAATAACATAGTATAGCATGTAAATTAGAAGTAAAAAAATTAGGTCACAGTGTTCAGTATAGACATATGTACAATGTTCGATGCAGAATAGACGTAACTGAGTTACCATATAATATACAATACTATGCAGTGTACTAATATACAATACTATATAGTGCAAGGCAGAAATGGGATGAGGTGCAATTTAGGTACAATTTACAGTAGGTGTACGAGTTGTAGTGCAAATCCTTTATCAATAAATATAAAGTGTGTTTGTGTGATCTAAAGTGTGGAGAGTGGGTGCTGCAGTGTGTTTGTTTAAGTGAGTGTGTGGGTGTGTGTGCTGTGTGCATTTGATGGTTGTTGCATAGTGTTTATTGTTCGTTTAGCAGCCTGATGGCCTGGGGATAGAAGCTTCTTCTGAGTCTTTCTGTGCTCGCCTTAAGACTCCGGTATCGCTTGCCTGACCGCAGCAGTTCAAAGAGGCAGTTGTTCGGGTGGCTCGAGCTGTACTAGTGCTAGTAACGTTAAGCTCTCAGAATGGTAGCAGTCCTCCCGCAGCATCTAGTGCTAACGTTAAGCTCTCAGAATGGTAGCAGTTAGCCCGCAGCTCTAGTGCTAGTAATGTTAAGCTCTCAGAATGGTAGCAGTTAGCCTGCAGCTCTAGTGCTAGTAACGTTAAGCTCTCAGAATGGTAGCAGTTAGCCCGCAGCATCTAGTGCTAGTAACGTTAAGCTCTCAGAATGGTAGCAGTTAACCCGCAGCATCTAGTGCTAGTAACGTTAAGCTCTCAGAATGGTAGCAGCTCGCCCGCAGCTGTAGTGCTAACGTTAAGCTCTCAGAATGGTAGCAGCTCGCCCGCAGCATCTAGTGCTAGTAACGTTAAGCTCTCAGAATGGTAGCAGCTCGCCCGCAGCATGCTAGTGCTAACGTTAAGCTCTCAGAATGGTAGCAGCTCGCCCGCAGCATGCTAGTGCTAACGTTAAGCTCTCAGAATGGTAGCAGCTCGCCCGCAGCTGTAGTGCTAACGTTAAGTTCTCAGAATGGTAGCAGTTAGCCCGCAGCATCTAGTGCTAACGTTAAGCTCTCAGAATGGTAGCAGCTCGCCCGCAGCTGTAGTGCTAACGTTAAGCTCTCAGAATGGTAGCAGCTCGCCCGCAGCTGTAGTGCTAACGTTAAGCTCTCAGAATGGTAGCAGCTCGCCCGCAGCTGTAGTGCTAACGTTAAGTTCTCAGAATGGTAGCAGCTCGCCCGCAGCTGTAGTGCTAACGTTAAGCTCTCAGAATGGTAGCAGCTCGCCCGCAGCATCCTACACACAACAACAACACACACTCGTTACCACAACGCTTTACGGTATTTTCACAGCACTGTCGCAACATTACCGTAAAGCGTGAACACTGTTGTGATCATACACAACACTACAGTTAACTCTCAGAATAGCCAGTTAGCCCGCAGCAACGGTAAGCGTGTCTCATTTAATTTCACTCACTGAAGCGGGGTTCCCCCTCCTCCTCCTCCTGTGTGTAGAGACAACCAGCTCTGCATGGCTCGCCCCACTAGTGAGGACTAGTCTCGCCCTCTGCTGGCGCGTGTGTGCACTACAACAAAACTCTGTTTAGACTGTATTGATTTTCAATACCGTCGGTATTTCGAAATACCCCGGTATACCTTAATACCGTCATACCGCCCAAGCCTACAACACACCACTACTCTCACTGACTCACTGAAGACACAGCTGTTGTTGCATTGGACATGCGGCCCTTTAACAATAGGCCCTTTAGAGGCTGGCTCACACACAATAGACCACACACACCCAGACACACACACTTCTCAAAGCAGCAGCAGCTGGGACAACAGAAGGTGAACGTAGATCAGGTATCAATCAGAACTAGGGCTGGGCGATATGACGATATTATATAAATATCGGGTACAGTTCATTAACGATACACTTTTTAAACGTATCGTGGATATCGTGATGTTTTGCCCAAGAGGATTGTGTCGCGTCAATCTGGTCCACACGTTGAAACTTTTGAACAGCGCCGCCCCACACACACACTACTGCATCAAAGTTACTACTTATGATAACAAAGGCATTCGTTTTGTGGCATTAACGTTATATAGTTACATGTTCAATAACATCAGCGTATTTACATTATAGCAACATCCGAGGTCGACCTAGATATAGCAAGCATTAGTCGTTCATATCTCAGCCCGTGCTGACTCAGTTGTGCCCATTCTGCGGTCTGTTAATAAAGTTTTCAATCAGACAGATGTATGGAAAGGCTTTTATTATAACATCCGTTGCAGTAAAATCATTATGCCTCCAGTCGTTTAGTCATCCTGCGTAGCTAAAAGCTAAACGTCGGCCGCGGGGAGCTACTGCTACCATTGTTGTTGTCATTGAGCTCTCCAATGGCGGAAGTAAAAAATCCATTTACAGGTTGTATAATAGTATATACGTCCAAATCATGTTGTTTTTTCGAGTTATTTGCACCGATCGATGTTCACTGTGTCAATACGGAGTCTCTCTAACGATAGCGAGTGCCCGGACCACATATGGATGAGCACTACCGGTTCAAAGGGTCATTTCCGGTTGGCGATCTGCCGATCGGCCACCAGATGGCGCTCTTGAACCGCTAGAGAGTTGAGTGGAGCTTTGCAGTGTGTCTCAGGGCTCCGGAGGGGAAATATGATTTTGATCACAGATTTTTGAATTATTGACATCAAAGACGAGTTACGGTGTCTTCGGCAGAATGAGCATGGCTAGGAATGACGTCTAAACGCGTCATCGGCGATCATAGTGTTTTTTTTTTTTTTATCCACTTTTTCTCCCATTTTTCCATATTTTCTCCCATCCCAATTTCGTATCATCCAATTCAACCCTCCCCTGTCACGAACGCTGTTTCTTGCCTCCCACAAGCCGGCTGCAATGTGGACTAAGTCATACATAGCACAAGTCCCCTCCGGTACTTGAGGTAACAGCAGTCGCATCTTTTCACCTGCGCAGCTCGATCTCTCAGTGTCGAGGAGTAACGCGTGGGAGGCTCACGCTGCCCCCGACACTTCCTGATTCTACTGCGCAGGCGCACCAACCAACTTGTAGGAGTCGCTTGTTCACAACGTTCGATCCCCACCCTTCAGTTTTCCCTCCCCGTAATACGGCCAATGTGTATTACTGCGGACGACCAGCCAAACTGAAAAACAATGTGGAGAGCTGGATTCGAACACGCGAATCCTAGCGTCTCCACACTGGTGGCGAGTGCCTTGCCCACTACACCACCTAGCCGCCTTATCGGCGATCATAGTGTTAATAAACAAACTTGAAACTTGAACTTGAAGAAGATAAACATACAGAGAGAGATAATAGAAAGAAAGAAAGAATAACAGAATGATTAACAAAACGAGATAATACAAGAAAGAAAGAAAGAACGAAATAATGACAGAATGATTAACAGAACGAGATAAAAGAAAAGAAAAAAATCTGAACGAGAGATAATAGAAGAAAAGAAAGAAAGAAAGATTATCAGAACGAGAGATAATACATACAAGAAAGAAATACAATACAAAAGGAAAAAAGAGAGCGCGAGACTGAGGAGGAAAGAAAAGGACCACAGAGAGAGAGAGAGAGAGAGAGAGAGAGAGAGAGAGAGAGAGAGAGAGCGAGAGAGCGAGAGCGAGAGCGAGCGAGAGCGAGAGAGAAGAATGACATCACGCACAGAAGCAGAGAACAGAGCAGGACAGAAGAGGCTATAGGCTCATTATATAACCAGTGTTTAAAGACATTCCACTGCTATCAGATGGAGAGAGAGAGGCTCCTCGTGTCACGTCACCCCTCTGGGAGGTGTGCTGCTGTAGGCCAAGAGGCCCAAACTTTCCAACAAATTATTGGACGTTTTCAGGAAATGTTGCCTAATTTTCAATGATACCACTGGCACAACGATACCACTGGCACTGGCACTATGATACTATTGGCACCACGACACCTCTGGCACAGCGATACCACTGGCACTATGATACCACTGGCACAACGATACCACTGGCACTGGCACTATGATACTATTGGCACCACGACACCTCTGGCACAGCGATACCACTGGCACAACGATACCACTGGCACTGGCACTATGATACTATTGGCACCACGACACCTCTGGCACAGCGATACCACTGGCACTATGATACTATTGGCACCACGACACCTCTGGCACAGCGATACCACTGGCACTATGATACTATTGGCACCACGACACTACCGGGCCGGCACAGCGACACCACTGGCACAGCGATACCACTGGCACTATGATACTATTGACACCACGACACTACCGGGCCGGCACAGCGACACCACTGGCACAGCGATACCACTGGCACAATGATACCACTGGCACAATGATACCACTGGCACAGCGACACCACTGGCACAGCGACACCACTGGCACAGCGATACCACTGGCACAATGATACCACTGGCACAACGACACCACTGGCACAGCGATACCACTGGCACAATGATACCACTGGCACAGCGATACCACTGACACTATGATACCACTGGCACAATGATACCACTGGCACAGCGACACCACTGGCACAGCGATACCACTGACACTATGATACCACTGGCACAATGATACCACTGGCACAATGATACCACTGGCACAGCGATACCACTGGCACAGCGATACCACTGGCACAATGATACCACTGGCACAGCGATACCACTGGCACAGCGATACCACTGACACTATGATACCACTGGCACAATGATACCACTGGCACAGCGATACCACTGACACTATGATACCACTGGCACAATGATACCACTGGCACAGCGACACCACTGGCACAGCGATACCACTGGCACAGCGATACCACTGGCACAGCGATACCACTGGCACAATGATACCACTGGCACAGCGATACCACTGACACTATGATACCACTGGCACAATGATACCACTGGCACAGCGATACCACTGACACTATGATACCACTGGCACAATGATACCACTGGCACAGCGACACCACTGGCACAGCGATACCACTGGCACAATGATACCACTGGCACAGCGATACCACTGGCACAGCGATACCACTGACACTATGATACCACTGGCACAATGATACCACTGGCACAGCGATACCACTGACACTATGATACCACTGGCACAGCGATACCACTGGCACAGCGATACCACTGGCACAATGATACCACTGGCACTATGATACCACTGACACTATGATACCACTATGATACCACTGACACTATGATACCACTGACACTATGATACCACTGACACTATGATACCACTGACACTATGATACCACTGACACTATGATACCACTGACACTATGATACCACTGACACTATGATACCACTATGATACCACTGACACTATGATACCACTATGATACCACTGACACTATGATACCACTGACACTATGATACCACTGACACAACGATACCACTGACACTATGATACCACTGACACTATGATACCACTGACACTATGATACCACTGGCACAGCGATACCAAAATAAAATACAAAAATAAAAATAGAAAGAGAGAGAGAAAGAGAGAGAGAAAGAGAAAGAGAAAGAGAGAGAGAAAGAGAGAGAGCAGTGTGCCTTGCCCGGCCCTACCCAGAAACCAAGGTCATCAATTATCTATTGGACATCAGATAGTACGTAGAGCCCACAACAACATGGAGAGGAGAGGAAGAGAGGAAGAAAGAATCATTAATCATTCAAAACATTAAGAATTAAACCTTCTTCTCCGGATTCACATCCATAGGAGCATGTGCTCCTCCAAGAGACTGACTCACTTCAATGACCATTTTATCTTTTGTAGGCCACCCATTGTTTAGTATTTTCGATGCTCTGCGAAGCTCATTTAGTAACAGATTGCTGATGCCTCAATGCTCTACTGAGCGATTGAGAAGGTCCTTTGTACCTGCTGCGGTAAAAAAAAATTACGAACACCGATAGCACTGTGTTAAGAGGCTCTCCTATTGTGTTGTGTATCCTGTAAGTGATGCACGATATATCGGCCGCCGATATAATATCGGCCGATATGGCCGTTTTTTTTACACATCGGTATCGGTCCGATATCAAGATAGGGCCGATATGGGCCGATATTTATTTTAAAAAAAAAGAAAAATTACATGTTTTGGCCTTAAATAGTTTCAAAATATCAGTCATTTCTGAAAATAAGTTACAAAGGTAAAAAAAAATAGCGTTTTGGAAAATAGCTCTTTATTTGATTATCATAAAAAAGTGTTTTCTATACAGAGATATCGACATCGGTAAATATCGGTATCGGCCAGAACAGCAATATTAATATCGGTTATCGGTATCGGCCACAATTTTCACATCGGTGCATGCATTTTATCTTTTGTAGGCCACCCATTGTTTAGTATTTTCGATGCTCTGCGAAGCTCATTTAGTAACAGATTGCTGATGCCTCAATTCTCTACTGAGCGATTGAGAAGGTCCTTTGTACCTGCTGCGGTAAAAAAGATTAACGAACACCGATAGCACTGTGTTAAGAGGCTCTCCTATTGTGTTGTGTATCCTGTAATTAGTGATGCACCGATGTGAAAATTGTGGCCGATACCGATAACCGATATTAATATTGCTGTTCTGGCCGATACCGATATTTACCAATGTCAATATCTCTGTATAGAAAACACTTTTTATGATAATCAAATAAAGAGCTATTTTCCAAAACGCATAATTTTTTTACTTTTGTAACTTATTTTCAGAAATGACTGATATTTTGAAACTATTTAAGGCCAAAACATGTAAAAAAGATATATTAAAAAATATATATTAATTAATATCGGCCCAATACCGATGTGTAAAAAAACTGCCATATCGGCCGATATTATATCGGCGGCCGATATATCGTGCATCACTACCTGTAGTGTATTGTATCATGTAACTGTGTCTTTCATGTTTATATATGTGTATTCGCTCTGGTGGCAAACCATGTTTCCCCTCTGGGATTAAGAAATAAACCATACCATACCATAGGGCTGGGCGATAAAACGATAACGATAAATATCGCGATAAATTATTTCCTCAAAATAAACATGAAACGTGGTCGCAAAGTTTCGATATATCGATTTTCCAAGTTTGGCTCCGCTCAGCCTCGGCTCAACACACTCACTAACAACAACCAACGTTACGTGATGACGTGCTTACGCACCACCACAGCTCCAGATGCGCTACTGTTTTGGTTTAGGACTCAAGGCTGGCTAGGATAGTTAGCTTGCACGGCGCTATTTTATATATTTACGTGCCGAGTATGTGTGTGGCGTGAATTCTGATGCCACGGTTATAGTAGTGTGTGGTATACGGTGGACGTCGTTGCAATGTATTGGGGCGGAACAGAGTATTTTTAGGGATATTTACTAGTACATTGTCATGGGATACACTGCTCGCTCTGGCTAACTGCTAACGTGCGCGGACTGATGACGACATCAACTCGAGACATTCGCAGCAGAAAAACAAGTCTATTAATAGCCCGTCCATCGGCGTCGGGCATAATAAGTTAATTAAACTTGACAGACATTATATCGACAATAATTATCGATATAGAGTTATATGAAAATCATTTTATCATTTTATCGCGATAACGTTTTTGGCCATATCGCCCAGCCCTACCATACCATGATACATCTTTATTCCACTAGTTCCACAATAAAAAAAATAAATAAGATATGCGTTTCATCAGGTCGATTTCAGAAAATGGCCCATTCCAATGGATCCAAAGAAGAAGGTTAAATTCTTAAATGTTTTGACTTTTTTAGCTGCAACCAGCAGCTCTATAGCTCACTCTGTTGGTTGATTGGTTGGTTTGGCCACAGAGATTCCCCCACCCTCTCTAATGGCCACAGGTTCTGCCCTCGGAGGCTGAAATAATAAGTCACTATATTATAGCTAGCTATATATTACATACAGTAGTCGTATTATAGTCAGGGGTGCACAGTCACATCACTTTTTGGTCTTGTTCTCAGGGGAGAACCTGGGGTTGTTCTTGCTTGGTCCGCACCTTTTTTTTTCTTTAATATATTTCTTTCATGACCCACCTCACAGGATGAACAAAATAGAGTTATACGTGGATAACGTGACATATACTTTATGTACAAATGACTGCTTTTCAAACACTGAAAACTAGGGATGCCCCGATCACGTTTTTTGCCACCGATACCGATCACCGATCGTCTATGAGCCATATCGGCCGATACCGATCGTTTTTGGTTTTATAAAAAAATAAAAAGAAATACACTTTTTATTTTTTATAAAATATATATATTATATAATTATACTTGTAGTTGTATTGTCTGCGAGACATCGCCACTAGGGCTGCAACGATTGTCGATTATGAAAAATCGTCTACGAGATATTGTTGCGTCGATTAGTCATTAAAAAAAAAATTATAATTTTTTTTTTTTTTGCACTACCTATCTTTGTGAAAGTGACTTCTCAGCTCTGGTCCAGCTGAAGACTTCTTAGCTTAACATAAAGGTGCTCCCATAGTCGAGCAGACTGTACACCGAGCAGACTCCGCGGAGGTCCGCGCGGCTCTTTGAGCTTTCATAGTCGAGCAGATCTCAGCGGACGTCCGCGGTCTATTTCCTACATTTCTCGCACCAGTTTTACTACATTTCCCACAAAAAAAGTTTTACGCACTTGAATAACAGGTATATAGGCAGCGAGATGCAATGTACCGTATAGGCTTGAGGTGGACAGCGCGTGGTGCTGAAATGAAACATGCATTGCATGAAATAAAAGCACCAGTTTTATTTAAAAATATTGGAAACGGAGATAACATTCTATGTTATCTCCGTTTCCAATATTTCGAAATAAAACTGGCAATTTTACACACCATTTAGAAAAGCCATTCAAACATCTCTCTTGGCACGGAGCGAGTGGTCAGAGTAAAATGCAGATCGGCGTCACATTAAATGCAGTTCGATGTCAACCAAAACGCCGAGCAGCGTTTTGTGTGACACCAAGTCAGCGGCGCGGATGTCCGTGCGTCAGAAAATACGAGCTTCCCACCTGTGGGTCTGCTGTCCGCTGAGATCAAAGCTCAAAGAGCCGCGCGGACCTCCGCGGAGTCTGCTCTGTGTACAGTCTGCTGGACTATGGGAGCGCCTTAACAGACCGACAGTAAGTTTGGGGGAACTAATGGGATAACTGGGGATGTTGTTTGGTCCTGACAAGAGTCTCAAAGCAACTCTGAGGTCATGCTCAATGTCCAATCTGTTCCTCTGCTCTGTCTTCAGCTGGACTTTCACAAAGATAGGTAGTTAAAAAAAAAAAAAAAAAAAATTATATCCTTTTTTTTTGTTTTTTTTTTGTTTACATAATTGGTTTTCGATTAGTCGACTAATCGAAAAAATTATCGACAGATTAGTCGACTACCAAAATAGTCATTAGTTGCAGCCCTAATCGCCACCATACAACAAGTCAAAATGCTCGCTATCTGCAAACCTGCAAACTCTGCTTTGGTCAAATCACATTCAACATGCCCTCAGCGTCCCCAGTCAGAGCGATAGTTCAACAGGGTCTGAAGTGTTATGAAGCATGATAGCTAATTAGCCAATGTTCAGCTGCAAAAACGAATAATGTCAATTATGTTATAAAACATTGATATCAGGAGCTATCTGTAGCTACTGCTAGCCGGCTAGATGACGTTAGACAATGCATCATGTATTAAAATAAAGTGAACTAGTATTTAGCTCACTGACGTGAGCTACCTAGCTAACGGAGGTCTCATGCTGGTGCATCCCTATCATTCTTAAACTGAAATGCACATTTGTTGATATCAGGAGCTATCAGTAGCTAGCCAGTTAGACAACGCCTCATGTATTAAACTAAAGTGAATAGTTGACTGTGTAGTTTTGTTTAAACAGTAACGCTAGTCGGTAGCTAACGTTAGCTCACGAGCAATAGCTAGTTAGCCAACGCTAGCCAGCGCTTGCGAAAACGAATGCCGAACGTACGTTGATAGCAGGAGCTATCAGTAGCTACTAGCTAGATAACATTAGACAACGCCTCATGTATTAAACAAAAGTGAATAGATGACTGGGCCATTTTGTTTAATGTTTCAGTTATGTTGAAAGAGGAGCTCTGCGGTGCTCATGCACTCGACTCGTCTTGCCGAAGGGTTCGTTTGTTGACATGAGATGGGTCTGGGAGGGGGAGGAGGAGGAGGAGGGGCAAGACGTGCAGCAGCAGCAGAGTGTGGCTGTGAGAGAAGAGCGAGTGAGAACTCCGCAGAGAATTGGATCATGTTTTCCGTGTCATCGATCGGTTTTCACGATCGGCGAAAATAAAGCATTATCGGAATTCACCAATCTCATATTTATACTGAATATCAGCCGATACCGATCGCTGGCCGATCGATCGGGGCATCCCTACTGAAAACCAAAATGAAAGTACAGCTTTTTAAGCACGGACAACAAGTTAGTTACTGGTATTTAAACGCACTGGTTGGTCTGCTGTATAATGTGTTCTTCAGATGAACAAATACCGGTGCTTTCTGTGTGTTATGTGGGTCAGTCTCGGCCCACTGACCTTGAGCAGCGGCTCCCGTCTGTCGGGGGCGATGATGCCTCCTGTATTCTAACACATTATTAAGGATGCAAGGTTGACGCAGAGCCCTGGCGAGGCCTGAGGCCTGCATTAGAGAAGCATGCTTCTCACTCGTGGGTCGCACTCGGACCAGGATGGATTGTGGGTCTGTTTTTCGGTTGACCGAGAGAAAAGTAATGTCGTTTTTAAATGTTTCATGCGTAACTTCAAAACATGTGACACTAAAATCATGAGAGATTAACATTCTATGTTCGAAGATAACAATGATGTCAGTTACTAGGGATGCGCTGATACCGATACTGAAAATAGAATATTGCATTGGAGAATTTCCCTGATACTAAAATCCAATACCAAGAAACACATATATTATGCCAGAAATCAAAGCAAAGGTGACTTTGCTGCATTTTTCACACGTTAACTCTCTAATGGAGAAAAATATATTATATCGCATTCGTTTTTGTCCAGTGACCCCAAAATGATGGTCCAAGTCTATACTGTTCATTAAAAGTAATGGATCGGTACTCTATCAAAGTCCAGGTATCGGTATCGATATTTGGGACTGAAAAATCGGTGCATCCCTGGCACTCCTACTATCCATGACTATTATTGCGGTGCGTGTGCATTATTAAAGACTGGAACAATATTTTAGCAGAGCTCCGACACAAGTCTCTTGGGGGGGGGGGGGGGGGGGGGGCTGATTAATGGGCGGCCCCTCCTGTGAGGTGGACGGGGCCACTAATGCCTATAGTAGGAGAAACACTGCTTCTACCTGAGGGGGTTTAAAGAGCTATATAGATAGTAATATTCATTATTGTAATATTGTTATATTGTAGAAATGTGTGCATTGAAATGTCTGTACAGTCTCAACGACATTGAAAATTAGGGTGACCTCAATTGTATTTTCGAGAATAAATAAAGGTTGATGATGACCTGGCTGAACCTCTTGATGAACCCCTGGTCTCAGCTCTACAATCATTTTTGAAATGATTCTTTTTGCAATTTGAAATTCATATGTTCAATCAATCAGAGACCCAGGGGTGGCGGGTGCCTCTACTCCGCCCAGTCTGTCAATCATAAACACACAACCATAAATGTCTGGATGTAACAATACTGTATATCTTTATGTCATGTATGTCATAAATGGCATGATGAATTGAAAATGGGGGACCCTGATGTAAACAAGACGAAAGTCTTTCTCTGGTCTGCCTCCCCTTAACAATTGTGTGCAATGTGCATTGAGCCGTACTGTATTGTACCCATTCTGCAATCTGTTAATAAAGTTTTCAATCAATCAATCAATCACCAGAGACCCAGGGGGGCGGGTGCCTCTACTACACCCAGTCTGTCAATCATAAACCAAGCAGCCAGAGACCCAGGGGGGCGGGTGCCTCTACTACACCCAGTCTGTAAATCATAAACCAAGCAGCCAGAGACCCAGGGGGGCGGGTGCCTCTACTACACCCAGTCTGTCAATCATAAACCAAGCAGCCAGAGACCCAGGGGGGCGGGTGCCTCTCTACTACACCCAGTCTGTCAATCATAAACCAAGCAGCCAGAGACCCAGGGGGGCGGGTGCCTCTACTACACCCAGTCTGTCAATCATAAACCAAGCAGCCAGAGACCCAGGGGGGCGGGTGCCTCTCTACTACACCCAGTCTGTCAATCATAAACCAAGCAGCCAGAGACCCAGGGGGGCGGGTGCCTCTCTACTACACCCAGTCTGTCAATCATAAACCAAGCAGCCAGAGACCCAGGGGGGCGGGTGCCTCTACTACACCCAGTCTGTCAATCATAAACCAAGCAGCCAGAGACCCAGGGGGCGGGTGCCTCTACTACACCCAGTCTGTCAATCATAAACCAAGCAGCCAGAGACCCAGGGGGGCGGGTGCCTCTCTACTACACCCAGTCTGTCAATCATAAACCAAGCAGCCAGAGACCCAGGGGGGCGGGTGCCTCTCTACTACACCTAGTCTGTCAATCATAAACCAAGCAGCCAGAGACCCAGGGGGGCGGGTGCCTCTCTACTACACCCAGTCTGTCAATCATAAACCAAGCAGCCAGAGACCCAGGGGGGCGGGTGCCTCTCTACTACACCCAGTCTGTCAATCATAAACCAAGCAGCCAGAGACCCAGGGGGGCGGGTGCCTCTCTACTACACCCAGTCTGTCAATCATAAACCAAGCAGCCAGAGACCCAGGGGGGCGGGTGCCTCTCTACTACACCCAGTCTGTCAATCATAAACCAAGCAGCCAGAGACCCAGGGGGGCGGGTGCCTCTCTACTACACCTACGGCCCCCGGCTGACTCACACAGCAAACAGCTAAGTGTTTCGTCATGGTGCCACGACATGTGAATTAGGTACGGTCTCCTTCACGTCAGGAACACACAAACACGTCATGAGGACCTGGACTAGTACAGGATATTACATAATTAATAGAACAACAACACAACGCTGGCACAGTCCAACTTCTAATGTGTCCGTTTAAAAATAAATCAATAAAAAAGCAAGAACTTTAGGAATCATGAAGACCTTTTTTAACTGTAAAATGTATTGACTGAGCTGTTGACAGGACTGGGAATATGTGACAGAGATGAGATGAGGAGGTGTGAGAGCAAGACAGACAGACAGACAGACAGAGACAAGACAGAGACAAGACACAGACAAACAGGCAGATGGATGGACAGACAGACAGACAGACACACAGACTTAAACTTAACTGGCCCTCCATTGGCGAAACATCTGTTAATACACAACTCTTTGGTTAGCTAGTCAAAAGACCCAAGAACACAACAGAGTCAAGCTCTCTCTACAATGACTCCACATTCTCCCCAGGGCCATCAGTCAGTCACACAGGAGGAGGCCAGGGACTCAGAGCACTGGGAGAGTTTACGACACCTTACACTTTCAATGGGAGTAAAGATGAATGGAATGTTGTTGAATGTCCAGTGGTTTGTTTCAGGCCCAGAGGACATTCCCCAAATATCTCTACATCATCAGAGATCATGGACACAAGGTGTTGATCCAGTATGTGTCTGTGTGTGTGTGTGTGTGTGTGTGTGGGGGGGGGGGGGGGGGGGGGGGGGGGGCTAAGAAGTTGTCTGTCAACTCTAGAATGACTGCGTGTGTGTGTGTGTGGTGGGGGTAAAACAATATATATTTTTTTAGATGATGTGTCACTCTCTCACGCACACTCACACGCACAGGTCTAAAGCACCTAGGCCATTATGGCAATGCCAAGTCTTTGACAGATTACCATTAGGTTACTTGCCTCAATGCAGCACCTCTTTAGCTTCCGTTGGCTTTAGTTTGTTTGTGATGTTGCTCGAGAGATAAGTACATCACGCATGTTCTCGAGTAGTCGGATGGATGTAGATGTGACAACATCACATCCGGTGGATTACTTTGTAAGTAACCTCAGTCATGATGCTAATGGGGATCATTTCATTTCATCAAATTAGGTGCAACCCTGGGCGGGCCCTTGAGAAGCTCGTCTCACACACACAGACACACAAAAACAATGATAAACTATTTAAATAAACGATGTTGCCTACTTACCCTCAAATATATCTACCATAGGAATCAACGTGAAATCCGGAAATGTAAACGTTGGGGTGTTTTGAAGGCGTAATCACTGCGCTATACACACTGCGAAATGGAAACTTGTAGCCAACAAATCCTCCGGCGTTGACTTTCAATCAAAAACGCTGCAAGAATCCCACAAAAGGTATTTCAATAACCGTCAAAATGACAAGACGAAAGGCTAAGAAATAAACCAAATGTCGATACGCCGGGTAGGTGCAGGACACCGCTGGCTATGCGGCGCATCCACGTCAGGAAACAGAACACCGCGCGCGGCAGCCTGGCGCCCGGTCTCACAGAACAGTCCTCGGCTTCTCCGGTGGTGGCTGCTATTTTTGAGTCCATATATTCATAACATCCTTCTTCTTAAGACACCCAACGCTTCTATCCACCATATGATCCTTAAAAAAACGCCGCAACGTGTGTGTGTGTGTGTGTGTGTGTAGCCTGGCTGTTCCCCGCGGACTGCTGTCTGCTGGGCGGCGCGGCGGCGCGTCAAGTCAAGTGCGTCTCTGTTCTCTACTGAGAGAGAGAGCGCTCCGTTTCCATGCGCCGATCCACCGCCGGGTAGGGCGGAGAAAACTTGCTCCGAAACAACAGTATCGGCCTACGCGGGGTAAAAAGCATCTCCGACCGAGACCTAGTTGACATCCTGGCCAACATGGACACAGACAGTGATGTGTAACTCATAACTCATAGTATCCTATGCCTATATTTATTGTAAGTATATTATAACCGATAGGGCACATCATCTGCACCTTATTTGCACTGTTTATCTTTCTCATAGTCTTATATTCAGAGTTAATTATATTGTTTACACTGTTTATTTTGTTCTCATATTTTTATATTCAGAGTTAATAATATTGTTTACTGTTTTTTTGTTTTTTTAAATCATATTTGTATTGCTTACACATCATGTATGTCCCTGCCAAGACCTGTACCTCCCCTCACCCTCCCCCATGCTGGTGGCGCTATGATGCCCCAATTTCCCCCAAGGGGATCAATAAAGGAATATATTATATTATTGATTGATTGATTGAAAACTTTATTAACAGATTGCAGAATGGGTATGTAACCGGTTCTACTCTGAACATGCCATGAGTGGGAGTCGAACCCCGGGCGTCCGCACCGCGGGCGACATCACAGACCTCTGTACCAAGAGAGGAATTCCCCCCTAAGCACTCAGGAGAGTGAGTTTTACTTCCTGGTACCGCTACCGTGCCTCAACCACTTCTCAACGTCGGAAGTTCTTCGTGACTGGGCTTTGCGGTACCATCCGTTACAGGTACAATACAGTACATCTCAATACACACAATTGTTAAGGGGATGCAGACCAGAGAAAGACTTTCGTCTTGTTTACATCAGGGTCCCCCATTTTCAATTAATCAGGACATATATGACATACATGACATGACATACAGATAGACAGTACTGCTACATCTATACATTTATGACATACCAGATTAGCAAATACAGTACTGTTTGTGATACAAAAAAAAGAGTCCAGAAAAGAGAGTATATACATTTGACGTAAAAACTGTACATTGGAGGAGGTTAGGTGGGGTTGGGTGGGGGGGGGGGAGACTGTACAACTGTACAAGCAAAACTGTACATTGGAATATTGACAAAACCATACTAGGTAATTTACTGTACATTGGAGGGGGTTGGGTTAGGACATTTACAGGGGCCAGTTTCGAATTGCAGTCTCCCATAGGTGTTCTTTGAGAGTGGTTTTGAAAGTGGGTAGTGATTCACATTCCTTTACAGCTTTGGGTAGGGCGTTCCACATTGATGTGGCATAATTGCTAAACGTGTTTAGTCCCTTGTTTGAGCCAAATCTGGGTTTAACATGATTTGTGGAGCTCCCTCTGGTGTTGTGATCGTGGTATTCACTGACCTTTGGGAAGTATTTTGACATGTACATGGGTACCTTGGTCGTGTAGTGTATCTTGTAGACCAGGCCCATTGCAAGTTGCTGTACTCTGTCGTCTACTCTAAGCCATCCTAGGTTGTCAAAGTGTGCAGGAGTGAGGTGGGTTCTAGGAGTCAGGTCAACCAGTAGTCTGACCAGTTTGTTTTGAGATGTTTGTAATTTTGTTTTTAGCGCCTTTGAGGTGCTTTGGTACCATGAGGTGCAAGCATAGTCGTAGTACCCTTGAATGAGTGCTCCTGCCAGAGTCTTCAGGGTATTCTTGTTTACCAGAGAGGAGATCCGGTACAAGAATCGAGTTTGTTGGTATTACATTGGATGCCATTTTGTCACAGGAAAGATTAGCCTCTAAGATGGAACCCAGGTAGGTAATTTCATCTTTCCTTGTGACAATATTGTCACCCACTGTAACTGAGAAGCCGTCGGTCTTGCTGAGTTTGTTATTTGAACCGAAGAGAATGGACTCTGTTTTGCCCATGTGTAATGATAGTTTGTTATCAGCGAGCCATATGCAGATTCTGCCTAGTTCCGAGCTGAGGGTTTTTTCAACCTGTAAGGCTGTAACTTGTTCTTGTCAGAGACCAGCAGGGTTGAGTCGTCCGCGAACAGGAACAAGTTGCAGTCACAAGCTGACGACATGTCATTTGCATAAATTAGGAACAGTAGCAGTCCTAGTATGCTTCCTTGTGGAACACCACAGCTCACTGGGAGGGGGGGGGGATAGGGTACCGTTTACCTCCACCACATATTATCTTATGTTCACAGTGTGATTTCATGTCAAATCAGTTCTCTTGTCTCTTGTCTGATCAATCACTCTTGATGTGTGTGTATGGACCACGTGGTCCTGGTGACGTAAATGCGGCACTCCGTCATATTGCGTCTATCATTTAATTGTTATAAATGTATCCACATTTCCATTCGGTCCCTTTAACACTCCATCATCGCAATCTGAGCATGCGCTGTACTGTACCGCCCTCTCATTTATTACTGGTGGTGGCGCCTCCAGTATAATTCGCGGAGCCTCTATCCAGCCGGCTAGCTAGCGTGTATATTTTCCCCAACGGAGTTTCACTTCCGCGTTCGGTTTGTGCGATCTGATTGGCCACTGACGGTTTTTTCAGCGCCAATCGTGTTACTCCTAACAATCGCGCCAGCAGGCTGTTACCCTAACCCTAACCTTAACCAACTAACCCTAACCTTAACCAACTAACCCTAACCTTAACCAACTTCGAAAGAGAGCGACTTCGAAAGATTCGCCAAGCTTAACCAGTTTGTTAGGAGTAACGCGATTGGCGCTGAGAGAAACGTCAGTGGCCAATCAGATCGCGCAAACCGAACGCGGAAGTGAAACTCCGTTGGGGAAAATATGCGTGATTACACTTACACAAACAAGCCGCATTTCTCGGAGACGCTCTCTGAGAAGCATTTTGTATAAAAGTATTCTGTACTTCTGTATGACAACTATTAAAGAAACTTGAACTTGAAACTTGATTGGCACTGACTGACGCTCTCTGATTGGCCACTGACGCGTTTGGCCAATCCGTGACAAGCTGTGTCTTTGCCCATTTCCTCGTCAAACAGCCAGTGGCGGCCGCCACTGGGGGGCGCTAGGGCGCCGCCCCCCCTTCAGGCCCTGCCTGGTTATATGAGAGTAGAACAAGAAAAGGTATCTTTTTGTTTTTTGTTTTATAGCCCTATAAATAATATAAACATGTTTAAAATGAATAATATTTACTCATTTTAAGTATGTTTGTATTTCCAATGCACAATATAACGTTATTATCGCAATTAAAAAACACTCGTTTTCCAGAGCAGGAAACATCACGTTTTTTTTATTTTTTTTATTTTTTCGTATTTCTCGGCCCGGGCTATACGCGATAGCGCTCTGAGTGCGCGTCACAGTTTGATCGCTGTATCCGTCACAGCCAATCAGTGCATAACGCGTTGTGCGTTGAAATATGACTATTATGTTGGAATCCGGGCGCGATTTGAAGCGGTCTAGCCAGTAGCGTCAAGAATATCTGTAGCCGCATTTCGCGGAGACGCTCTCTGATTGGCCGACGCCAGTATTTTTTTCCGTGGCAGAATTTCACAGAGACGATCTCTGATTGGCCGAATCCAATTTCTAATGTTCCAATTCTAGCTTCTAGCTTCCTAGGTTGGTTCCTAGGTTGGTCTAGGTTGTTTGTCTTAGAGCGTGCCGTGACTGCAAGTTCTTTGGACTGTTAAGCTTAGGCACTCTTTCAAAGTTGGTTAAGGTTAGAGTTTGTCTTAGAGCATGGCGATAGAACGCCAGGTAGTTTGCAGTCTGTTCGAGCGGAAATGGACAAAGGAATGTACTTGTTGAGTGTTGTGCTAACGAGCTAACACTTGGCTAACAAGCTATATGGCGGATTATACACGTTTATCAAGCTCTCCTGCCCTGGACGTTTCAACTAAACAGTGAGTGTCTCTCTCTCTCTCTCTCTCTCTCTCTCTCTGTGCTTAACGTCAACGTTTGTAAATAGTTTTTTTTAGGAGCAGTACTGTTAGGCTACTGCTGTGCTGGCCATTCATGAAGCGAGACATTGCTGATTGTTTACTTATTTTATAACACAAGACTATGACTACCAACTGCCTAGCCAGCCGTGTATCAATCTTGGATGCAATAATAACGTTACCACACTGACTGTGTCGATGGCTCATTGATTTAACTACTGCAGCTCTCTCGGATTGAAAATACGTGGATTATGGCTTGTTCAATATCGTCTATGTTTGAATGAATGAATGAATGAGAACTTTATTAACAGATTGCAGAATGGGTACAATACAGTACGGCTCAATACACACAATTGTTAAGGGGATGCAGACCAGAGAAAGACGTTTGTCTTGTTTACATCAGTAGTGAGCACAGTCTGACAGTGTGTTAGAGGGAGTGAGAAGGAGAAGAGGGAGACATAAAAAAAAAAAAAAAAAAAAAAAAAAAAAAAAAAAACACAGATGCACAGATGAAAATGAATGTAAACTATATTAAAAAAAAATTATATTTTAATTTTTTTTTTTTCATATTTCATATTTCATATTTCATATTTCATAATTTGATATGAAATTTATAGGGAGGCATGGCTTCCGTTGGCTTCCACAAGGATTCGCCACTGGTCTTGTTTCCATCAGGGTCCCCCATTTTCAATTCATATAGACATTTATGACATACACAACATACATGACATTTATGGCATAGGGACATATAGGTATTTAGTACTTTAGCTGAAAACGATCAACTATTGAATCAGTGTTCTGCCAAATTCGACTGCACATCAGAATTCTGCTGCCAGCGCTCCTGCGCTTGCGCACGCATGCGCATGACCCACAATCGTTCATTGAAAACTTTATTAACAGATTGCAGAATGCAATACAGTACAGCTCAATACACACAATTGTTAAGGGGATGCAGACCAGAGAAAGACTTTCGTCTTGTTTACATCAGGGTCCCCCATTTTCAATTCATCAGGACATTATATGACATACAGATAGACAGTACGTCTTGTTGAGTCTTGTTGATATATCTTAAACATTATGTTTTTCATTGCACCTTTTGAACTGTATAAGCATGTAAATATTTGCATGGAATTGGCTTTGCAGCAGAATGTATTTGTAGATGATAAAATGTCGGTACACACCTGTTGGAGTTCGGAGTGAACTATAGGGTGACGTCACCCAGCTGTCAAAAGATATAGGCGATTCGCGCTAAGGCAGCCGTTTTCGAGGAAGCAGTAGAATTCGGGTTACAAAACATCCCACAATAATTATGATAATGATTATTATTGCAGCTTTAAATAAAGTTTTCATTTAATATTTGATTGTAAATCCTCGCAGTTAAGTCTTCTAAGAACAACTCACAGATGTGCTTCCTGTGCCTTGGGACAGTTCAGTCAGTATTTGTGTGAACATGAACCACTCTTACTGTAGGCCTACAGACAGAACTCTGAGAGCTGACCCTCCGATCAGTGATGTAACTGGGATGCTAAAGAAACGCAGCCCATTCACCATTGATGACAACGCCACCAGGCGGCGCCAGAGACTATGAACGTGGCTCTGACTTTATGAGGTCATAAGTTATAACATGTTTGTGTGAGCTTTCGACTAGATTAGATTCAAATTGATTGATTGATTGATTGAAAACTTTATTAACAGATTGCAGAATGGGTACAATACAGTACGGCTCAATACACACAATTGTTAAGGGGATGCAGACCTGAGAAAGACTTTCGTCTTGTTTACATCAGGGTCCCCCATTTTCAATTAATCAGGACATATGACATACAGATAGACAGTACTGCTACATCTATACATTTATGACATACCAGATACTAAACAATACAATACTAAATGTATTGTCATCATACAGCACAAGTACAATACAACGAAAATAAGTTTGGCATCCAACCAGAGTGCAAATGGAACAGTAAAGTGCAATAGCAATATACAATGTACAGGTGATTAACTGGGTATAAAATAATGTTATAATATAAATTAGTATTACTGAGTGAGTGTAATGCTAATCAGATGTATGTACAGAGTAATATTAATATGTACAGTGATACAGGTATAGACACTATGGTAGTAAGTCATACTGGCCAGCAGCACAACTAGTATGAGTAAGTAAAGGATATGTACAGATATAGTATCTGCAGATGTGTAAAAAGGATTATATGCAGGTATATACAGACAGATGTGGGGATATCTATCTCTCTCTATATGTGGCGTTTACTCCGTTCCCAGAATGACCACAAGGTGGCACTAACCCATATTTATTTCTGCATGTACAAAGTTGCTGCACCCATTTCCTACTGGCTGGAGATCTGAGGAGAGACTGTAGCACAAAAAAACAAACCTAACAAATAATTTGCTGAATTGACACATCTGTATAATACAGACACAGGCACACAGACACAGGTGAATAAATACATGCACACATATCAAATCTATGGCAATGTGTGAATGAATGAATGAATGAATGAATGAATGAATGAATGAATGAATGAATGAAAACTTTATTTAACAGATTGCAGAATGGGTACAATACAGTATGGCTCAATACACACAATTGTTAAGGGGATGCAGACCAGAGAAAGACGTTTGTCTTGTTTACATCAGGGTCCCCCATTTTGAATTCATAGTGACATTTATGACATACACAACATACATGACATCATGACATTTATGGCATAGGGACATACAGGTATATAGTACTGTTACATTTGTGACATATACGATATGCAAATATACAGTACGGTTACCCATAGATCCTAACAGAGATTACATACATGTGATGGGGAGGAGACTGTACATTAGGAGGGGGTGGGTGGGTGAGAAATATACATAGTGGGGAGAAAATATACACACATATGATGGGGAGGAGACTGTACATTAGGTGTCTTGCTCTGAACTTGGAAGCTACTGTAGGGCTGTCCTTAGTCAGAGAAATCTGCTAATGTGTTCTCATTAAATCTACTGTAGTGTCACTGTAATGTGTTAGCTCATCTGGATTACTGAGGAACACTGCTTTTCGAGAGAAAAACAACACTGATGTTCAAGGCTTATACTTTTCTTTTCAGTTCTACTAGAACCATCCCAAACAGATACATTTAGTCCAAAAAGAAAACTATTATTAAATATGTTATTAAATACATTTTCTACCATCCCATCCCTGATGTAATTTGTATCATCCTGGTTATATATTTGTTGTAAAACATTAGTAAATATTGGCCTGTCTTGAAGAGCATGTGGTTCTCAACAGTTGTCGTGTCAAGGACCTTTACCGACATTCAGTCCATTATTCCATGATTATAAAGTAGGGTTGGGAGGTGAAGTGAATATGAAACTATACCTTCATGGATCCACACAAAGGTATGGATTTATTTTTACTGTCATCCACAATATAGCCTATATATAGATATGTATAAATGTTTCTTTTTTTTTAAAGTCATTATCATGGTGCTATTTCATCCAAAACAGGCACTCTTTCTGTTACCTTGTTTTAAATATTGTTGCCAGGAATTTCTTTTTGTAACAAATGTATTACAAGATAATGACTTAAGAAAATTAAAAATAAAGTCATATCACACTATAAATTGTACTGGAAAAGTATAATAACTAACATCAAATACCGTCAAAAAAACAAAGACAAATGTTGCGATATGGTATAGTGGCCATATCACCCAGCCCTACTATAATGTAGTGGCCATATCACCCAGCCCTACTATAATGATATGGTATAGTGGCCATATCACCCAGCCCTACTATAATGATATGGTATAGTGGCCATATCACCCAGCCCTACTATAATGATATGGTATAGTGGCCATATCACCCAGCCCTACTATAATGATATGGTATAGTGGCCATATCACCCAGCCCTACTATAATGATATGGTATAGTGGCCATATCACCCAGCCCTACTATAATGATATGGTATAGTGGCCATATCACCCAGCCCTACTATAATGATATGGTATAGTGGCCATATCACCCAGCCCTACTATAATGATATGGTATAGTGGCCATATCACCCAGCCCTACTATAATGATATGGTATAGTGGCCATATCACCCAGCCCTACTATAATGTAGTTAAAAGGAAAACGCCAAAATCATGGGAAATGCACTTACCATGCTCTCCAGAGTCACAACAAGAAGAGTTTCTTCTGTGGGTACCGGGACCCCACGTTGAGAATCACCGGTGTGTTTTGTCACCTTGAGACTGAAGACCATGTAGAGCTATTAGCCTACTACACTAAAGACTTGATTAACATACACGTATGTCTGTGGATAGGAGACTCGCATTTTGAAAATGGGGTGAATTCACACATCCAAAGAAAAGGGCTTTTCTTTAATTTTTTTACCAACAGGCTTTTTATGTTAGAAATACTTCTGTACACAGCAAAATGCCAGTTATAAACGTATTTATAAAAAGAAAAACTATGTGCACCTTCCACATGTGCAGAGTGTAGTATTATCTAAAGCAAAATATATTAACATCATTCAGACCCATTCGGGTAACTGATACCAGAGATGAAGATGTTTAATAATAGCTCTGGTCTATAATGTTGGGCCTTTCTACATCCTGGTTCACATTACTACTCACATTTCCCAAACTGGCTTGCAAAGTCTATTATGGAAAAAATATACATTATATATATCATTTTCTTTTAATATAAAATAAAAATAACTATACCTTGAACAAAACCAACAATAAATTCTTCAATACTTAAGTCAATGACTTTATCCCCTCAGATCTACATCAAATGTTACAAAAGTAATTTTCTTCCTGTATTTTCTATTAGAAAAATTAGGAAACCAATTACTACAAAATTAGAATTATCCTAAAACTAGTGTCTATTATCCCTTGCTCTCTAGAGCGACCATCTAGACGAAACAATCTCATACATTAGTGAATTATTTATATATACATATATATATATACATTACACACACTTCAACAATGCAGTATGGGACCTAAAATAACTATAATCTAGTGCTTTGCAAAGACCAACGTGTGATTAGCTGTCAGGATTAATAATAGAAACATTTAAATAAACTTTACACTACCAAACTGTCAGTTGGATGTAGATAAATGAATAGAGGCATTGCATGGAATGTTTGTCTCTTTCTTCCAACATGGCTGCCTGTAACCATTGGTAACCACTTTTTTTTGTTTAAACGCCTCATTTCTGTGCAGGGGTAGAGTAGGTAAAACATTAGAGGAAAAAATGTATTGTTTGGTCGATATATTTTTCATATATATCAACACATAGCAACCGTTATTTTGCATATTGTCTCTCCCATTGCCATGTAAAACACAAAACAATGGTTGCTAGGTTACAGGCAGCCATGCTGGAAGAAAGAGACCACCACAAATGATTTTCTTCTTATTATAATTTTTTATTATAATCAATTGCCTATATTTATTTTATTGTAAGGTATATTATAACCGATAAGGCATACAGACAGTGGTGCAGTGGTGGTCCCATGCGGAGCAGAAGTATGCGCAGTCGCGCACGGACCAAAATACAAGCCCTGTGGGGGTTTGCTTGAGCTGTGGAGCTCTCACTATGTGACAAATGGTCCCGACTGGAAGGATGAGACATTAAGTGGTGCTTCAGAAGGAAACTGTCCTTCTGTAAACTGTAAGTTAGTTACATTGTTAATTTAGTTTGTATTTACTTTTCTAGTTTAAGGCTGCGGTTACACTAGGGCCATTTTCATTTAGTTTCATTCCCTTTTCAGAACGCTGCGTATTGGCAGGCAAGTAAGAGTTAAGTTACCGGTAGACGTCGTTTTGTCTCGTCTACTATATACATGTAGTACAATGCCAAAGCAGTAGGCGGCGATGTAGTTCAAACATGAAGGCCATTTTCAACCAATCAGAAAGGTTGAGCGAGTCACTCCACATCCTGCTCAAAATCTCAAAAGCCACCATCTTTATACCTCGCAAGAGCCATTTACCCACATAGCATTTATTTTTCAGCAAGAAATAAAGTGCAATAAACAAAAACGGATACATTCTCTGTGTGTTCTGCCTCATTTGTTGATGAAACAAAACTAACATCAACACAATTGACCACCAAGAGCGGAGTTTAGTCTCACAAAAATATCGCCGATTTCGTTAGCTTACGTGCTAACGTGATTGGGATATGCCAGTATAACAGTATAGCATTGTGGCTAGCAGCGTGGTAACGTTAATGCTAGCAGAATGAATGGATGTAAACGTTATTTAACAAAAGGGAATGCAGACTGTTGTAGCTTGGACTGGGCTCCTTATAACAATAACTTGACAACACGTTGGTAGCCGCAGCTAACAGGGTCTGAAAGTAACGTTAGCTAGGTAGCTAACGTTAGCTCACGAGCGACGCTAGCCAGCCAGCACCAAACTGATGATATCAGACGTTGATATCAGGAGCTATCAGTAGCTAGATAACATTAGACAACGCCTCATGTATTAAACAAAAGTGAATAGATGACTGGGCCATTTTGGCGGCTACGTGGCGTAGTGGGCAAGGCGCTCGCCACGAATGCGGAGACGCTGGGCTCGCCTGTTCGAGCCCAGCGCTCCACATTGCTTTCAGTTTAGCTGGTCGTTCATACTAATACACATTGGCCGTATTAGGGGGTGGAAAACTGATGGGTGGGGATCGGGCGTTGTGGACAGCGACTCCTACAGGTCGGTTGGTGCGCCTGCGCAGTAGAATCAGGAAGTGTCGGGGGCAGCGTGAGCCTCCCACGCGTTACTCCTCGCCACTGAGAGATCGAGCTGCGCAGGTGAAAAGATGCGACTGCTGTTACCTCAAGTACCGGAGGGGACTTGTGCTCTGTATGACTTAGTCCACATTGCAGCCGGCTTGTGGGAGGCAAGAAACAGCGTTCGTGACAGGGGAGGGTTGAATTGGATGATACGAAATTGGGATGGGAGAAAAATATAGAAAATGGGAGAAAAAGTGGATAAAAAAAAAAGATGACTGGGCCATTTTGTTTAATGCTCGTTATGTTGAAAGAGGAGCTCTGAGCTGCTCATGCAGTCAACTCTTGCGTGGTAAGGGTTTGTTGACATGACATGGGTGGGTCTGGGAGGGGGAGAATTTGGCGTCAGTCTCTACTGCGCATGGGCAGAACGGCTCTGTATCCGGCTCGCGCAGATTACATGGCACCATTGTCGGCGAGTTTTGGTGAGTTTCCAAAACGAAAACACCTTTTCAGCGTTGCCACTAGGACAACGCGTTTTCCTGCCAAAACGGCGATTCTTTTTAACTTGGACATGCAAACGTAATCATTCAGCAACAAAAACTTTGCTGTTTTCCCCAGTGTAACCATGGCCTAAGTTAATTCAATTAAAGAAATTGCGGACTACATCCCCACCATGCGTGGCGTCATCCCCACCATCCCACCACTTCTGATATTACCACTGCACCCCTGCATACAGACCCTCATCTGCACCTTTGTTTATTATTCTATTACCCTGCCCATACCTGTACCTCCCCTCCCCCATGCTGCTGTAATGATGCCCGAATTTCCCCAAGGGAATATAAGGAATATATTATCTTAAACACGAACAGTAATATCACGCTTTTACAATATTTTACCTGCTCTACCACTGCATAGAAAGCACTAGCAGGCATTTCCTTTTGAAAGTAGTTACCAATGGTTACAGGCAGCCATGTTGGAAGAAAGAGAACTACATAAACATTCCATGCAAGGCCTCTGAGGGGGGAGCCCAAATACTCACAGTGCAAAGTTTGATGGAAACGCCAAACCCCACCCCTTCAAAAATATATGATAAGAATAAAAACCCTCTCTCACAAAATCTCAAATTAAATAAATCTTAAATAATCCATTAGCTATTCTCACAGATTGATTTGATCCAAAAGTCTTATTTAAATTAAATCGAAATATCTTTAAATTATTTGATAATGTTCTCTCAGCATTATCAAAGAAATCGGCGCAAATACTACCAATTTACCAAAATTAAAATGAAAAAACAACAAAGAAAACAACAACACTTCCAACACTTGCTATTCAAACACTTTGGAAAAACTCTCTCCAGTGTTCACTCACTCACTCACTCACTCACTCAGGCGTACACACACTTGTGCATCTTCAGGTTGCGTTGGTCCGAGTACCTCTTCCCGCACTTGTCGCATATGAACTGCTTCCCGCCGGCGTGCACGTGCCTCTTGTGCGTCCTCAGGTGGCTCCCCTGGGAGAACGTCTTCCCGCAGACCTCGCAGCCGTACGGCTTCTCCCCGGTGTGCACGCGCACATGCAGCTTCAGGCTGTTGGCGTTGTTGAACGTCTTCTCGCAGAAGTGGCAGCAGAAGGGCCTCTCCTCGGAGTGCGTGCGCCCGTGCGAGATCAGGCTGCTCTGCTGGCTGAAGCTCTTGCCGCACTCCTTGCACTGGAACGGCCTCTCGCCCGTGTGGATGCGCCGGTGGATCTTCAGGTTCACCGACTGGCGGAAGGTCTTCCCGCAGAGGTCGCAGCCGAAGGGACGCGCCCCTGTGTGGATCCGCTGGTGGTTCTTCAGGTTGACGGCGTGGCGGAAGCTCTTGGCGCACTGCGCGCACTTGAAAGGCTTTTGCCCCGTGTGGATGAGTTCGTGGGTCTTCAGGGTCACCGAGCGGGTGAACCCCTTGCCGCACACGGGACACATGAATATCTTCTCCCCGGTGTGGATCTGAGCATGTCGGGAGAGGTTCTGGGCCAAGTTGAACCTCCTGCCGCACAGGTCGCAGCCGTACGGCTTCTCCCCCGTGTGGATGATGGAGTGGGTCTTGAGGTGCGCTTGTTTGCCGAAGCACTTGCCGCACTGGAGGCACTCGAAGGGCTTCTCTCCGGTGTGAGTCCGGATGTGGTCCTGGAGGCTCTGTTTGTGAGCGAACCCTTTCTTACAGATCACGCAGGCGAACGGCTTCTCTCCCGTGTGGATCCGGAGGTGCGCTTTGAGGTTGCTCTGCGTGGAGAAGCTCTTGCCACACTCGGTGCAGATGAAGAACTTGCGGCCCCGACTGAGCTTCTGAAGCAGCAGGTTGGCCGCGCTGGGCGACTGCGGCTCTTGCTTCTGCTGGGGATCGAGAAGGGGGTCAAGGGGGTCGAGTGTCACAGTCTCAGAGGTGTTGGAGTCTCCTAGGAGGGCCTCGGCTGCAGCTCCTGGAGGGAGGAAGTGATGGAAGCACAGGGTCCAGATTTCACTCAACACAGCTCAGCATTTTACAAGCTATCTCGAACCAAGACTGAAATGTCCCCCCCGCCCCCCCCACACACACACTCAGATACACACACACACACCAAAAACTACTTCAAAAACGATATAAGGGGCCAAGAAATTCGTACTTACTTTCAGCGATGGCTCCGAAGTCAATGTTGCCGTGTTCATCTTTGACGCTGACAGCCAGGACAAAAGGAGCCTCCACCTCCTCATTCTGATTACATAAAAGTGCAAAAATAATATTTTTATTTATATTCGTTCAAACTTGATTTTGGTGATGGCCCAACTAACTTAGAACTCAGTAAAAGGTGTAGTCCTCAGAATCTCTATCATTGGCAGTGAGAAAGTGGAAACAGTACATTGGCCTCACTGTGGCCCCTGCATCATCCATATGCATCAATCATAATTAGGCTGATAGATAAACTCTCTTCATAGTTTTCTCATGATGTGTTCTGCCAACATGGCACAGGGTCACAGCTCATTGGCCACGGTTTTTAATGATAATCACCTGCTAGTGGATTATCATCACCTGTTGTTTGCGATCAAGACGTCTATGGTCCAATATTGTGAATATGCCCTGAGAAGTTAAAGGTGCTATACTATAGGTAACATTTTATGGAGTAATAATTAAAAAAAAAAATATATATATATATTAAAAAACATTCAGATCCTTTAGAAAGGTGCGGAATAAAAGTATTACCCCGCCCCCCCCCCCCAGAAATAATTGATTCATGAATTTATCATTTAGAAAATGTTGGCGTGTCCAAAATGAATGTTGTTGTTTACATCTTATGTGCATGTATCCCCTCCCTACGTTCTATGTCCCCACGTGGAATGCATCTCATAGGACAGGGAGGGGCAACTGGCGGCCTGCAGGCCGCATGCGGCCCTCACTGACGCTCTATGCGGCCCCAGGCCAATATTGATTTTTTTTTAATATATATATATATATATATATATATATATATATATATATATATATATATATATATATATATATATTTATTTTTTTGCATTCGACTAAGAGGTTGGCAGTCGACTATGGCTCCTTTCGATCGATTAGTCGACTATTCGACTAATAGGGGTCAGCCCTAGTGTGGACATATTCAACACTGTTGAAAGTGCCGTGCAGCAATATGGGGGGTTTGATAAACTGTCGGCTGTTGTTACCGATGGAGCACCCGCAATGAAAGGAAAACACACAGGATTCGCCGGGCTTCTAAGGCAGAGTGGCGTTGAGTGTCCAATGCTGCACTGCATTATACATCAGGTAAGTTTGCGAACATAATTTCCTGAGCAGAAGTACGCGCACGGATGTGGACGCGCGTGCACGCAAAAATGAAACGTTATTTCATCTGATGCAGATCGAATGCACAAACATTGAAGTTGACATTCCTTCTAAGTGTCTCATTAAAGACAGAACCATTATTGACCCACTGTGGGGGGAGGGTGAATGTCATGTCAGTTTGATAAAGGGTCAATGGGAGGCATGTAGAATTGCACAAAAAGGAATTCATTATTCTGATGAGTATTTCACTTGGCTACTTGTTTACTTTTGTAGTGTTCAGATAACACTGAAATGCATGTTATGGATATGAAGCACTCAGGAATGTTTTGTTTAGTAGCAGGATAAAAGTTTATACATTTAACAAAATCATTTATTATTTCACTTTTGATTTACTGTTGTAGTGAAATGCAGCAGAAATGCTGCTTTGTGTTTGTTGAGCAGTGGGCTTTAAGTTCATACATTTATTTTAATAGAAGCCTTAATTATAATTTGTCATTTTTGTATATATTTGGGTTACACAGCAATACTTTCAAATTCAGCTGTATTTATAAATTCATAAAGTTGAAATTAAGCATTACTAAATGCGTTTGAAATGGAATAAAAACAACGTTACAACAAATTATAAGTTTATATTTATATGCCTTATTTATCACATCTGTGACTATTATGGGCTATTTGAGTGATGGGGTACTACTGGCGGGACTGCCGATAAACAATGCAGCCCCCCAGATTGAGTGTGGACATTTAGTGGCTCTCACCATATACAAAGTTGCCCACCCCTGTCATAGGATAAAGGACTTGCTTGTGCTCTAGTGCGACATCTAGTGGCTGAATGTTATCCATAGCACCTCTAAGTTGTACTTTAATAATCCATGCAGGGAAATGTTGTCCTCTGCACTTGATCAGTGTTGTAGACGCCTGAATGCCTTCTACAACAGAACTTTGTTTCCGCGTCTCTGATTGGCCAGGTCATTTCTGGTCATGTGACATGTACGCCCAATCGTGGGGCCGCAAGTTTCTACACTGGTTAAGCTTAGGCGCTCTTTCGAAGTTGGTTAAGGTTAGAGTTTATCTTAGAGCATGGCGATAGAACGCCTGCCCTGATTCCGACGGTTAAGCTCAGGCACTCTTTCGAAGTTGGTTAAGGTTAGAGTTTGTCTTAGAGCATGGCGATAGAACGCCAGGTAGTTTGCAGGCTGTTAGACCCGGAAATAGGCGCAGAACTTGCTGTCCCACGATTGGCGCACAATGCACATGTCACATGACCTGGCCAATCAGAGCGCAAAACTCGTACGCGGAAACGAAGTTCTGTTGTAGAAGGCATATACACGCGTCCTGGACTGATTTTCAGGACTTTGACTCGACTTGGACTTGGACTCGAGCATCGGCTGCATTCGGACTCGGAAGGTGCAGACTCGGACTCGGACTTGTTCATTGATAAACAGTTATTTGCATTTCGTTTTTTTTGTAATAGACCCTAATCATTTGGCATAAGATATTGATGGCTAGTGCATTTGTTTGGCTATTGTGTCACAAAGTAAATAAAATGATGACCGCTGTCATTTATGTTTAATGTATTCCTTTTTTTATTTGTATGTCAGCTCTTTGACTGCCACTCTGCCAGAGTGGAGTGGACTCAACCTTGATGACTTGGACTCGGACTAGGGTAATGGGGACTCGACTCAGGCTCTTCTTTGGTGACTCAGACTCGAACACTGGGGACTCGAGAGTCGAGACTCGACTCGGACTTGAGATTTAGTGACTCGACTACAACACTGCTAACTACTTCTCAGCAGTGGGCAGCAGCCAGAGACAGGCACCCGGGGACCAACTCCAGTTGTAATGCCAGCACCTTGGTGAAGGACAACGGCAGCACTTTGTGTACCTCTATATGCAACACACATCAGGCGGAAAGGAGAGAAGGTGATCAGTGACCCCTCTCACCCTGCTTACTACCTCTTTAACCCCCTTCCCTCTGGTAGAAGACTCTAAAGTCTCAGGTGTAGGACATCTTGTTTAAAAAATAGCACATATCCCGAGATTGTCGGTCACCTGAACCCAAGCCCTAATGCACAGGCACTTTGTACTATAAGGGCTAGCACCAGCCGACAGGCACTTTAAAGGAAAACGCCAACATTTTGGGAAATTAGCTTATTTGACATCTTCCCTGGAGTTAGACAAGAAGATACATACCCTTTTCTTCTCTGTGCGTGCAGTAGGCTTAGGGAACGCCCGCACCGTTAGCGTAGCTTAGCTTCATCACTGGAAGTGGGGCAGTCCTTTACCCTGAAGTTCCCTACAGTCACGAAATACACTCCAAATACAACTCCAAAACGTTCCTGTAAACATGTTGTGACCTGTGTATTTACCACGTGGAGAAATAAAAAATTATTGAATTCGACAATTACGTTTTCTAAGCAAATATACTCAGAATTTTTTTTTGCCGAACCACTCCTCTCTGGGCTCAGTCAGTGATTTCACGCAACGCAGTGATACTTACTAACGTGACGCCAGTGTTTGTTTACATTCTCATTTCATTCAAAGGATCCGAACCGATTGAAGTTTATGGATACCATGACTTCAAATCCTCTTACCTTGACGATTAAAAGCCTCCACAATTTAGAAAACAGTATTCCCATGGCTGGTGTTGATATGCTGCTAGCTAACGAAAACCAACAAACACAGAACCGGACGCGTAAGCAGAAAAAGAGGCATCATTTTTACTTCCGGTCGGGGGGTTTCAAAATAAAAGAGCGACGTCTAAAGCACCGGAAATACATTTATTTTGTACATTATCTAACGTTAACACGAACCTAAACTAACTTTAGGTTAGTTGTAACGTTAGTTTAGGTCAACACCAGCCATGGGAATACTGTTTTCTAAATTGTGGAGGCTTTTAATCGTCAAGGTAAGAGGATTTGAAGGCATGGTATCCATAAACTTCAATCGGTTTGGATCCTTTGAATGAAATGAGAATGTAAACAAACACTGGCGTCACGTTAGTAAGTATCACTGCGTTGCGTGAAATCACTGACTGAGCCCAGAGAGGAGTGGTTCGGCAAAAGATTGTTCAGAGTATATTTGCTTAGAATACGTAATTGTCGAATTCAATTATTTTTTATTCTCCACGTGGTAAATACACAGGTCACAACATGTTTACAGGAACGTTTTGGAGTTGTATTTGGTGACTGTAGGGAACTTCAGGGTAAAGGACTGCCCCACTTCCAGTGATGAAGCTAAGCTACGCTAACGGTGCGGGCGTTCCCTACGCCTACTGCACGCACAGAGAAGAAAAGGGTATGTATCTTCTTGTCTAACTCCAGGGAAGATGGCAAATAAGCAAATTTCCCAAAATGTTGGCGTTTTCCTTTAAGGCAATATGCACTTTAAATGGAGCACTGAGCTCCTTTATGCACTGTAGCATTTTTTGGAAATGTTTGTGAAATACTTGCATTGTATGTATTCTTGTATGTTTTTATACTGTATGTTTTTTCCACTATGATGTAATGAGCATTACACAGAGACAAATCCCAATCAATCATGTGTTGAAATGGCAATAAAGTATCTATCTATCTATAATATGTACCATGCATGTCTTTTATGGTGAAACCCATGCAAAATCACAGGGTTTGAAACCAGGACGTCCATGCTGTGAGGCAGCAGTGCTAACCACTGCACCATGAGTATACACTCTTACATAGGGTAAGAGTATACACTCTTTATCTGCGCATAGCCTCCACTATAATATGGGGAATAGGTCTTACCTGCATTACCTGTGAGACATTTCTCTCAACACTTCTTGCACTGCCATCATAGCAATGTTCTGCCTCTGTGTCAGAGAAAAGAATAGTATCAGTATTACAAATAATAAGAGTAGAAAAGTTTATTAAAGTGTCACTGTACGAAGAAACGACAAATACGGACAAAACAAGACTTGGGAAGGCTAGTTAAAAGCCAGACCCGGCCACGCATGCGTATTTCAACTAGAGATAAATCCATAGTTGATTTTTAAAGGCTGATATCACTCTCACACACACACACACACACACACACACACACACACACACACACACACACACACACACACACACACACACACACACACACACACACACACACACACACACACACACACACACACACACACACACACACACACACACACACACACACACACACACACACACACACACACACACACACACACACACACACACACACACACACACACACACACACACACACACACACAGGTTTGGCCTAATGTGCACCTGACTACCACACACACACAGGCTGGCTGTAAAGAGGAGTATTGTGTGGCTTCATTGCGGCCATTTCTATTCAGATACTTGAGGTGAGAAGTCATGGTTTGAAAGTGGCCCATGGCATTTTCCTCCCATCAAATTTAAGATTAAAATAGCTTGACTTTGGAGGAACATTTGGACCCCCTTTGCCAGTAACCTAGCATGACAGGGCTGGTACCTTCGGATTCCTCAAGATCTCTAGTTTCATTTGTTTATTTATTTGTTTAAGTACTTCTATTCTATTCACATATACAGTATGCTTACTACATGTATCTATTATATTCACATATATGCTTACTACATGTATCTATTGCTATGTCCGCCCATCACAAACACGCAAACTGTCTAACGCCTGTCCCGTCTCCCTGTGAGTGGATGTCTCGTGGTGATGACCGGAGTGGTGGACGTCTTGTGGTGATGACCGGAGTGGTGGACGTCCCGTGGTGATGACCGGAGTGGTGGACGTCTTGTGGTGATGACCGGAGTGGTGGACGTCCCGTGGTGATGACCGGAGTGGTGGACGTCCCGTGGTGATGACCGGAGTGGTGGACGTCCCGTGGTGATGACCGGAGTGGTGGACGTCCCGTGGTGATGACCGGAGTGGTGGACGTCCCGTGGTGATGACCGGAGTGGTGGACGTCCCGTGGTGATGACCGGAGTGGTGGACGTCCCGTGGTGATGACCGGAGTGGTGGACGTCCCGTGGTGATGACCGGAGTGGTGGACGTCCCGTGGTGATGACCGGAGTGGTGGACGTCCCGTGATGATGACCGGAGTGGTGGACGTCCCGTGGTGATGACCGGAGTGGTGGACGTCCCGTGGTGATGACCGGAGTGGTGGACGTCCCGTGGTGATGACCGGAGTGGTGGACGTCCCGTGGTGATGACCAGAGTGGTGGACGTCCCGTGATGATGACCGGAGTGGTGGACGTCTCGTGGTGATGACCGGAGTGGTGGACGTCCCGTGGTGATGGCCGGGAGGATGCAATCAAATGCCTCAAATACCTCAAATGGATCCGTCATCAGCTCTATTTTCAATCTTTAAAAACATTCGTATGTACCCCAGTTGCTATTGCATGTACTTATTTGTGTTTCATTACACGTATATGTACGCTTATCAACTGTTTTGCCTGTTTTATAGCAACACCTTAGACCTTAGAAGGGCCTTTCACATCACAGACATCTAAGAAGGGAGATCCCCCCTTGAACGGTCCTTCTAAGGTTTCTCTCCTCCACATTGCCTGTGGTGCTTTTTTCCTATTGCTAGGTTTTTAGTGAATTTTTCCTTACCTTCGTGTGGGGTACGTCTGGGAGTGTTGCATTTATTTATTAATTTTACATTTTATTTTGGATTTCATGTTTTTTGTTTTGTTCTTGATTTATTGTGATGTTTCTTCTTGACTTGTTTAAAGAAGACGTGTCCGGCCCATGGGGACATTAACGTGTGTTGTCGGGCCTTACAAATACATTTGATTTGATTTATCTTTGTGCTAGAAAAAGAAATAACTAGAGCCCTTTAAATACAGCTATTCAAACAGCAGGATAGTGGTTTCTCTCCTCCACGCCTTCTTCTTCCATGGGGGCAAATCCATGTGATCTCAGGCTCTACAAATACATTTGATTTGAACATAAATGGCCGATATACAGACAGTTTATAAAACGTCCTATCGGCGCAGATTAATCAGTCAACCTCTAATTTCAACAAAGGGGAGTCAGTCAGTCAGTTAGGGACATTTGCTATTGTAGGCCGGCCCTCTGGGTCTGGCAACAAAAAACCTTGTGTAAGGGGGTTGAGACACTATGCGTTTTAAAGGACATATTATGTATCTTTTCAACCATTTTAAACTGCTTCTTTGAATCTGTGGAACATACCATATATATTTATACTCACTGTATATATATATTTATTCCACATCTGTCTGTATATACCTACATATAATAATTTTTGCATACCTCCGCTGTAAATATTATATCTATATCTCTGTACATATGATTACCTAGTTATACAACTGGCCAGTATGACTTACTACCATAGTGTCTTTATATATCTGTCACTATCACTGTACATATTAAATTACACTACAACTCTGTACGTATACATCTGATTAGCACCCCGTAGTACTAATTTATATATTTCATACCCAGTTTAATCACCTGTACATTGTATTGCACATAACTTATTTTCATTGTACTGTACTTGTGCTGTATGATGACAATAAATTAGATTCTAATCTAATCTTCATCAGGTCAGTAGTGTTCTTGGCTCCAAAAAGCACAGCTAATTGAGCATTATTTGTTAACTCCCAGATTTCTCCTGCCATTTTGGGGAATCGAACCGACGACCTTCCAGTCACAAGCCCACTTCTCTAATCGTTAGGCCACCTACCGACTCCTCCATCAGACAGGATGTTGAGGACGCTGGTCTGAGGTGGCTTCCTCCCTCTACACGCTCTGGTGGCCCTCTGCTCAAAGTCCATCAGAAACTTGGTGTCGTCCATGATCTTCATGATTTTACCCAGAGCCTCATTCCCCAGAGTCTCCATGATGGATGCAAACAGGGTCTGAAATAGGTGCAAATGAAATAGTGTGTATCTTAACATAGGAGTCATGGGTGTGATTCTAGTAGATCCCCACATGACAAGAGTAGGCCTACAATTACATTTGAATTTAGACAGGAAGTTAGACTAAATTCTAAATATTAGGGTGGCCAGCTAATTAATTAAGAGTCTTTAGAGAGACATGGATACACTGACTCTAAGCGTCTAAGCTATGTTCAGTCTGGCTGGGGCTAGGCATGGTCTAGCATGGTATGGTAAAGATTATTCTCTATAACAAATAGCCTATGACAATATGGGAAATAGTTCATCCAGATAGTAAATCCATATCCAAGTATAAATCAATCCAACCACAGCACAACTAACTTACTTATGAACAGTCACTTCACTTGCTATATCTATATCTGTACATATCCCTCTACTCTTACTAGTTATACCGCTGGCCAGTATGACTTACTACTACCATAGTGTCTTTATACCTGTATCACTGTACATACAACTGATTAGCACAATGACTGTACTATGTACCCAGTTTAATCACCTGTATATTGTACCTTACTGTTACATTTGCACTCTGGTTGGATGCCAAACATCTTTTCGTTGTACTGTACTTTTGCTGTATGATGAAAATACATTTCAATCTAATCAAGTGACAACAGACCCTTCTGTTTACCCCGAAAAAAAAAAATCATAAATAAAAGACACTCTACCATCTTAACTTGACTCTCCTCCTGCAGCTCCTCCTGGGTGACCTTGTGTCCTCCTCCTCCCGTGGAGCCCCGGGACAGCTCCAGAGACCAGATCAACACCGAGCAGTCCTCCACGAGTTTACCGAGCTCGGCCACCGCGGAGCAGACCAAGGACTCCATGACAGAGGCGAGTTGTGTCTGCAGTGCTATGAAGTTAGACATCCTTTCTCTCCTTTCCTACAGGTTCCTCTCTCTCTCTCTCTTTCTGTCTCCGGGGGTCTGGTTCTGGAGACTGGATTCTTCACTTGTCAAGTTGTCAGACGTGCATTGGTGAATCATTTAGGTGCGGCTCTAGCCACGCGATTTGTAAACACGCTTTTGGATTTTCCTGCTAGAGACTGTTGACATTTGCTACTCGAGAAACTAGTGGTCGACCAGGAAGTGTTTGTCCGCGCCGTGGAGATTATTTCCGGGTGGTGGACAAGGAAACGATAAAAGAAGGAAGAGTCCTCACGTCAGAATACCAATAACTCCAATAGGGGGTATCTGCAGAGCCGCAGAGCCAGGCTGGACGGGTTGCCTGTACGTTAATGCCAAGCAATGGAGGCGGTCTGGACAAGTATTAGTGGTCTGGACAAGTATTTGCACTACTGCGCACCATTTTCAACTTCACTTTCGTCTCGTTTGCATAGGTACATAGACAGTAAACTTGTAAATAGACAGTAATGTTACATCTAGACATACCAGATCTAGTAATAATAATAATAATAATAATAGTCCCTCAAACTGCAGGACATGTAAACAGTCAAGTTGCAGAACAACTGTTTGCACAAATGAGAAAGAACAATTACTTTTTTAACGCAGCAACTACCATCGACCCATCTGTTCCTGATGAGAAACATCCTAGAACACTTCAACAACAACAAAAACAAGAAGCGAATGGACAACATCAAAAAGTTATTTGGGACGACAGCGGTGGCAATAAACAGCTACCACCAGGCGGTATTCGATTTATATAGAATAATCTTCAGGACGAGGAGATTGCATTTAGATATTTATTCAAAGGTAAGTACTCGTTAAGCATGAGTGTAACTCCATCCACGGCTGGCAGCCAACTGACTGTCAGGACGTCCCCTTGTCAGGTATACATAATAGGAAGGTGCGCCTGGCGCCCTGTCGTAAATGATATATTCAAAGCATGAATATTACATCCTCCTTCTTTTAAAGAAAGCTTTATAAGCTATGAACAAAATTGAAATAAAGAAAGGTTGTGCAATACTCTGTAAGAGTTTCTTTGTAAACAATAACAAGTGCGTTACCTGTGTCAGGACCAGGCAATGTAAACAGGTAGGATTAATATGTTAAACATAAAATATTCATGTATCAAGGTATTACAGTTCGTATTGTGTGCCCTCTTATTCTGGAAAGTCTGCTTTAATATTTGAATACTTCAGCTGTGAAAAGGTATGTATTCATGGCTTATTTGGTCGTGTGTCTCAACACTCTTACCATATGCAGTTCTTATTTGTAGAATTAGCTTGCTAACAAAATGGGAAAATATCGACAATTAAGCAAGGTAAGTAGGTCATAGATTCAACACATATAGTAAGTCATCATTTCAGCATACATTAATATTTTGTTACATTTCACCACCCCTTTTTTTTTTTTTTCATTGGGGTAAATGGTGTTATAATAGGGCAGCGATCCGCCTGCACCCTGTACATTTATAGGTCTAAAATGTCCCGAGGCTTCACTGCTCGGCCGGATCTGGTGTAGTATGAAGCTGAGTTCTCTTCTGAGTCCTCTGACAGTTCAGGGTCGTTGGTCTCCGGCGGTTGATCGACGCTCTCTGGACTTGGCATACCGTCGCTGTCCTGGAAGTGTTCCTCTTTTGTGTCCCTCAGATGCCTGCGGTTGCGGCGGTATTCGCGTCCATCTTGGGTGCGAACGTGGTATGACCGCGCAGTGTCGGCTGGTTGTATGACTACTGCTGGCCTCCAGCGTCCATGTTCTTGTAGCCTGACAGATTCACCACAATGTAGTGGGGGCAGCGGTCTAGCTGACCTGTCATAGTATTTCTTCTGGTGCTGTTGTCTCTGCACTCGCTTGTCATGTCCATCTTTGGGGCTTACTACCCCTGGCCGCAGCTGTTGGTTGGTGCTCGGGAGGGTTGAGCGTAGCCTGCGGCTCATCAACAGCTGTGCCGGCGATTTGAAGTTGTCGACTGGGGTGTTACGATATTCCAGGAGGCTTAGGTACGGGTCTCTTCCGTCTGCCTTAGCCTTGTCCATGAGTGATTTTGCCGTCTTCACAGTTCTCTCCGCTAGTCCGTTGCTTTGCGGATAGTGTGGGCTTGACGTGACGTGTGTAAACTCCCACGACTTGGCGAATGCCTCGAACTCTTTAGACTTGTATTGTGGTCCGTTGTCTGAGACTATGGTCTCTGGGACGCCATGCCTGGCACAGGCTGCCTTTAGCTTGTGGACAACAGCTGCCGATGTGGTGCTGTGAAGTCTGTCTAGTTAGAAGAATCTGCTGTAGTAGTCGACGGTCACAACATAGTCCTGGTTGTTCCAGTTAAAGAGATCTGTCCCTACAACCTGCCAGGGGCGGTCTGGGATACGATGAGGCATCATGGGCTCCTTGGTGTTTGATGGGCGGCGCTCTTGGCATATTGAGCACTTCTCCACGACTTACTCTATATGTCTACCCATTCCAGGCCAGAACATGATGTCTCGTGCTCTCAGTTTGCATTTTTCCATTCCCATGTGGCCTGCATGGATCTTGATCAGCATCTCTCCTCTGAGGCTGGTAGGGATGACTATTTTCTCCCCTTTGAAAATTATTCCATTCGTTTTGGATAGTTCATCTCGGTGATTCCAGTATTCGGTGATGTTCTGGGGGCATTGTTTTCTTTCCTCAGGCCATCCCTCCAGGATAGCCTGGCTGAGCAGCTTTAGCTGTGTGTCATTGTCTGTTGTTTCTCTGATCTCCTGTAGCCTGTCGTCGTGTACAGGTAAGCTGTTGTATACCATGTGTACCTGAAGGTCCATCCCTTCACTGAGACCGTCGTCGTGAGAGGTGAGTGATTTCCTGGACAGCGTGTCGGCTACTGGGATGTCTTTCCCAGGGCGGTGCACGATCGTGAAGTTGTACTTGTGTAGTTGCAGTATCATCCTCTGTAACCGCGGTGGGGCTGCGGCGATCGGCTTTTTCATGATCGACTCCAGGGGCTTGTGGTCAGATTGCACCATAACATGGCGACCGTAGGCATATTGGTGGAAGCGTTTGAATCCATAAAGGACTGCGTACATCTCCTTTTCGATTTGTGCGTAGTTGACCTCGCTGTCCGTGAGTGATCTGGATGCGTAGCTAATGGGCCTTCCTTCCTGCATCAGCACAGCACCCAGACCATACTTTGATGCGTCCACTTGTAAGCTGAGCTCCTTATCTGGGTCAAAGTAGATGAGGACTGGCCCAGGTTCACTGGTAAGTATGTCTTTCATCTTTTGGAATGCAGCGTCGTGCTGCGCGTCCCACAGGAACTCATTCGATTGTTTAAGCAGCTGTCTCATGGGTGCGTTTATCTCGGAGAGGCTCGGGGCGAACTTCGCCAGATAGTTGACCATACCTAGCACGGTCTCCAGTTCTGCACGGCTCTTTGGCGCCTCCATCTCCTTGATGGCAGCTATCTTGCCTGGGTCAGGCTTCATGCCGTCAGCTGAAAGGACGTGCCCGAAGTAGCTCACTTCGGTGGCTCCGATGGTGCACTTGTCTGTGTTGAGCCGAACGCCTCTCTCCCGTGATCTCACCAACATTGCATGTAGGTTCTTATCGTGTTCTTTTCTGGTCGCGCCATATACAAGGATGTCGTCTACTATAGCTGCTACTCCGTTCAGTCCCTCGTATGTCTCGTCGATTTTTCGTTGGAACTCGTCCTGGGCAGAAGCGAGCCCAAATGGTAATCGTAGGAATCTGTATCGTCCAAACGGTGTGTTGAACGTCGTCGGCTTCGATGATTCTGTGGAGAGCTTGATGGACCAGTATCCCGACCTTGCATCCAGTACGCTGAAATAGCGTGCGCCTGTTAGTCTGGGTGTGATGTCCTCTAGTGTCGGCAGAGGGTAGTGCGGGCGCTTGATAGCCTTGTTTAGCTCCTTAGGATCCAAACATAGTCTGAGCTTGCCTGTGCGTGGTTTCTCAACAATGACCAGTGCACTGACCCACTCCGTTGGTTCGATGACTCTAGCGATGATCTGTGTGTCTTCCATACTCTGTAGCTCCTTCTTTAGTCGGCCACGCAGGGCGATCGGTGTCCTTCTCAGTGGGCAGACTACTGGCGTGGCGTCTGGGTCTATATGGATGTGACACTCTCCTGGGAATAGTCCTATCCCTTTAAACACGTCGTGGTATTCTTCCATGATGGTCTGTTTATCTGTGTGTGCATTTACTGACAACACTAGTTTAATGAGGTCCATATTCAGGCATGCCTGTAAACCTAGAACTGGGGGTGCCTGAGTGTCTACTATGTAAAAGTCTAACAACATGCCACGCTCTTTGTATTTACACTTTAATGTGCATGTGCCCTTTACCACTAGCTTCTCTCCACCATATCCTGTCAGTCTGCTTGAAGTAGGCTGTATTTTGCGTTTATCTTGTAAACTGTGATACTCTCTCAAAGGAATTACATTTACTTGTGCACCTGTGTCTAGCTTAAATTTAAGCTCTGTGCCCTGTTTTCCTACTTGTATGTCTGCGAACGCTTGTTCTGTTGCATCAAATCGTCTGTCTGTCACGGTGTCTACATACAGTTCGTCTGACTCTTCTCCTGACTCAGAGCGCATGCTAATCTCGTGTACTGACTTTTTCTGGAAACTACCGGCCCTGCAGACTTTGGCAAAGTGGTTCCATTTTCCACACTTTGTGCACTGTTTCCCCCTAGCTACACAGTTATCCCCTTCCTTGTGAGCTCTACCCCCACAGTATCCACAGTTCTTACGTGTGTCTGTGTCGCTCGCTCTGTTCGCTCTCTCTGTCCACTCTGCTCTGGGGCGATATCTCTGTGCGCTATACTTCTGTTCATGTCTGTGTACCTCGTGCACGAGCTGCTCCTGCGCGCTGCTCGTGGCGCCAGTAAAGCTCTTTATCTGTGATTGTGCTAGCTCGTGGGCTCTAGCTATATCTACCGCTTTGTCTAACGACAAGTCTGATCCAACGTTTAATAGTTTCTCTCTTACTTTTGCTGAGTGTATGCCAAACACTATGCGGTCTCTAACCATCTCATCATTGTTCACATATGCACAGTCCTTCACGAGTAGTTTCAATGCAGTGACAAATTGTTCAAATGACTCGCTAGGTTGCTGGGTTTTCTCATGGAATTTGTACCTAGCGAAAATCGTGTTCCTCCTTGGAAGTACATATGCTTCGAAATTGTCATAGTAGCTCTTCAATACCTTTGCTTCATCTGCACTGAGAGTCCATGTGTTGTGAATGTCTCTCCCTCTTTCTCCGCTCCACAGTAGCAGGTAGCTACATTTCTCATCCTCTCCTTTCTTCTTGAGTGGGCCCGAAAACATTAGCTCTGCATGCTGCCTGAACTTCTTCCATTCTCCCGGTAAGTCCAGAGAATCCCAATTCATCCGTGGCGACGGGACTCCGTTGATATCCATGTTCATCCTGCTTCTGACACCATGTCGTATTCGATTTATATAGAATAATCTTCAGGACGAGGAGATTGCATTTAGATATTTATTCAAAGGTAAGTACTCGTTAAGCATGACGGACCCCTTGTCAGGTATACATAATAGGAAGGTGCGCCTGGCGCGCCTGTCGTAAATGATATATTCAAAGCATGAATATTACAACCACCAGGCTGTATTGGGTACATTTTCTACTTGCACTTGCATTAAAGATATTTAATGCATTAATCCTGTTTTTAATTGATCTAGAAAATAATGTATAGTAGATGTCTTCATTCATCAAGTTCACTGTTCCTTACTAAGCTGTGTTTGTCATCTGCTTACAGTGTCACATGAAGCAGTCCTTGATCCATCACTGGAAGCAGCTCAAGGTGTGCTCCCTGAAGCTGGTTCAGGTCTACTCTGCCCCCAGCAATGATAAGTAAGTGGAATTGCATGCCTGGGTCCTTAGAAAGTCTTAAAATGTCTTAAATTAAATTAAATTGAGCCAAAGGATCCAACTCACTGACAAGAACCGTTAGAGCAGGGGTTCTCAAACTTTTTCATACCGTGACCCCATTTAATTTAAGAATTTCTTTGGGGACCCCACATCGCGTAATTTCAACGTGGAATTAAGGAATATCAAAATAAAAGCACACGTTGTTGAACTTGATCATGCATATTTATTAGAATGTAATGTAAATGTAATTACAGCACCATGTTATCAATACACATTTATAAAACGAGGCATATTTAGCCAAAATATGTTGCCAGAACATAAAAAAAATATATACTGTATATACCTTTTTTACTTTCCAATGCCACTGTCACCTACCCACGACCCCAATTTGGGTCGCGACCCGTAGTTCGAGAACCACTGCGTTAGAGAGATGTTTCTCATGGGTGAGCTGAGCCAAAGGATCCAACTCACGGAGAAGAAGAGATTGAACGCCCCTCGCTAGACGGTATAAAGGAGGAGATATGATTCACGTCAGAACAGTTCTCTACACGACCTGCTGGAACGAGGCCAGACGCGCCTCTGTGTTGCACTTGATATATTCATTGGTTACGGAAACATGTCCCGTCGCGCTTCAAAGCCAGACCGGGCCCCAAGGCCCACCCCCCCCCCCCCCCCCCCCCCGGGACCTCAACGCTGGGACGATTCACCCCCCCCCCCCCCTCGCCGCTGCGCTCAAAGCATGCCATCCATCGTTTTTCTCTGTTACTCCGGGCGAACGCTGCCTGCCGCCTTTTAGATTTTACTAAGTGAACTAAATCACTGTGGCCACTTGTAATCGCCTTGCCTTTACACAAGCGTCAGTCATAAACTGATGCCATCAATCAGATCCGACGGGGGATATTCGAATCTATCTTCTAGTCTCTCGATTGATGAATACTGTGAATAGAGATGCATGTCTCTAGAACTACATTTATCTGCCTTTTTTTTTTTTTTTTTTTTCTTTTTAAAGGGGAACTATCTTATAAATGGCCTTTTTGAGTGTTTAGCATTGTTTCCTAGCTATGTGAACTTATATTAATATGATCTATGTCTCAAAATTCTCATATTGGCGCATTCTTCCAATTCTCCTCTCACAATATTCACCCTCACTGAACTGAGTCGTTTGAAAATGTGCTGATTTGTGATGTCATATAGTCACTGCTGCATGTTAATGTTGGGACGCTCCGCAGTGGTTTGTTTAGGTGGCGCCCTGCAGCCCAGGCTCAAAACAGCTCGAAATCTTGAGGTAGAAAAATGCTGTTTTTGAGGACTTGATTAGAAATACAAAACAATGAATAAAAAAAATATATATATTACAGAGGTGTTCCATAGACTCACAGGAATTGTGTAAAAGTGCCCAAATAGTGAAAGAAATAGTAAAATAGTTCCCGTTTAATATCCCAGTTTTATGAGAGATGATTTCCCTAATGCTGCCTGTGCAATATAGTGTCCTACTGTAATGACGATCCTTTTGTCCTCGACTGTGATGGCTTCGTGCTTGGCCGACGACGTTTTTAATACTGTACATTCTTATTTTTGTTTTGTTACATGAGAACTGTGGGAGTTTTTGGTTTAAAAGATACTTTGTATTGTCGCAGTGAAAGGGTTAGCCCTTTGTCGTGTGACAGTGAAAGGGTTAACCTTCTGTATTGTCGCAGTGAAAGGGTTAACCATTTGGTGGTGTGGTAGTGAAAGGGTTAATACGAATAATGATATTATAGCAGCTGTGGCCTGTCGTTCGAACAACCCCACTTAGCCAGTAGCTTCCTGTAGCAACGACGTGGGCCTTTTCTGTTGTGAATTATTTCATGTTATGAATGTTTTCTAAAAAGGAAAAAAAACGTAGAACAATTCTATCTCGTTGTTACATCATTAGGAGCGTGGAGAGATTAAAACGGTAAAGGAAAAGAGACATGCGTGTTTGGTTCGTCATTGTATTTATTAATACGGTAGTTCATATTAATATCAACCCTACTATCATGGTCATTATCATTTTGTCAATGCTGTGAAATATAAATACTGTATATAAATCATATATAGGAACTGTATTTAACAAGAAGAAGAAAAAAAGAATAACTCTAATTTGACAGATGAGTTAATGTTTATACATTTATCATAATAATACTGTGGTCATGTTTTATTTTGGTGTCCATCGAGACTTCATTTGACATAATATTATAAAAGACAAGTTTGCAATTTGCAGATGTTTCATTAGTTCTGCAGTAATATATAAATATATATATATATCATGCTGAGCGTGTAATAAAATGCTTTATGTTTGTAAACGCGTGCAACTGTAATCATTTGTAGAGAATTTGTATTTGTATTTTGCCTTCTCCGTTGCCGCACCCACCCTCTGGAACTCCCTCCCTCCAGACATCCGAAACGCTACATCCCTGCACTCCTTCAAATCTCAACTAAAATCTCACCTCTTCACCAAATCTATTAATGACTCTAGTCTCTGCCTGATTTCCCTCTTGTTCCTCTGATCTCCTTCCCCTTAGTTAAACGTCGTGGGATTAACACACATTATGCATACTTTTGACAATAAATTAAATAAGAATTTGTTCTTACTTGCTTGCCTGGGTAAATAAAGGTTAAATAAATGTAAAAAAAAATAGAAAATGTCTTAATTTTTTTGAAAACCGATACAGATAATTTCCGATATTACATTTTAATGCCAATATCGGTAGGCCGATAATATTGGACATCCCTAATTATTATTATTATTATTTTGCCGACACGTCTTATTCACCGAAAGACACCAGTGGCAAATAGATGATTCCACATGTTCCATTGTGTTAGTTAGTTTGTCTCTCAGTAGTATTTAGTTTTTGGCAGGACGCACATCATCTCAAAGAGCAGGTTGGCACCAGTCAGTGCTGTGTTCCCTGTGGGTGGAGAGAGAGAAACATTAAAGCCTGATGGTTCATTTTTTTTTGTGACCAACCTTTTATTTTATCTTTTTTTAAGAAAAACAAGTTCAGAGGAAAGAGACATTCACATCAGCAGTTCATACAAATTCCCACAGTGGCATAAAAAAGTGTCTTTTCAGTATATAGATTGTCCGTCAGTAAAGTCATGTACTGTGTAGCCTGCCTGCTGGCAGGTGTGACAGTCTTTTTCTCCGTTCTGACGGTCCTGTGGCTGCAAGACAGTCCAGGTCGCTTCTTAACCCCCCTCCCAGCCCCCCGGGTTTGCATAGAAATTTTTAGGAAAGGAAGAAACCATGATGTATACATGTATAGGATACAATTTCAATTTTTTCTTTCTCTTTTTCCTTTTTTTAAATGCAATGAAATGAAAAACCAAAGTAAATCATAATTGTGTTTGTTAGATACCCTCTAATCCTGTTACAAAGTATTAAAGTAATAGGAAAAAAATTCATTCATTTTGACCTTTTTAACACTTTCAGTGCCAGCAGGGGGCGCACGATTTAGTGCTTGAATGCCCACCATCCACTTCAATGTTAGCGTTAATAATGCCTAATCTATGTTTTAAATGATGGCTATGTGTCTAATCTGCCCGTCGCTTATCAATGACTCGTTTTCCAGTCAACATTGTCGAAGCGGATTGTTTTTTTATCGGTTAATTTTCGTTTCATAGCATTTTGAAAAGCCCTCGTTTTCAAGGAAAATATAAATATTCCATGATAATCGCCCTTTACTGGAATATTCTAGAATACACAAAAACGTTGTAATTTTTCTGCCTATTTATGAATCGTTTTCAAATAAACGCTAGATTATCGATGTGTACGTATGCACGCTGGGGCCGCAAGCTGAAAATCGATTCTCTTAGTTCCTGATCGCTCGCACAGCCACACAGCCACACACACACATAGGGGAAAAGCTTATATCTCCGTGAAAACAGGTCTGATTATCCTAAGACTGGTAAAATAGATTCCTTACCTGAGATCAGATGTTATCCAAAAAGATTATTCCAATTCCTGATCGCCATTCCAAATATCGATCGCTTTTATTGATCCAATGCTACATACTGTACACATGTATTCCACGCTGTTCTGAGGGTCCACAATGAATCCGATCGGCTCGGGTTACATGCCTGAGAAGTAAAATGTGGATTCCGGATTTTTCTTTTCTCATCCATTTTCATTGAGCCCATTACCATCTGGGAGACGATAGGGGGCGGTTTTTTCACATCTGAGCTCCTACAGGGGCTGCATACCAACGGGAGACTCGGTTGATGAAATATGAATTCAGATCGCTAATAAAAAAATAAAACGCTAATAAACGTCGTGGGCATTCAGGCATTGGGCTGATAAAACGTGGTATGACGTGATGGGCACTGAAAGTGTTAATGGGAAACGATAAACGAACGTGGCGAATTATAATACCTGTGGTGTCGTACGCAGGGGACACCTCCACCAGGTCACATCCCACCAGACTGAGACCGCGGCAGCCTCGGATTATCTCCAATCCCTGGATACAAATCAGAACCAATTTGGAACAAGCCCAAACCCGCCCAATTTTCCACCGTTGACTAAAACCACACTCCTTCAATCAATATCTGATATGAAGAAGGAAAATAATTTAAATACTAACCTTCGTACTGTCTTTTACTAGTATGCCCTCTGCTACTTAGGAATCTATCTTGCCTAGAGACCTGTTCGCTGTATACGTCAGACTCAGTGTGCGCGCGCATCACCGGGGCAGAAAGGAACTTAATCCTGGTGAGAACAACGGGGGAGACTACAATATATTTGCATTTGTTAGCCATGCTAGCGATCTAAAGGGTATTCTTGTTTACCAGAGAGGAGATCCGGTACAAGAATCTAGTTTGTTGACTTTTTTGATTACATTGGATGCCATTTTGTCACAGGAATGATTTGCCTCTAGGATGGAACCCAGGTATGTAATTTCATCTTTCCTTGTGACAATATTGTCACCCACTGTAACTGAGAAGCCGTTGGCCTAACTGAGTATGTTATTTGATCCAAAGAGAATGGACTCTGTTTTACCCAGGTGTAATGATAGTTTGTTATCAGCGAGCCAGGTGCAGATTCTGCCGAGTTCAGAGCTGAGGGCTTTTTCTTTAAAGGATAAGGCAGACAAGGCTGAATGTGTCCAGGTATGGCAAGCAAGCATCTCATAAAGACGGCAGCATTCTCGTATAGCGCACTTATATAATTATGAGAGGAAAATGGTTATTAAAACTATCTCTATGCACGTTGCCTGTATGGATGGAATAGAATTACAGATCTGTTGGAGATTTACATTTTGACGTGGTGTCATAATTTAACTTAATGTTAACCTTAATGTTGATATGGCACACTGTTTTATTTTTATTTTTTTGTAAATGTTTTTATTTTCACTTTTTCAAAACATACATAGAACAAGACATCACACAATACAATAGATTTACGGTAATAATAATAGAGACACTAACAACAATAACACTAACAATAATAACAACAGAAATGATAGTAAAAATAATAAAGACATAATATAAACTATAAAAGTACATTATTAGACATGACAAAAGACAAACAACAAAGACATGGCTCAAATATTCACATGTTGTACTGTATATACAGTGTGGCGGTTAGGGAGTCAGCTCCTGGTCCACGATAGCACCCAGTGTACTGATCAACTGTGTTAGGACCATTAGACAAAGATAGACTGTGTGTGTACGGAGTGTATGAGTGTGTGTACTTTGTAGATGCGTGTTTACCTATGTGTGTGTGTGCATTACCTATGTGCGTGTTTTATGTGTGAATGTTTAATATGCCTGTGTAATTTACGCGTGCATGTTCTATGTGTGTGCATGCGTATATGTGTGGTGTGAGCGTGTGTATGTGTGCGTGTATATTACAGTAATTATGGTTCCCTCAGCAACGATACCAGCACAATCAGACAAAAACAAGGCAGCATTGGTCTATAGGGGGGCTATGGGTAATGGGGAAAACCACAGAGTACAGTGGCAGACAGTTCAGGTCCGATATGAGACAGATAAGATAATTTTTTTTAGCATTTTTACAGCTTTTATTGGTCACGCAGGACCGACAGAGGAGAGGGCGAACGGGAGGAGAGGTGGGGAGGACATGCGACAAATAACGACGGGAGCTGGGATCGAACCCGGGTCGGCCGCGTAGGTGCGCAAGGCACTATGGTATGCGCCACAAGGGCGCCCCGCATTTACCCTTTTTAAGGAGAAGGCAAATATTAGCCTCCCGTAGGGACTGGGGTAATATCCCAACCTCAGAGGAGTGATTAAGCATTGCCAGCAGGGGATCCAAGAGAATATGACCGAATTCCTTATAGAATTCGCATCCGAAACCGTCCGGGCCCGGAGCCTTACCAGATGGCATACCCTTAAGGGCGCACAGAGCTTCTTCCTTCGTAATTGGGGCGTTAAGGAGCAAGTTCTGATCTTTCGATACCTTAGGGAGGTGCAAGTCAGCGAAAAAAGCTTGCATGTCAGAGAGAGCACCATCGGGTCGTTCAGTCCTATAGAGTTGGGCATAGAAAGAGGCAAACTCTTTATTAATAGTTTTGGTGTCAAAGGACCTGACCCCGTTTGAGTCCGAGATTGAGGCTATTACTTGGGTGTCAGCCCTCTTTTTTGCCAAGTTAGCTAGGCACCTGCCAGGCTTGTCACCGTGTTCGTACATTCTCTGTCTGGCAAATTTAAGAGAGTATTCGGCGTCCTGGATCAGAAGAGTGTTTAACGCAGTTCTGGTGGCCGTAAGCGCTATAAGCACAGCCGGGGCTGGGTTTGAAACATGTTGATTCTCAAGGTCGGCTAGTTTGGATTCAAGAAGTTTGCATTGTTCATTTTTCTTGCGTTTCTTGGATGATACGTAAGACATAATCAGTCCGCGAGAAAAGACTTTGGATGTTTCCCAGAGCAGAGACGGGTTATCCGTAGAATGTGAGTTAATTGAGTAGAACATTTTAAATTCCGATTCGAAATAGGAGACAAACCTATCATCCTTGAGGAGGTATGGGTTAAGACGCCAACGTCTCGACAGCGGCCTCTCTTCTGACAAGGAGTAGACCAGATATATAGGGGCGTGATCCGATAAAACAATACTTCCGATTGTGCAGGACGATACTAGAAAGAGCTTAGAGGAAGGGATGAAGAAATAGTCTATTCTACTGTTGCTCTTATGTGGGCCGCTAAAAAAGGTAAACTTCAGTTTGGATGGGCAAAGGGTTCTCCAGACATCTGAGAATCCGATGTCTGTACATAGGGAGGAGAGCATCTTTGCTTGCCTAGAGGGGGGAGCCAAACTGGGTGGGAGTTTGTCAAGAGACGGTATAAGGTGACAGTTAAAGTCTCCGCCCACAAAAGCATTCTCAGAGGCCAGGCCATTAAATTCAGTAAATACTTTGGATAGAAAGTCAGGGGAGTAGCCTGGGGGACAGAATACATTCATAAATGTCATTTCTTTACCCTTAAGAACCCCTTTGATAATCACATAGCGACCTTGGCTATCTAAGGAAGCTGAAGCAGGCTGGCCTGCCACAAAATCTCCTTGTCAACTTTTATCATTGTGCGGTTGAGTGTGCTGACCTACGGTGTGTCTGTGTGGTTCTCCAGCTGCACAAAGGCAGAGCAAGAGGCTCTACAGAGGGTGGTGAAGGCGGCATGCAGGATCGTCGGGACTCCTCTACCAAACATCACCTCCGTCTTAACCTCCCGCTGCCTCCACCACTCCAAGTGTATCATCAAGGACCAGTCTCACCCAGCACATCACCTCTTTCAGCTCCTTCCCTCAGGGAGGAGATACCGGTCCATACATGCCAAGAGTTCAATATTTAAGAACAGCTTTTCCCCCCAAGCAGTCAGACTGTTAAACGCTCATTGACTGTCCCCTCACGTGCACCATGCACTTACCTGGACTTGATAATCACTGTTACCACTCATCATGCACTTTATTATTTAAAATATTCTGTTATGTACAGTGTTATATGTGTTATGTGTTCATGTATGTATATATTGTACTACGGTCTGTGGGAGCTCCCCTGAAATTTCGTTGTATACTGTGCAATGACAATTAAAAGTCTATTCTATTCTATTCTATTCTAAAGAGGAAGTTATGAGTCTAAAGGGGAGATTTTTATTGATCAGTATGGCCACTCCCCTACTAAATGTAGAATAGTTTGTGGCGAAGACCTGTCCCACCCAACTCTTTTGGAGTTTAGCGGTGTCGTTGGGTCCCATATGGGTTTCTTGTAGTAAAGCAATAGAAACATTCTCCTTCTTTAAAAAGGTCAGAATCGCCTTCCTTTTCGCTCGTTTCTGAAGACCTCGAACATTCCAGGAGCAGAGCTTAAAGCTCTCAGAGTTAGCCGTAGCCATAGAATATTAGGGGTGTGTAGACAGGGCAGACCTAAAAAGGCCTGTGGGCACACACCAAATTCACCTATTTTAACCACTAAGCATATGTACCTAGAGCCATATATAAAATAAATATTTTCAGTGGCAGACATGTGTCCTGAGCCATACATAAAACATACATAAAACATACATAAAACATACATAGGTGCGGGACCGGTGGGCCTTTCCCCAACAAAAACGAACTAAACTAAAACCCTCAAACCTACCATAAGTAGATTACTCTCTCAGTGGCTGCTTGCCACACTCCCAAACATAAAAAAAAGAAAAGAAAAAGAAAAAGCCTCAAAACGTAGAGTAAATGGAAAAGTTCACATTAAACCTTATAAAAACATGGCTAGGTTTAAACAGGAAACCTAGAACAGGAACCGTAGCAAGAGAAAAAGGGGGGGGGGGGGGGGTAAATGACCTGTGTACTGCGTGATAAACGTGTGCAGTACGTCCACCAGGCCGGAAGAGGGCGATACTCTGCTGACAGGTCCGCGTTGTTTCCTATGGTTCACACAGAGTAGCTTGCTGCCTTGTCATAGCGCAATTAGGCCGCCGTGTCAGGAGAGGGTGCTGTGCAAAAGTTCGTCTGACATTTTAGCGGCCTAGCAGGTCAACAGCTGATGATGACGCCTCTGGCCACACACGTGACCATTTGCCATGTGTGTGGCTAGCAGAACGTAGCTGGAAGAGCGTGGCTGATGGATCCATGAGACCTCAGTCCGAAAAAAATATGTACACACACACAAAAAAAAAAAAATGCATCACGGAGGCATTAAGCCAAGTCGTGACGAGGCGTAAGTGACACGCATAGAAGTCCTAGGTCATTTAAACAAAGCTAGCTCTTAGCTCCCCGGCATATAGTGGATGTAAAAAAATTAAATTAAAATAAAGTGGCATTATGTAATAGTTATACAAAACAGACCAGGCCAACCTTAAGTCAGACGCAGAGAAAAATAAAGCATCCAGGCGATACCTAACGTCACACAGTCAACCATATTTATAAGAACGAATAAATATAGAGGGATATGCCGCTCGGCACATTAGCCATAGCGAGGTGCTAACGGCCCAAAATCAAGCTACTACCGCGTTTGGTACTGGTGAGGCCGGTGTCGGGGCCCCTCCACGCCGGGTCTTCAAGAAGTCCACGGCGTCCTCAGGCGATGAAAGATGTTTTCTCGCGCCGTCTCCGGTTGTGATGATAAGTCTCGCAGGGAACTGTAGAGACGGCTTGAGTCCTAGCTTGTAGAGGGGGGCCATGACGTCTTTGTAGCGGGAACGCTGCTCCACGACTTCGGGGCAGTAGTCTTCAAAGATCAGGACTGGTTTCCCTCTGTATTTCAGCGTTCGCCTCCTCTTCCGTGCCTCCCAGATAATCCTCTCTTTTATTCGATAGTGGTGTAGGCGAGCAATAACCGCTCTAGGCCTGGAGCCGGGTGCTGGCTTGGCAGTGAGGGCCCTGTGACACCGGTCCAGTTCGGGTGGCGTAGGGAGGACCTCCTTCCCCAGAATTTCAACCAGTACCTCTGCAAAAAAGTCGCTGGGCCGGTCGCTATGAACGGACTCATCCAATCCCAATATGCGAATATTAGACCGGCGACTCGTGGACTCACCGTTAGTTAGCTTAGCCTTTAGCTTGTCATTGTTCTCTTCCAGCGCCGTACACCTAGCCTCTAGCTCGTCCAGCCTGCCGGTCCAAGTATTTAAACCGTCTTCCACGGAGGTCAGACCCTCTGCATGGTCATTAACCGACGTCCAGAGGCTGTCGAGTTTGGATTCGAGCGAGGCAGCGGACGCTCTGATTTCGTTGGTTAGGGCCCGCCTTAGCTCTTCAATTTGCCCAGCAATGGCGGTTATATCAGCGGGAGCGTCGTCCTTCTTGGATTCATTTCTCAGTTGTCTCGTCGCCATTGTGGTTCTTGCAGCCAAAATAAATAAGTAGAAACATAAAGGGGGTATATACAAAAAGGTTTAACCGAGTTGAAAATATAAAAAGAGGCTTTTAGGACTAAATATAAAAATACGGGAGTCACATCGTGGCCATGAGCGACTACCCCATCCTTGACCCGGAACCGGAACCTCATGGCACACTGGTTAACAAGAACATTTTAAAATGGCACTTTGTATCAAAAAGGTTCCTGACCCCTGGTGTAGGATGTACATGAGACAAACATCCATCAGGGGAGACCATGGTCAGCTCTCCATTCCCCGAACCAGACTGCAGACCTTTGGGGACAGAGCTTTCAGCGTGCCCCCCCCCCCCCCCTCTCTCTCTCTCTGGAACTCCCTCCCCGCAGAACTCTGCAACGCCCCAACTCTGGACTCTGTGTCTGTCCACCATGTTTGTTATTGTTGATATTGCCCTATGTAAAGCGACCTTGGGTTTCGTGAAATGCGCTATATAAAACCAAGTTATTATTATTATTTTGGCTCTGAAAGCCTCACTGAAATCAGCCAAAAGACAAGAACACAGATCGACATTGAAGTCTTCAGCCGGGGCATCAGTCCGATGCCATTTTGATTATGCTGCCACCTGCTGGTTCAATAGCACTCTACAGCTCATCAAGAATAAACACAGACACAGACTGTCCAACACAAGTTAACCACCTCCCTGTACTCTTCTAGATTCTGCATTATTCTCAAGATCTAAATTGCCTTCCAGTTGACAAACGACTCGTACAGATCAGGGTAGGACTTAAAATTGTTCATGATGACATCCGCAAATATCTGTCCAACCACTTTAACACATTCCCTGCCACGGTTATATCCATCAATTTAGCCTCTCTGCCACCACTCTAAGCCTATGGAGATGTTCACCTTCTTTGCAGGGCTATAACTTTTTAAATTGTATTGCTAAATTGACATTACAAGTTTTTATACACGACTGCAACTGAATGGAATAAACGTCCAGTATCTCAAACTCATCGAAGCAGAGAGACATTTTTAAACTCTGAAGAAATGGCTAACAAAATAGTCTCTCAGAATAGGAGACCTTGCACAAACCAACCCATTGTCTATAAATATATAGAGACGAATATATCCATATATATCTACGAAGGGACATTTATGCACATGTATTGGGACTGCTCACCAGTTAAGACATTCTGGAAAGATGTGACCCAACAATTATCAAAACTCGTATCTTGGAATATACCTGTACACCCCTCTGTATTTCTATTGAATGATGTTTTTGAGTTTGCAGTAAATCCACAGCTAAAGAGATTGGTTTTATCGGGTATCACAGTAGCTAAAAAGCTGATCGCATCACGCTGGTTTCAACCGGAAAAAATGTGCCGGAAAGTTTGGTTTCTTACATATCTCGATGTGATTTATCAAGAAATATCTACAGCAAGAATTCTGGGTCTCAATGAATCCAAAATGTCAATGTGGTTAGAAGTGGTGGAGAGAATAAAAGCTAGTTTATAATGGTAGTGTCTGGTTAGGAGCGAGGGATAATGGAGGTACTATCCAAAGAGGGGTCCGGGAGGGGGGGGGGGTTCGAGCTGGAGCATATGTGTGTAGGTTTTTAGATAACAGGTATTAGGGGTATATCCTATATAAGACAATTAACAAAAATGTGATTTCATTGGATGTGCACTGACAACTAATGCTTGTATATCTTATCGTGTGTTGTCATGTTTGTTTATGTGTTTGTTTAAAAAATAATAAAAAAATAAAATACAAGAGACGAATATATCCATGCAACAATAAATATATGTTTATATATTTTTTTAATGTTAAATGTTTTTACTTTTTAATTATTATTATTTTGTATATATATTATTTATACTATTTATTATTATACAAAATAATAATAATTGATTATATAAATATTAAATATATATTAAACAAATTATATATGTAACGGATGGTATCGTGAAGCGCAATCATGAAGGGCTGGGGCGAGTAGCGGTGCTATGGGTTAAACTCACTCTCATCCTCAAAAGACACATAGACACGTTACAAAGCAGTGAGTTCACTTCTTGGTATAGCGGTCTGTGCCGTTGCACGCGGCGTGGGAGACCCGGGTTCGAAACTCCCTCGGGGCTTCGAAGTTTAAGGTGACGATGTCGCAACCGTTACATATATATATATATTGTTGCACGGATATATTCATGCCACAATAAAGGTACAACAGACGTCCTGTACCTGTATGGGTGTGAGCCCAGCGATCTCTGGCGTGCCCGTTCCAGGGGCGAAACCTGGGTCCAGAGCGTCGATGTCGAAGCTGAGGTAGACCGGCCCGCTGCCCATCTGAGCCCGGACCTCCGCCATGAGCGGCGCTAGGGATTTGTACCAGCACTCTTCTACCTGGACCACACGGAACCCCTGCAACAAGACACACGAGTGAGGGAAACCCTGTTGGTCTCTGCCTTGATTGGGTCTCAGAAGGTCGTCTACACTTCCTGGAAGTGTTTGACCTTTGACCGTTACTTAATTTTTTTTACCTTTACTTAAATTCAATACCTCTGCAGAGGAGGTCATGTTTTAACCCCTTCTGTCCGTCTGTGAACAAGGCAGCTCTGACAGTCATGGCCAGATTGCCATAAAGGTTAGAACGCATTGTAAACGGGAAGTGATGTGTTGCTTGTGCTCGTCCAGTTTGCGCCAAACTTAACAAATATGTTTGTCCTACTAGTTTTGAGTAATTTGACCTGGATATTCTCACAGAACTAAGACTAACTAAGACATCACGTTCACACTTAGTGATTGATTGATTGATTGAAAATGTTATTAACAGATTGCAGAATGGGTACAATACAGTACGGCTCAATACACACAATTGTTAAGGGGATACATCATAACATATATGACATACACAACATACAGGTAGACAGTACTGTTACATCTAGACATTTATGACATACCAGATCTACAAATATACAGTACTGTTTATGTGTACAAAAGGAGTCTAAAAAGAGTATATACATTTGAGGGGGAATTGTACATTGGAGGGGGTTGGGTTCCAACTACATTGGAGGGGGTGCTCAATTCTGATTTATTGCTCAGATCTGATCTTCTTTTTTTCAGTTATATATTATACATTACAATAAATATGGTTACAATAAACACTAGAATCTAAATATACTATAAGTAAGTAAAGTATACAGTCAGGGGTGTAAAAAGTACCCAGAAATTATACTTAAGTGAAAGTATGGGTACCGTCTCAAAATCGCACTCAAGTAAAAGTCAGAGTATCTGGCTAAAAACACACTTGAGTAAAGTCAAACAGTTTCTACTTTTAAATGTACTTAAGTACTTAAAAGTTAAAAAAAAATTGCAAGGGATAGACCAGGGGTCTCAAACTCATTCCATCGTGGGCCAAGTTTTCATTTTAACTACACATTGCACCAGGTGAGCTAGTTGAAGAGGTGAGCCAATTAGTGAAATCATCAGCTGGTGTTTAGGCAAGGCTGGAATGAAACCAAGCATACACTCTGCCCACAATGGACTCACTGGGTCTCATTCCCGAACATTTTTCAAAGATATATTCTGGAAGACTTATCTTGGAACCACTGAGACATAATCTATGACAAGTACACTCTGAGTCCTGAACGTGCTGGAGATATGTCTTAAGTGGCTGAAACGGTCGCAGAAATTATATGATCTGATATCTGCTTGGAGAATGGCATTCTGTCGTAAACTCCAAAGCGCGTTCCCGTTCAGTTCATTTGCATACAAACCACGCCCCCGACAGTCCTTATAAAGCAACTGTTGACGCAGCTGTGTGAAATGGAATGGCGGAAGTGCTTTGAGAGCCGCGTGATTACGAAACCTAGCGTCAGTCAGTGCCAATCAGAGAGCGTCTCCGAGAAATGCGGCTAGGTTTCATAATCACGCTTGCGCCCATCAAAACTAGATTAGATTCATGTATTGACATCATATACAGCTCGTGGTACACACCTGCCGCAGCGCGCACACACACACGCGCGCGCAGTACTGTATATGAATGAATGAATGACATATAATATATATAGCCTACGGGCCGGCGGGCGTAATGAATGAAGCAGTATGGCTTATTATTCCATAAACCTATAGGCTACTGTTCATTCGTAGGCGCACACAAGACTTGTTATGGAATATTAATGCAGTCTATTTCCACCGATTAGCTTTAGTTCTTATTTATTTATCCACTGTCATTTCAGTGTTGGTGTATAGGCTATATAGTGTATTTCAATATAAGTTTAATTGATATATTCGAAGGAATGCAGGTTTATAGCTATATCAACCCCCTCCAATGTACAGTAACCAAGTATGGTTTTGTCAATATTCCAATGTACAGTTTTGCTTGTACAGTGTAAGTCTACCACCCCTCCTACCCAACCTCCTCCAACAGTTTCTACGTCAAATGTACTCTATTTTCTGGACTCTTTTTGTATCACAAACAGTACTGTATTTGCAAATCTGGTATGTCATAAATGTATAGATGTAGCAGTACTGTCTATCTGTGTCGTGTGTGTCATATATGTTATGATGAATTGAAAATGGGGGACCCTGATGTAAACAAGACGAAATTCTTTCTCTGGTCTGCATCCCCTTATGTAATTGAGCTGTACTGTACTGTACCCATTCTGCAATCTGTTAATAAAGTTTTCAATCAATACCAATCAATGGAATACATTGCATGTTGACCTGCATTCTTTCAAATGTATATAATTAATCATTAAAACAGATGTGTAACAAATAAGAAATGCAAATTCCACAGAAGGCATTCAATTATTATTATTTTCAATCATTTCACAATAATTGCATAATTGTGTTTGAATATCTGAGTAATTAAAGTAATTATACATTTGTCCAAAATAGCTGGCTCAGATATGGTTAATCCAGCTGCCCTGTGATCAGATGAATCCATATTATTTATTTTTCCGACATCAAATGCGTAATTTCTTATCGTACAAATATTGTCATATTTATTTTAATTATGATCAAGTAATTAATTCCAAGGAGGCCTGTAGCGTTAACATGAAGGAATCACTATGAGAACACAGTCTGTCAAGTTATAATAACATTTTAAATTAGTCAAGCAATCATGAGATTTGATCGTGGGCTGAGAGCATATTTAAGTGTGCTCCTCAGCACTCTTAGATCTGCTCTCAAATAAGATCTCAGGAAAATTTGAGGACTCCCACTCCCAGCCCTAATATGTCTTAAATAGGTCGAAATCTGGCTAAGACGAAATATTTTGTCGCAACTACGTTCGAGAATGAGACCCACTGTGTTCTGCGATAGACAATCGTTTGTGGCCATCTTCTGTAGCTTGTCACTCTGACTTTCTATTCTTCTGATAGCAGGTGTTTAATCAAAGATCCCCGCTTTCTAGGACCAATCAGCATGGGTATGGGCTAGGGCTGGGCGATATGGCCTAAATCTGATATCACGATATTTTCTGACCTTTCGGCGATACACGATACGCATCACGATGTTTTTCTTTTTTTCCCCAAAATTCATTATGAGGCTTACCAAGACAGTATTTGAGTTTGCAAGCTAACATTAAAGACAAAATAAAATACCCATGCATTTAGCATTTTTATATTATATATTAGATTTAGATTATTGGATTATTAGATTATATATTGCATATATTTAGCAATGAGATATTATATGATTTAGATATGAAATATGATGAATTGAAAATGGGGGACCCTGATGTAAACAAGACGAAAGTATTTCTCTGGTCTGCATCCTCCAGTCCGCTGTTGACTGTTGTTGTATTGAGCTGTACTGTATTGTACCCATGCTGCAATCTTTTAATAACGTTCTCATTCATTCAGTCGGCAAACAGAATCATTTTGATTGACAGTCGCGTCTGCCAATTACGTCACATCGCTTGCACCCGCCCTGCTGTTCTTAGCACCAATCGGAAAGCGCGTATTTATTTTTTACTTCCGCCATGGAGAGCTCAATGACAATAACAATAGCTTTTAGCTCCGCAGAAGGACTAAACGACTGGAGGCATAATGATTTTACTGAAACGGATGTTATAATAAAAGCCTTTCCATACATCTGTCTGATTGAAAACTTTATTAACAGACCGCAGAATGGGCACAACTGAGTCAGCACGGGCTGAGATATGAACGAGCTTGCTATATCTAGGTCGACCTCGGTCGGCACTATGTAAATACGCTGATGTTATTGAAAGTGTAACTATATAGAGACCTCTGAACAGGTCCTGCATTATTATTATTATAACGTTAATGCCACAACGAATGCCTTTGTTATCATAAGTAGTCACCTTTGATGCAGTAGTGTGTGTGTGGGGCGGCGCTGTTCAAAAGTGTCAACGTGTGGACCAGATTGACGCGACACAAGCCTCTTGGGCAAAACATCACGATATCCACGATACGTTTAAAAAGTGTATCGTTAATGAACTGTACCCGATATTTATATAATATCGTCATATCGCCCAGCCCTAGTATGGGCGGGTTCATTTTCCATTGATTGGCTGTTTTTAAATAAACGATAGTACGAGTGATGAAGAGGACGAAACGGAAAATTTCTTTCCCCCGGAATAAAAAAAAGTTTTTACTTTAACTTTTTAGTACTTAAGTACATTTAAAAGTAGAAACTTTTTTACTTTTACTCAAGTGTGTTTTTAGCCAGATACTCTGACTTTTACTTGAGTACGATTTTGAGACGGTACCCATACTTTCACTTAAATATCATTTCTGAGTACTTTTTACACCCCTGGCTCTGGGCCAGGGCTCCAGACTAACTTTTTACATTGGTTGCACCAGCACATAATTTAGGTGCACCCAAAAAGTTTTACCGCGCCTCTTGCCGCTGCAATAATACATTTTAAGCGTTACAGTTACCTTTTTTGTCAGTTCCCATACACATTAGTAATTTTAATTTCTTATTATGTTAAGTACATTATTGTAAACAGGAATAGAAGGTACAGATAAATGTTTTTTCTTTATTTAAATCACAAACAAGAAATTGTCATATGACACACAGCAGGTCTTAAAGTTCAGACAAATGGCTTTCAAACTAATTGTCTCACAAAATTCCACTGGAGCTTAAACATTTAAATAAGATTGCAATAACCTCAATTGTTTAGAAGAAGGGGGAAAAAAGTGCTGTGCTTGACTTGGCAGCATAGACTCCTATGAAAAAATAACATTGTATTACAGTTAGCAAAGTCCAATCCTTCACTTTTTTACGTCTATTTTAACACATTCAACTCAGCTCCAGTAGCCTAAATCCAGGTTGTATGTCTATTACTCATTATTATTATTATTACTCAACATTAAAACTGAAAATTATATTGAAAAAAGAAAACGTAATAATAACAGATTCCATAGTTAGGGCCCTATATGCTTATTGAATCTATTTGAATAGCCTAATAACTATTTAAATGTGTTGCTTGTCTTATTTCTGCTTAAACTGGAGTTATTATATAATAACATTGCTGTACCTTTTGCATGTGCGTGCTCCACCTCGATGTGGCCAATTAGGATATTGATAGGTCTCCCGTTGCGCAATATGCGGCTGTACACAAGCTCACACTCCTTTGCGGAGACGTCTGTATCTTCATCGATCATGAAGCTCATGTAGATGTTCTCCGCGATCTGAAGGGACGTCTTCTTTTTTAATGTGTCTGCAATCACTCCTATGAACTGGGCACAGGTAGTGTCGTTGCTGTACCTCGGGTTGACATTTAAGCAGTTTTTTTTCATTAGGGTGATCTGCGATTTGAATTTAGTAAACGCCAGCTCTTCTTTTGCAATATTATAAGCAGTGTTGAATTTGATTTTCATTTCTTCCTCCTCGCTTTTTCTATTTGCCGCCGTCTGGCGCTGAAATGCTTGGTGGAGAGGCACTGTTGATGTGCTGGCAACACACCCGTCACGACAGTGACGACACACTATGTGTTTTTTGGAGACACTATGCTTTTCTAATGTTTCTATTCTGAATGTTGATGATCTGACAGCAAACGCAGTACTGCCAGCCATATTAGGACCACACTCCTTGCAATACATGCAAACCATACTGTTTGTCACTTTATCGTAGCGGTGCCAGGGAAATTGAACCAGCCATTCCTTCCGAAAGGTATATATTTTGGTTTCAGGTTTCAGTGGCACAAGACTTTTTTTTGTTTATCTCGTCATTCAGTGAATAACGATCAGAGCCAATCAGAGGCAGATCAGGGCTGGTCTTTGCATAATGCACGTGTTAGAACCAATCAAAGGCAGAGATTTTTTTTATACATTTTTTTGAGAACGCACATGGCCGGGAAAAAGACGCTACACACACACACACACACACACACACACACACACACACAGACCTGCTGGGAGGTGCACCAGTGCGACAAGGGAAAACATCATGCGACCAAATCAGGCGCACTCTGGAGCCCTGCTCTGGGCAGATCTTATGCAGTCGTCCCCTCCCTCACCTGGGCGCGGCTCCACTCGTAGGAGTCAGGGGAGTAGCCCGTGCCCCGCAGGCCGATCTGCACCACCCTCCTGCAGTCCAGCAGCCCCTCCTCCACGCAGCGCCGGAACGGGGTGCCGTGGCCGATCCTCTCCCCCAGGACCACGTCGCTGGTGTCGGCGTGGGCGTCCACGTGGACCAGACCCACCGGGCCGTGTCTGACACACGGTGATGGTTCCAGGGCGGGTTAAAAACGGGCACAAAGGGTTAACCTTCTGTAGTGTGGTAGTGAAAGGGTTAACCTTCTGTAGTGTGGTAGTGAAAGGGTTAACCGTCTGTAGTGTGGTAGTGAAAGGGTTAACGTTAGGTTATGACTATAACCAAGTTCTGTTAGTTAGGGGCGATGCTTGGCATCGCCTTCTGCACTATCTCGCGTACGTGCACGCGTACTGAATAAACCACAAATGTACCTCTAATACCAGTATTAGTCTGACCACACCCCTCATCAGCTTACCTTCATAAGCAGGTGTGTGGTCACCTGCTCTCCTCCTTCCCAAGCTTTCACCACAAGGTGAGGACAAGGGCTGCAGCGGCGTCCGATGCCAAGCATCGCCCCTAACTAACAGAACTTGGTTATAGTCATAACCTAACGTTCTGTATCGTTAGTGGCTTAGCTTGGCATCGCCTTCTGCACAAGGGAGGCCAAGCGGAGCCACTTGGCTGACAAATACACCCCGCTGACAGCCCCCCAAAACCATCAGAACAGGGAGGGCCGAGCCCCCCCGACCCCCCCTAATGGAGGGTAGCCCCCCTATTAGGGACGTCACGGGAGGGCGACGGACCCGACCGTGCGAAGAGGCACTCAAGCAACTCAACGCACAGGGTGAGCAGACCGTGGCTTGACCCCACGACTACACACACGCACAACCCGCATGCCACCCGGGAACGAACGGAGGAACAACCTCGTTACTGCCCCCAGAATCACGGGGTCAAGGGCAAACCCAACCCCGTGGCAAGGCCGTAGCAGCGGAGCACGAAGGAAGACCCAGACCCACCAAAAGGACTGGACTCCCTGGAATGGGGGCCCGGAGAAGTCCATGATGCCAGCATCAAGACCCCACCAGGTGGGCACGTAGTGCCCCGCCCCCCACATCGCCAGCGTATTCGGACAAAGGCCCCTCAGTTACTGCACCTGGTATTCCCAGGCGGAACCAACCAGGCCAGAACCTGCCCAGCTTCCGAGATCGGACGAGACCGGGCGTGTTCAGGTCGGTATGGCCGTAAGCCGAGCGGGCCCCGTCCCCCCAATAGTACACCGCCTGGCACACTGACCCTGCAGAATAGGCAGTCAGCATGGCCGTAAGCACACAAAAAAGGTTAACCAACGGAAGCAGGCAGCGCACCGGGAAAAAAAAAAAAAAAAAAAAAAAAAAAACCAGGCAACAGGCTGTTAACCCTAGCCTGGAGACTGCGGACGAGACAGGCGCCAGAGGGGACAGCTGAACACAGCCGCCCCGGCGGAAGGAGCGTAAGCTGGCGGTGTTGCATGACCAAGCCTCCATTTAACAACCCCCACCCAGAGGGGTCGAGGCAGAGAAGGCTGACACGATTGGCAGACGTCATGAACGTGCAGGGGCACCCTCAACCGGTGAACCCGGGAGTTGACACTGCTCCAACACACCAGGGAATCAACCACCTCGGTGTTACCCAATGCGGTGGTTGTTCCTATAACCCCTCAAGAAAAAACTCCAAAACACACCTGCGGGTATACACCGGCTATACCGCAGTACAAGTGTTTCAGTTTCCAAAAAGGGTTAACCCAGGCCTACGGGTCGCAAACATCACTTCGGACCGGGCCTGGCGGTACGGGAAGCACAGGGTCACCAGAGGAGGTCAAAAAACCACCCCCACAGGCCCCTCTTCGCCATGCGTGAGAGAGGAGCGAAAAATAATGGAGAACCAGCCCCTAAGCACACCGTACCCGGTATTCCCCGGCGGTCTCCCAACCAAGTACTAACCAGGACCAACCTGTGTAGCGGCCGAGATCCGACGAGATCGAGCGCGTACAGAATGGCATGGCTGTAAGCCATGACGACAGTGCTGAGTAAAAACATACCCAACCAGGGTCTCCAAAGCGCTTAACCCTGTGACACCCAGACCGACCTGGCATTTTTCCCCCTGAAAAAAGCCCAAGTCCCTCAGGGTACCAGAACAGCAGATCTGCATCCCCGGCGGACAACGGGTTCAACTGATCTGGACCAGCGTGACCAGAACCAGTCCCGTGCCCTAACCACGCCGACATGCCTACTCCAGGAGAAGGGCAGATATGCGTGTTGATCTTAACATGAAAAGAAGGCGCCACCCAGACGTCGGGACGAACCGCGCCTGGTGGCCCACCCCAAGGGCGTGAGACCCCACTACATATGTTCAGATCCATCCCGTCATCATCCCCCAGACATGAACGAGAATCCGTCGACAACCCACCCAGGTCATGGGATGTGGTCGCCGGAAGAGGAAAAACCCCCATCTCAGTTGCTTTATAAAAACGCTGTTTCAACCACAAGCAACTAAGGCGTGCCAGTCAATCGCCTGTTTACAGCGAGCTAGCACTATACGTGCGTCGGGACACACCCCCATCAATGAACAGGCTATTTAGACCTGTCATTGAATCCCCAAGGCGCCCAGGGGAACGACAAGAGGGGTGTGACACTCCCTAACTCCAACACTTCTGGAATAGAAAGAAGGAAGCATCAACAGTATGTATCCCAGTCTACACAGCCGGGGTAAAAAATTTTCACATTTTTACATCCCACCACCCTCCCATAGGAAAGAGACGGGGATCCCCAGAGAGACTTCCCACGCGAGCTGTACAGATTGAAAAGAATATATTGCACCTTGAGCCATGTAAAAAACTGGTTTTAGGGCCTCCGGGGAAGAGGCACCGAACCCATACACACTCAATAAACGAATTGAATCGAATATACATACAATAGAAAAGGACCCTTCTAGAGGGTCCACCCACTTTGACAATCTGAGGAGGAAGGCTCTGTACTCTGATGGAGGCTTCCTCACATGGAAGAAGGAGTCCGAACTCACAGAAGGCCTGAGTAGGCGCTTGGTGAGGAGGAGCCCTGACCACCCCCCCTGAAAACAGATCCATCACATGGACCTGAACAGCACACGGAAGTCCTACCAACAGAGACGCGCACGGTGACGTACTCTATGGCGGGGGAATTCCTGCGGTGCACACGCCCAATATACCAGGCCGTGGGACCAGGAACTCCCTCCCCCCCCCCCCCCCCCCCCCCCCGTAACGTGCCGAACCGCCACGTGACGGGAACCTTGAAGGACAGGGGGTGTACCCCTGACCGACAGAACAATGGGGAGAGGAAAGGTTACCAGTTCACCCCTTTACGACCCCACACCCATGATACGACGTAACGACAAAAAGAGAATATGACACAGTCATAGTCAGCTCTATGAAGCGTTTCACAGCTCCACACAGCGCACGAGCTAACCTGCTATCTGATTTTTACTAAGGAAAAACACAGAATAGAGAGGGCTCTAAGAACCCCGGTCCAACATACACATGTGCTTCTGTGGCCAGTACAACCCAGTTGTAGGTCACATGACACACACAACCCATCATCACCTACAAAAAATGGCAAAAACACTCAACAGAGGAACGCCGTTTTTTTCACAATGAGAGAATACATCATTCTTGATTAGTATCGACCACAGGCCTTGCTAAGCACACATGACAGCAACCAAACCAATTTCCCTTTAGGAAATAAGTTTCTCCAGCAGATTTAGCACAACCTCAGCAATCAAGCTGAGAGTTACATCGTATCCCTACCACACAAAAGACACAATTAATGCACAACATGTCTGATAGGAGGTGATAAAGTCCCCAGGGAACCGGGGGGGGAAACACAATCCTCCTATTTTACCCTCAATACGGCCAGTTAAAACAGGAAAACCTGTTAATGTGTGAACTCACTGTTCATTGTCATTACAGTCTGAGAAAGAACATTCTTTTACTCACTCGTCACCAAGCATAGCTTCATAGGTTAGTTGCCTTAGTAGTGAGTACACGGTACACATAAACACCATGATGTTTCTCACACAACAACCAGATCAATACATCACGACCTGCACGGAGAAGCTAACTGCCAGTGACAAAAACAGCTCACACACAACCCGCAACGTATCTCAAATGCATTGCAACAACACACGTTTTGGGAAAAAAACACCGTTATTCACAATACATTTAGCAAGGTAAAACCAGAAGACGTGTTATGGGGTCTGGCCAACCCCGTACCTGCCCGGAACGCAGATCAGCGAAGTGCAGTCACAAGCCACCGTAGAACACAGCCGTCCCGTGTTGTTCGATCCGGGCAGCGTCGCCGCTCCACCAGTCGCTACAGTCCTCTTTGTTGACGCAATCCCCGTCTAGGCTCAGGCAGGGTCGACGAACATCCCCTGTCAAGGATGACGTCGTGGTCAAGAGTGTAAAACATGTTAAAAATCAAAGCACGTTCAACAGAATAGCATCAAGCTAACGGCTGCTCCAACCGTTCGGGTGCTATTGCTTCCGCTCGCGAGACGCCGATCTACGACGCACGCGATCAGGAGCGAGCTCCCGGCGGCGCGCGAGAAGCCAAGCTACCCCGCGCCAGGCCACCGACCGGCTAACCGTAAGCTATGAACATGTAAACAATGACATAACACTCACCCAGACAGGCCGCCGTTCTGAACCCTCCTCACTTTTTAAGAAAAAAGAGAAAACAAGACGTCAACACCGCTTCACAACGGTGATATTACCACGTCCGGCGGAATCAGCACAGTACCAACTGGCCTGTATAGCTGACTTTGAACATGAATCTGCCGCTATCGCACATTACATGCACATATCCCCTCGTGAAGGAATACTCTCATTTGGATATGAAAGATGGGGTCTTAACACGGTGACAGAGAGAATCCACTCGTCCAGAACACACAGGGATCACCAGTGTCAATGGTCGCGGCCCACTAGTTAAAACTATAATGGTCGCCAGACCAAGGCCTTCTGTCGCCTAGACGGCTAAACAAAGGACCCTAGCCTGGGGCCGGTTTCCATAAACTTTGTCTAGTAGCCCCCATAGCACTAACAGACAAGTGGAGCCCGCCAGCAAACACTACTCACCCAACCTGGAACGCACCGCTCCTCACAACAGCGGCATGTCCGACAGTTCAGCCGTGGCCTGACAGGTTTCACCCCAACAAACACAGCAAGGAACTGCAGTTGAGAAGCATGCAGCGGCGTGCTCCCAATACGAAAACCGGTGGAGGGTTTGTAGAATGATCATCATCTTCTAGACACTCCAGTACGAAGACAATATCGCCGTATTTTCTCGAAAATAGTGAGAGAGAAAATAAAGATATGATGTCAACGTATCCTTGTTTCCCAAGCTGTTCCTAATCCAATTTCTTCCATCATGGTGTCAAGTGTGGGGATCTACCGAGGCACCTCTTCCTTGTGGTGAAAGCGAGAAGGAGGAGAGCAGGTGACCACACACCTGCTTATGAAGGTAAGCTGATGAGGGGTGTGGTCAGACTAATACTGGTATTAGAGGTACATTTGTGGTTTATTCAGTACGCGTGCACGTACGCGAGATAGTGCAGAAGGCGATGCCAAGCTAAGCCACTAACGATACAGAACCTTCTGTAGTGTGGTAGTGAAAGGGTTAACCGTCTGTAGTGTGGCAGTGAAAGGGTTAACCTGTAGTGTGGTAGTGAAAGGTTAATCTTCTGTAGTGTGGCAGTGAAAGGGTTAACCTGTAGTGTGGTAGTGAAAGGTTAATCTTCTGTAGTGTGGTAGTGAACGGGTTAACGTGGGTTTTTTATGTATTTACGTGTTTTCTTTACATTTGCAACACTGGCATACATTTTATTTTTTATTATGTTGTGAGTTAGCTAAATGCTAGGTCAAGAACGTTTTAAAAAGCATTTGCCTATACGTTAAAGGTGTTTTAAGTGGTATTTTATTTTTGTTCAAATAAGTGTTGAATAGCTCTACACTCAGACAGCCATCACTGATATAGAGTGTCTGGTCAGTAACATGGGTCTCTCAGTCCCTCCACTCTGCAGTAAACAGTCATCACTGATATAGAGTGTCTGGTCAGTAACATGGGTCTCTCAGTCCCTCCTGCTCTGCAGTAAACAGCCATCACTGATACAGAGTGTCTGGTCAGTAACATGGGTCTCCCAGTCCCTCCACTCTGCAGTAAACAGACATCACTGATATAGAGTGTCTGGTCAGTAACATGGGTCTCCCAGTCCCTCCACTCTGCAGTAAACAGCCATCACTGATACAGAGTGTCTGGTCAGTAACATGGGTCTCTCAGTCCCTCCTGCTCTGCAGTAAACAGCCATCACTGATATAGAGTGTCTGGTCAGTAACATGCAGGTCTCCCAGTCCCTCCACTCTGCAGTAAACACAAAATAAATGTTCTGGTATCCCTTCCCACTTCTCATCCAATCAGGAGAGAGAACCCTAGATATTTTTTACTTATTTTAACAAACAGAAAAACACCACTTGCAGCACCTTTATGTATGTGAATGTGCCCAGAAAAGTGAGATATTAGCATCACATATTGAAATAAAGCCACAATGTTACAAATTAATGCAAATGATGGGCCTGTGTTTTTCTAGTCTTATAGGCAATGTTCACCTTCTGGTGTTGTGGTATTGTTACAATATAATTTCACAAACCAAGTATATTAAATGAAAACGTGGGATGAACACATTCGGTAATGGAGTGTGTTAAACTCACCTCTCAGCTACAGCTTGGAGGATTGGGTATGCAATGGTGTGATCACCACCTGTGAAATGGGTCAGAAAAAGTGTTGACAACGGATCTATCAGTACAGCGCAGTGACTTTCATAACATCATCAGTGAACGATGAACATTACACTGAAGTAGGATGAGAACCAACTTTTTATTTTTATTTTTATTCCATTTAGTCATTTAGCTGAAACACTTTTATCCAAAGCGACTCACAAGTTGTGTACAACAGGAAGGGCACAACTCTGGCAGCTAGGGGTCAGTGAGATTGTTCGTCAAACAGTGTTGAACTTGAGCGCTACTGTCAAACAAGCTACTCTGAGACAGAACTTTGCATGTAAAATAAAACATGAAACATTAAAAAACCTAAACAGTTGCAGGGATAGAGCCCTCGCGCTGCAAGGCAACCTTTGCACTGTGCAAGAACTGTGTTGTCACTGTGAGTTGGCGTTATAAGCAACATGCAACGTGATAATAATAATAAAAGGGTTTAGCTTTGCTCTCAGGTCCATTCCCCTAACAAAAGAAAATCATGGTAGTTTGATTGTAATTTCAGTTTTACCATGTTATTGGCCATTGTATAAATAATTTATCATGGCAAAGGTCATGTATCGCTATGGTACTTTTGCACTTAAATAATACCATAATATAGGCCTAATCCAATTTAAACCATGAAACCAATGGCAATAATATGGTATTTTACTACCATTATACTACCATATTGTCTTTATACCTGTATGACTGTACATAATAATACAATAACACTGCACATACATCTGATTAGCACTATTACTCAGTAGTACTCATTCATATATATACTCCAGTTTAATTTTGTTGTAGTAAAGTTACGTTGTACTGTACTTGTGCTGTATGATGACAATACATTTTAATCTAATCTAATGCTTCCAACACCTGAAATGCCCTGCGACTCACTCTGAAGCTGAAGGTTCTTCCTTCTCTTGCTGCATTTAAAAGTATGTTCTCCGACCACTGTGTCGACTTCTAACTGTCTTTAGCAGATAATTTTACTACATTTCAAAGGAAATATTGAATGGAGGACTTTTACTTTTACCAGATTACTCATTTATCTGGGTATTTCTACTTTTACTTAAGTAAAGGAACTGTGTACTTCCACCATTGGAAATACTGTAATACTTTTCGTGAGGGTCAAGTGCCACAGCTTCTCACCCATGGTCAGAGGGATGCAGCCCGTGGCCAGGATGGTGCGGTAGGCCTCGCGGATCCGCCTGCAGGTGTCCTTCAGGTCGTACAGGTTGACGTTGACGTCTCCGATGTCGGCCACCATCAGGGACTCGTAGGGGGCAGCCCTCGTGCCGCTGTTGTAGTTCCTCAGCAAGGAAGATTCTGCTCTGATGTGACGAGGGCCGAACCTGGGAGGAATTCCATAGGGAGGTTTAGTGGTTACGTCATTGCCGTTTTTCGTGTTCCACCCTCTGTCCAACGCAATGTATTTCCCCATTGCCCATTTCTAAATGGTCTCGTTTAAAACAAATGAAGCATTAACATTTGGCATGGTGTATCTTTCTGTGCGTATTCATCCACAATCTATATTTTCAACCAAAAATGCTTAAACAATAATGTTAGTGATAGAAGGGAACTCATTTTGTGCAAAAATGGAAAGCTTTCCAATTTCCATGCGGCAGAATTGTTACAATAGCCGATAATACATTTCCCCAATAATAAATCCCTATACGGGTAGAACAACCAGTGACGTCAGACTACACCTCCCTATTGGTAAAATGGTAAATGGACTATCCATGGACTATCCAAAGCGCTTTACAACTAGTGCCTCACTTTCATCCATTTACACACACATTCACACACCGACGGCGGTGGCAACCATGCAAGGTGCCAACCTGCTCATTGGGAGCAGTTGGGGGTTAAGTGTCTTGCTCAAGGACACTTCGACACGCTGCCCGGGAGGAAGGGGAATCAAACCTCTGGATTACCAGACGACTGCTCTACCTCCTGAGCCACTGTCGCCCCAGCAACTAGTGAGCAACTAGTGCCTCACTTTCATCCATTCACTCACACATTCACTCACCAATGGCAGAGACGACCATGCAAGGTGCCAACCTGCTCATCGGGAGGGGTTAGGGGTTAAGTGTCTTGCTCAAGGAGGGGTTAGGGGTTAAGTGTCTTGCTCAAGGACACTTCGACGCGCTGCCCGGGAGGAGGAGCCGGAATCTAACCGGGAACCGTCAGATTACCAGACGACCGCTCTACCTCCTGAGCCTAGATTTAATGTTTATCATCATGTTTTTACTGTTTCACTGGCTTGAGAGTGTACTTGAGTGTGTACTTAAGTGTGTACTTGGAGTCATGGATACATTCCATTCCAGTAATACAAATGTGCAAAGTATACCTGCTATGGGCCACTATATGTAGAATATACAAGTAATTAAGTAGGCTAATTATAAAACTAGTTGAGGTGTGTATCAGCGTCATAACTTGCTGCAAAGTGCAGCTCTGAACAAAGTTGAGAAATAGAAATAGGCTCAGCAGCAACTCAAATTGGTCTTAATATAGTTTTTATCTCTTTTATCATAACTTGGCTTTTATCTCTCTTTATCATGAGTTGCTTTTAAGGGTTTGCAGATTTTCTTTTAACATTAGTTGACTGTATGAGTTTTCAGGTTAGGTGTTATTGTACTTATTTTTAGGGTGTCCTGTCTGCGTGTTGCTTTTTAACAGCGGAGCAGTGCAAGAATGTGACAATTTGACCATGTGACCGCGGCAACGCGGGAGAGCGGCAGTGCGGAAATAGGCTGTCTCTAAGACAAACTCTAACCTTAACCAGCTCCTTAACAGCGCCTAAACTTAACCGTTCTAACCTTAACCAACTCCGAAACAATGCCTAACCTTAACCTTAACCTTAACCATGCCTAACCTTAACCATAGAAAGAATATTGCCATTCTCTAAGACAAACTCTAACCTTAACCAGCTCCTTAACAGCGCCTAAACTTAACCGTTCTAACCTTAACCCTTGTGCAGGCCTAACGATGAGGGAGCTCACTGGGCTTAAGGGAGAGGAAAAGATACATCATGTTTAAAGCCATATAATTTTAACTGTTTACTATTTAAAAAAAAATGTTTTACCCATGTTTAACATTCATAGCCTATTCTCAAGATATCTGTAAAGAATTACACATATTTTCGAATTTTAACCACTTAAATTAGTGTTTGTTTGATACCACGTCAGTTTTTATTGAAAAAAAAAGAAATTTCATCGAAAAAGACGGATAAATGTTGTTTTTGACCATATTTCCAATATTTATTTTTGATAAATACCAATTAGAAATATCTCGACGAATTACCTCTGAATACGAATCAAAAAAAATATTAAAGATTCGATGACTAGTTCGGCCAGAAACGGCGTTGAGGCGAAACTTTACCAAGTGGTCAACATACTGCGGGCGGTTCAAAAGAAACGGATAAATGTTTTTTGACCATATTTCTAATATTTATTTTTGATAAATACCAATTAGAAATATCTCGACGAATTACCTCTGAATACGAATCAAAAAAAATATTAAAGATTCGATGACTAGTTCGGCCAGAAACGGCGTTGAGGCGAAGGTTCTGTCTTGAAAATCCACTCGCTCCCCGAGTCCCCCCCCCCACCACCACAAAACCTGTATCCGGAGTTTTTCATCGAAAAAAACGGATAAATGTTGTTTGACCATATTTCTAATATTTATTTTTGATAAATACCAATTAGAAATATCTCGACGAATTACCTCTGAATACGAATCAAAAAAAAAATTAAAGATTCGATGACTAGTTCGACCAGAAACGGCGTTGAGGCGAAACTTTACCAAGTGGTCAACTGACGAGGGCGGTTCAAAAGAAACGGATACATGTTGTTTTTGACCATATTTCTAATATTTATTTTTGATAAATACCAATTAGAAATATCTCGACGAATTACCTCTGAATACGAATCAAAAAAAATATTAAAGATTCGATGACTAGTTCGACCAGAAACGGCGTTGAGGCGAACGTTACGAAGCGCTCAGCGGTTCGAAAAAAAACGTATAAATGTTGTTTGACCATATTTCTAATATTTATTTTTGATAAATACCAATTAGAAATATCTCGACGAATTACCTCTGAATACGAATCAAAAAAAATATTAAAGATTCGATGACTAGTTCGGCCAGAAACGGCGTTGAGGCGAAACTTTACCAAGTGGTCAACTGACCTGCATATGCTCTGGGCGCTTCGATGTGCTGCTCCGGCAGGAATATTCGGCTCGGCTCGCTGGTGAAACAAGAACCAGAGGTGATCCGTGCAGGACACTTCCTCGTTGGCGCGTGCCGGCTATGGGGGTCTTGTTTTTCGGCGTGTGGCGCGCTGTGGACTGCGCGGTCCGGTTCGCCTCTGGTTCTGTCTTGAAAATCCACTCGCCCCCCCCCCCCCCACCACCACAAAACCTGTGTGCCGAGTTTCAATCACCGGCAGCCCGCTTCAGCCTAACTCACCTCCCCCTGACTTGTGGCAAAGTTATCTGTGGAGCGATGACGCCACCATGAGTTTTACATCGGTAACAGCACATCCCGGCAATTACAAGGTCCTTATCTCGTGGAATATGCAAAGGATGGCAAGATATAGAGAGAATTGAACGAATAAGAGCAGATTTAAAAATGCTTAAAAATGCCGTTTTAACGTTGAAGTGGATGGGAGTAGAAAAAGTAACTAGGGGTGAACGAGTCACTAAATCTGTAACTACTATTTCTAGAGTGTTTCATGTTATAAGCTTTTCACACAATGAACATATATGTAAAATTAAGATATTTACCCAATTTCATGAAATAATAATAAACACAGACACCGCTGTGCTCACACACACACTCAAAATATTTCAAAAAAGTAGAAAAAGCGACTAGGGGTGCACAACTCCGAAACAATGCCTAACCTTAACCTTAACCATGCCTAACCTTAACCGGCGAAAGAACACACGTTAAAAAAAAAATCACGTTAAAAAAAAAAATTCATGGGATTCGAACTCGTCAACAACGGACCGCAGGACCGCTGCGCTGCCAGGTGAGCTGAGCGCCGAATGAAAATCATGGCGGATTAGGGCGGTTACATAATTCCGCAAGCTCTGCCGCTCCGCGGTTGCCGCACCTGCCGCGGGGCGTGTCGCAGCCAATCAGGGAAAACGCGGAAGCAACGGCAGCACTGCTCCGCTGTTATTAAGCAATAGGCGTCCTGTCTCGTGTATATGTCCATTCGTGTTTTTGTGCCTTTTATGTTCCATGTATGGACCACAATGGAAACAAGCCTTGGCTTTATTGTGTTTTATCCATTTTTGACCAGCGTGTTGACACTGTTATTGTTTGTTTTTCAAATGTTTGTCCTACGATTGTGTCAAAATAAAGTATTCAATCAATCAATATATTTGATTAGATTAGGTTAAAATGTATTGTCATCATACAGCACAAGTACAGTACAACAAGAAGAAGTTTGGCATCCAACCAGAGTGCAAATGTAACAGTAAAGTGCAATAGTAGTAATATATACAATGTACAGGTGACTAAACTGGGTATAAGATATATAAATTAGTGCTATTGAGTAATAGTGCTAATCAGATGTATGTACAAAGTTGTAGTATTATTATGTACAGCACAGGTATAAAGACACTATGGTAGTAAGTCATACTGGCCAGCAGTGTAACTAGTAAGAGTAGGTAAGAGATATGTACAGATTTAGATATAGTATTAATATGTACAGTGATACAGGTATAAAGACACTATGGTAGTAAGTCATACTGGCCAGCAGTGTAACTAGTAAGAGTAGGTAAGAGATATGTACAGATTTAGATATAGTATTAATATGTACAGTGATACAGGTATAAAGACACTATGGTAGTAAGTCATACTGGCCAGCAGTGTAACTAGTAAGAGTAGGTAAGAGATATGTACAGATATAGATATAGTATTAATATGTACAGTGATACAGGTATAAAGACACTATGGTAGTAAGTCATACTGGCCAGCAGTGTAACTAGTAAGAGTAGGTAAGAGATATGTACAGATTTAGATATAGTATTAATATGTACAGTGATACAGGTATAAAGACACTATGGTAGTAAGTCATACTGGCCAGCAGCGTAACTAGTAAGAGTAGGTAAGGGATATGTACAGATATAGATATAGTATTAATATGTACAGTGATACAGGTATAAAGACACCATGGTAGTAAGTCATACTGGCCAGCAGCGTAAGAGTAGGTAAGGGATATGTACAGATATATATAGTCTACAGGTGTGTAGAAAGGATTGTATGCAGGTATGTACAGACAGTGGAGATATATATATATATATATATATATATATATATATATATATATATATATATGGTGGTAAGAATAAATATATATATATGGTATATACAGCATTATTGTACATTATTATTATTATTATACAGAGTTATATGGGTTATATGCAGGTATATACACATTATATGCAGGTATATTCAGAGCGATGTGGATACATATATATATATACAGTACATATAAATATATACAACATTATTGTACATGCCATCATTCAGTTATTGTATGCGATTATACCGATGGTAGACTATTAGTTGGTAGTACTACTATACCATGTAGTATAGTGTAGCATGCGCATGTAGGTGTTTTTATGCTCTGTACCATTATTACTATCTAAAATGTAATAATTGTGGAATATTACTGTAATGAGCTGTATGTGTGTATGATCCAACTTGTTGCAAAATAATAATGATAATAATAATAGCCTCATTAAAATACTATTGTTGCTTCGGTTGTTTTCAGCATTTTATGTTCATAATCTGTTATTTAGTTTGAAATGTTCGTTGAAATAAGTAGATTTTTCATTTTTGTTTATTTATTAAGTTAATATAAAACCATATAGTCACATTTTAGAATACAATAGAATAGAATTTTAGAATACAACTAGAAACACTGTCCTGGCCTGCTTCTAAGTTCAGTGGCCTGAAAAAATAAAAATAAAAAAAATAGATTTTTTTAGCCTATTAGCTACGCCGTCCTCCCGGCTACAGTCGGGACCACTACACTAACATTAGCCTATTAGCTCCGCCGTCCCTGCTACAGTCGGGACCAGTACACTAACGTTAGCCTATTAGCTACGCCGTCCTCCCGGCTACAGTCGGGACCACTACACTAACTTTAGCCTATTAGCTACGCCGTCCTCCCGGCTACAGTCGGGACCACTACACTAACATTAGCCTATTAGCTCCGCCGTCCCTGCTACAGTCGGGACCAGTACACTAACGTTAGCCTATTAGCTCCGCCGTCCCTGCTACAGTCGGGACCAGTACACTAACGTTAGCCTATTAGCTCCGCCGTCCCTGCTACAGTCGGGACCAGTACACTAACGTTAGCCTATTAGCTCCGCCGTCCCTTCTCGAGGAAAGCCACATCAATGTGGAACGCACTACCCAAAGCTGTAAAGGAATGTGAATCACTACCCACTTTCAAAAACACTCTCAAAGAACACCTACGGGAGACTGCAATTCGAAACTGGCCCCTACAAATGTCCTAACCCAGTTGTACAGTAAATGACCAAGTATGGCTTTGACAGTATTCCAATGTACAGTGTACAGTGTCCAGTGTCGTCCCCCCAACCCCCCCCCCCCCCCCCCCCCCCCACCACCTCCAATGTACAGCCCCCACCCACCCAACCTCCTCCAATGTACAGTTTCTGTACTGTCTGTACCCATTCTGCAATCTGTTAATAAACTTTTCAATCAATCAGCAGTGAAAGAGGTGCAACAGGGGAAGACTATACGTCAGGTTGGAAAGGAGATGAAGATCTGCAGGATGCTTTTACCGCTCTTGAGATTAAAATGATCAGTTTTACTAACAATGGCACAATTTACCCCAGTGTATTCTCTCTAATAATAATAATAATAATGGATTGGATTTATATAGCGCTCTTCACTGACCCAGAGCGCTTCACAGAGTCCATTATTCGTTCATACACAGTCATACCGATGGTGGTAAGCTACAATTGCAGCCAGAGCTGCCCTGAGGCAGACTCACGGAAGCGTGGCGAATAATCAACGCCTACGGCCCCTCCGACCACCACCAACATTCATTCACATGCATACACATTCATACGAGGCAAGTAGGTTAAGTGTCTTGCCCAAGGACACAATGTCAATGGGATGGACATGGGCTTAAGCGGGATTCGAACCACCAACCCTTCGATCATTGGACGCCCCGCTCTACCCCTGAGCCACGCCGCCCCAAAACAACTCACCCCGCACCGGGGGCAAGTTGTGCCACAAAACCACATTTTTTTCTAAAGCTATATTTCTGAAACAGTTTATTTAAGATCCAAAGTGATTGTCCCCAGGGATGCACAACATCCTAAACTATATGTACATATTTTAGTTGGGGGCATTAGTGTAATCCCCTTGCTTTAAAGGCACTTTAGGTAAAAACTGGCACAATTACCCCACTCTCCCCTACCAATTCTGCAATATGTTAATAGTTTTCAATCAATCAATACTGTATATATAAATACAACAGTATTGTACATGCGATCATTCAGAGTTATTATTATTGTATGTGATGATTATACGGTACCGATGGTAGACTAATAGTAGGTACAGTACTACCTTGCCCCGGGCCGGTTGGAGGTCCCGGTATCGATGGGAACACCGACAAACGCCGCGTCCAGCCCCTGCGCGGTCTCCCGGTAGGGCAGCTTCCCCATCGTGGCGATCCCAGACACCCGGGCGACGAACTCCGCGCTGGGGGGGACATTGTATGGTTTCCCTGAGGAGTACTTTCTACTGGGTTTAATAATAATACAACATGTTCCTCCTCCTCCTAGTCTGTCAACGTTTCTGCAAGCAGCCCATGTTGTCCTGGACCGCTCTGCATTCTGCAGGACTCCATTAATAATGTTATTATGACGACTTTTATTCAGGTTCTTCAAAAACGACAGCATACTTGAAGCCGTTGCTGCTGCAGGGTGATTTATTTGTTTGTTGGTATTCGGACTTTGTCCCAACTAGTTAACGTCGGGTGGTTAATGTGCAGTGGCAAGCCAGCTGAATTAATAGAGTGGTTCTACTTCCCGTCTGAAATTTAATACAACTTTCAAAATAAAGGGTTGATTCTGACTCTGCATTCCCTGCACATTGTATCAAGCCTACCCACAGGCTGTATCAGGCCCTATTTTACATGGAACTCATGGCTGCAGAACTTGAGAACTATTAGGAATGTCCGACTCTTAACCACCAAACCCTGCACAGACATATGACGTATATCATGCCAATTAGGTATACTGCTTTACTTTGACTTTTCTCATATATTTTTATATTCACTTAATTATATTGTTTACACCGTTTATTTTTCTCCTATATTTATATTCAGATCTCATTGCCTATATTTATGTTTTTCTACTATTGCCCTGCCTATACCTGTACCTCCCCCTTCCTGCTATGATGCCTGAATTTCCCAAAAGGGGATCAATAAAGGAATATCGTATAACAATTGCTAATAATTTTTACATATGTTCTATAGGTTTCCCCTACACTCTATACTTAACATTAAGGTATAGATTCCCCAAACTATTGTTATGATGCTTAATTCGCTTTACTGCCAGAGACTTGATCCAAAGCAATAATGCATTTGTGTCAATACCAGCGCTTTTATTTTGAAGGCCAAACTTCTCGACAGAAAGTTTTTTTTAATCTTAATTAAGATAAAATGACAGCTGCAAAGCAGAACGGCCAAACAACTTGACCGTAGGCGTGAATATTTTCCCTAACGGGGTTGCACTTCCGTGTTCGGTTTGCACGATCTGATTGGCCACTGACGTTCCTGGTCATGTGACATCTGCGCCAATTGTGTGACGCCTGTTTCTATCACCGGTTAAGCTTAGGCACTCTTTCGAAGTTGGTGTTCGTCTTAGAGCAGGGCGATGGAACACCAGCCCTGATTCCAAACTCTAACCTTAACCAACTTCGAAAGAGTCGCCTAAGCTTAACCAGTGATAAACTAGGCGTTAGGTTGGAACGCCCTACCCAAAGCTGTAAAGGAATGTGAATCACTACCCACTTTCAAAACCACTCTCAAAGAACACCTACGGGAGACTGCAATTCGAAACTGGCCCCTGTAAATGTCCTAACCCAACCCCCTCCAATGTACAGTAAATTACCTAGTATGGTTGTCAATATTCCAATGTACAGTTTTGCTTGTACAGTTGTACAGTGCCCCCCCCCCCCCCTCCAATGTACAGTTTTTACGTCAAATGTATATACCATCTTTTCTGGACTCTTTTTGTATCACAAACAGTACTGTATTTGCAAATCTGGTATGTCATAAATGTATAGATGTAGCAGTACTGACTATCTGTATGTCATGTATGTCATATATGTCCTGATGAATTGAAAATGGGGGACCCTGATGTAAACAAGACGAAAGTCTCTCTCTGGTCTGCATCCCCTTAACAATTGTGTGTATTGAGATGTACTGTATTGTACCCATTCTGCTAATAATAATCTGTTAATAAAGTTTTCAATCAATCAATCAAAGGTAGTTTGCAGGCTGTTAGAGCCGGAAATATGCGCAGAAACAGGCGTCACACGATTGGCGCAGATGTCACATGACCAGAAACGTCAGTGGCCAATCAGATCGCGCAAACCGAACGCGGAAGTGCAACCCCATCAGGGAAAATATTTACGCTGACCGTAGTTTAGGAGTAACATACACACACGGTGAACATCAAATCAAATGTCAACATAATTGCAATGCATTTCACTATGATGCCCCTCTAGCTCATGGAATGAACTCCAACAGTCATTTGAAATTCACGCTTGAAATTCTCCCCTCTGTTGCACCTTTGTCAATCAAGTTGTTATCCTTGCTTTTCTGCGTGTTATTGTTTTATATGCTTGTTTTCCTCATTCCTGTATATGTACACTCGACATGACTGTAAATGAGGGAAACCTCAGTTGCCTTTGAGTTCAAAGAAAGGTTTGAAAAGATTTAAAAAAAGATTTATAGCCATCATAAGGTAATTGAACCCATGGGAAAACACTACATCAAAATAGACATGGCCCAGAATAGAGACATAGAGCCTCAAGTAAATGAGCATCTCTGTAGATTAATAATGTTATAGCTTACGCATTTCTTCAAACCATTGTAAAGGAAACAAAAAGTAAACATCTAAAAAAAAAAAATCTAACTTCACCATGTGCACCTCCACACATTTATATGTCAGTTATCTTCTTGATAAAGTTTAATATTCTTTTACCAGGACAAATGTGAAAAATCAAGAAATGCATGTTGGGAGGGATTATTCTGACCTACACTCAATGAAGTAGTTTCAAGTTATTTTTTTTTCTACATTTGTGTTCCTCTGGGAGATTTGAGAAACAGTTTGAAATTGTTTTTAGTACTTTTCTCCATGATTCTGCACTTTATCTGTCTTTATGTAGCATCCTGAATATTCTTCTATTATTCAGAAGTGCTGACGTAACCTTTTACTTCCCCTGTGTGCACAAAGACATGATAACCAGTGTTTCTCTTTGATATCTCGCCCGGACCAATAACGCGAGGTTCTCTTCTTCCCTCCGGCCTCGATATGGATTATTAACGTGACACTAAATCATCTTTCTTCCTGCCTTGAGTGTCCCATTGTGGGACCAGTTTGCGGTCGCCAGCAGGGGGCGGTGGTGGCAGGCGGAGCAGAGGAGGAAGGAGCGAGCGAGCGAGAAGCTGGTTACCTGGAGGGCGGAACAGGAGGAAGTCCTCTTCAACAGTGAACTCGAACGTGAACGGACGTGTGCTCTCGGAGAGCCCCGTTGAAGAGCAACGGGAGAGAAAGAGAAACTCTGCTATAACACAGGTTATCCTAGAATTACAAGCGATAGTGAAGTGTGTGAATAGTGAAACGGAAAAAATAACAAACTTCAGTAAATACCTCGGGTTATCCTAGAAGTTGAAGCGGTATATTAGCTGGTGGCTAACGGCTATAGTGACTCTGAGTGTACCACTAGGCGAGCGTCGCCGAAGACAGGTGGTGTACATAGCCCCGTTGCGTTAGCTGTATAAGCGACAGCAGGAGGGTCCACCAAGACCCACAGTTTAGCTGTGTTTAAGGTAGCCCACAGATTAGCGCGCACCAGCTCAGCCCTCAGCCCCGCAGTGGACGTCTCCTCGACGCAGCCGAGGACGCCTCTTCTTCCAGCAGAGGCCGCCACAACACAGCGCGCTCCTCCAGCCCACGCCACTGCCCCTGCTGTCTACCCCGGCCCGCTGGCTGTTATCGCGGGATCGCCCGACGGCCATCTTGTCACCTGGACGAGTGGTGGTGAGAGTGGACCCGCCATCTCTGTTAAGTACAGCGGTACTCGAGTGCCAAAACAATATCAATTCGAAACGAACGCTAGCAGCAGCGTCTAGGTAGGGGTACCCCAACCATTTTAAGCCGGCTTTAGCTAGGACTTTTGTTTGGTAACGTGGGCCCACATTTCATTTCTTTAACTGTGTTCTTGTATTGAATTTCCCATTGAACTCCTTTAACATTTACCTGGGTCTTCCCCACCGCAAAGCGGGGCAGTAGTATTAATAGAACGAGCACAAGGTGCCTATTTTGGGAATAACGTTCCCCATGTATTGTTGAGTGAGAGCACCAGGTGCCTAGTGTGAACATATTGTATATTACCCGTGTCTTAACCCTTGTTGTCCGGGTAATATTATTATTATTTAACCCTTTCCCCACCATACTCGTATTTCATGGTTAAAGGTCTCTACAGGTCATTAAGGAAGGGTACTGCTTTGGGGAGCGAAAATCATTGTTCATCTAACAGTCACCAGGTGTGGGAGGGCTAACGGAGGTACTGGGGGAAGTGAGAGTGTGTGGGGAGCTACTGCTGACCGCCCTGGAGGGCGAGGAGGACCAGAGTACCACCCCCAGGTTAGTAAATCCTGGGCCCCATCCGCTCCTGCTGCCCGACCTCCAGTTCGACGTTCCGGGCCCAAAGACGGGGGTTCAGTTAGATCAAACTCAACTGCATCCCGCTACCCGGTGGCCGTGTACAACCACTCTCATAAAGCAGAGATAATCCACCCTGCTACATTTATATTTTATGTTTACTGTTTAACTGATTCTTTTGATTATATCAATGTTTATTATTATCTAATTTAATAATCTGCATGTCTCAATGACATTGGAAATGAGGGTGACCTCAATTGTCCTTTCAAGAATAAAAGGTTTGATGATGATATTAGAGGGGGAATTGATGTGTCCATGTTCTTCAAATGAGGATCTCATTGTTAAACGTCTGTTTGTGCTTGGGGACGGTCCCTTATACCTACATCACGTGTATGTATTTTGTCAATATTGACACATGATGGATCAGTGAAATATACTAGCAACAAACCTCCACTATCATCATCAAAAAACAATTCATAACTTTTATGACCTATGGTTAGTATATATCAAGATGGCATTCAACTTCAAATCAAAGGTTAAACAAATAATGGTTAAAAAACTAATAGCCATTTATGTCCGACTTACACAATCAATAGGCATATAGATTTGTTTGACATAACAAAAATAGAATGGGCTAGGTCTTTATACTTTTCTAATTATAAATGGTGCAAAACAAAAACAAATCTTAGACTTCAGTCATTGATAGTAGGCTTAGATATAGAGCGATATAGCAAGGTATGTATTCTTACCATCTTTAGCTGTAAACGATGCTTGCAAAGTTACTGTATGCTAACTGTCCCTGGAATTAGGGACGTCTGGTAACCTGACTGCAGAGCAGGTCCATGAGACTCTCAGATCTGATTCTTTCACGACAGTGTGAACGGCACAAATCACATGGAATCTGAGCTTTTCAATTCTGATTTGGGACACTGTCATACATGTTTCAAGTTTCAAGTTTCAAGTTTCTTTAATAGTTGTCATACAGAAGTACAGAATACTTTTGTACAAAATGCTTCTTACTGTTGCGCTCCAGAGACTGTGCATGACAAGATAAGTATGAAATAAAAACATAGTAAAAATTAGAAGAAAAAAAAGAGGTCACAGTGTTCAGTTTAGACATATGTACAATGTTCGTAGACGTAGTTACCATACAATATACAATACTGTGCAGTGTACTAATATACAATACTATATAGTGCAAGGCATAAATGGACAAGGTGCAGTTTAGGTACAATTCACAGTAGGTGTACGAGTTGTAGTGCAAATCCTTTATCAATAAATATAAAGTGTAAGTGTGTTTGTGTGATCTAAAGTGTGGAGAGTGGGTGCTGCAGTGTGTTGTTTGTTTGAGTGAGTGTGTGTGTGCGTGTGGGTGTGTGTGCTGTGTGCATTTGATGGTTGTTGCATAGTGATTATTGTTCGTTTAGCGATTATTGTTCGTTTAGCAGCCTGATGGCCTGGGGATAGAAGCTCCTTCTGAGTCTTTCTGTGCTCGCCATAAGACTCCGGTATCGCTTGCCTGACGGCAGCAGTTCAAAGAGGCAGTTGTTCGGGTGGCTCGAGTCCTTAATAATTCTCTTAGCCTTCCCCTTGCACCGCTTGTTGTAAATGTTCTGGAGGGTGGGAAGCCCCCCTCTAATTGTGCGTTCGGCTGAACGTGTCACTCTTTGTAGTCTGCTACGGTCTTGTGCAGTGCTATTCCCAAACCAGGAGGTGATGTTGCCGGTCAGGATGCTCTCTATTGTACATGAGTAGAAGTTCCTAAGGATCAGGACCAAGGATGTATCCTAAATCATATACAGGTGTGATTTTCTGCAATGCAACCTCAGTCTGAACAGTCGTGTCAGAATTCATGAGACTTTTGCGTCACTCTGTGAATACAAACCTGGAAGATAGCTGTGATGGAGGTGGTCAGTGGATACAGACATGAAGACAGCTGTGATGGAGGTGGTCAGTGGATACAGACATGAAGACAGCTGTGATGGAGGTGGTCAGTGGATACAGACATGGAGACAGCTGTGATGGAGGTGGTCAGTGGATACAGACATGGAGACAGCTGTGATGGAGGTGGTCAGTGGATACAGACATGGAGACAGCTGTGATGGAGGTGGTCAGTGGATACAGACATGGAGACAGCTGTGATGGAGGTGGTCAGTGGATAGACATGGAGACAGCTGTGATGGAGGTGGTCAGTGGATACAGACATGAAGACAGCTGTGATGGAGGTGGTCAGTGGATACAGACATGAAGACAGCTGTGATGGAGGTAGTCAGTGGATACAGACATGAAGACAGCTGTGATGGAGGTGGTCAGTGGATACAGACATGGAAGACAGCTGTGATGGAGGTGGTCAGTGGATACAGACATGAAGACAGCTGTGATGGAGGTGGTCAGTGGATACAGACATGAAGACAGCTGTGATGGAGGTGGTCAGTGGATACAGACATGAAGACAGCTGTGATGGAGGTGGTCAGTGGATACAGACATGAAGACAGCTGTGATGGAGGTGGTCAGTGGATACAGACATGAAGACAGCTGTGATGGAGGTGGTCAGTGGATACAGACATGGAGACAGCTGTGATGGAGGTGGTCAGTGGATACAGACATGGAGACAGCTGTGATGGAGGTGGTCAGTGGAGGGACAGGGAGGTGTTTACCTTATATTTGGTGATACTTCGGTACAAGGGGACGTCTCATAACAGGTGTGTTTGAAAGCAAATTGAAAGAAAAAATGGTTCTCATTCACCTCCTCATCGCCCCCATTATCTGTAAAAAACTGTAATAGCTTAAGCAAAATCAAAACAAATGTTGAGATCATGACTTTATTATCATTATTATGAACAGATTCAGGTAGTTTCAGGCTCCATTCAGATTAATTTCATTGGTTACAGTGTTAAAAACACTCAGAATGTCGGCCCCCACATTAAGGGCTACGTTATTTCTCTTACAAAGCTATTCTGACACCAATTTCATTAAGAGTTTTATGCCACAAGAAGTGTAAAACGTAACTTACTGTATACTGAATACACTTCAATAATAGGTTTCAGTATGAATGGTTTAAAAGTCAAAAATATTATTCTAGACATAAAACACTGTCTTCCTTAGTCAGACTTTAAAACTGTGCAATTCCCCATATCTACATTATAATTTGTCTATAGAATACCATAATAGAAGTGCTGATGAGAGGAATACACACACAAAAAAGCATAAACCACACCGATGGCACTGAGCACATCCAAAATGGATATTAAGTGCAAACCACACCACGGTAAAAATCTAACCCGATTAGTTTGACTTCTACTCCGCCAGATCCACATCGTTATTGAAAATGATAGTACCTGCTAGGGACTGAATTAATTGCTAATAATCCGATCGGTTGCCCACCTCAGCACTCACTGCGCACTCGACTGTCTGGGGAGATCCTCTCTTTGAATCGATTCTCCCCACAAAGCCCTTTCGATAGGACCTAGGCAGACCCACTGTGCAAAACACACATGTGCAAATTTGCCTTCTCTTATAATTATAATAATAAATACGACTATATATGTTTGTATTGGTGTGCGTCTGTGTTTTTAACAGCTTCATTTGGAAGAAATCATTGGTGATTGCCAGTGATTCTACAGACAGCTATTAAATATTTCGAGACTTTGCGCCTCCTGGTGGCATATAAGATAACAGCAAGCAGCTTAAAAATGTCTCCCGCCGGCACCGCGGTTACACAGCGGTGAAGAGTCCTACATGCTACATCTGTACGCAGACCCACTGTGCAAAACACGCATGTACAAATCAGCCTTACAGTGTGTGGGGTCTTGTCTAGCAGTAAAGTAGAAAGTGCATAACATTTTCAAAAAGCTTATTAAAAACACCTCATGCTCACCGATATATATATACCATAGTCGTCGGCATAGAGTCGGACTTTCAGTGCTAGAGGTCTAGGTTTTCTTGAACACGGTCAGGACATTAGACCCTCTGTCCCGGTCGCGTGTATCCTTTCCGCAACGGAATTCGGTTTCCGCCCCCCCCCCCCCCCCCCCCCCTATCCACCGCTCTGCCGTGCGCGGCAGAGCTCGCTTCCTCATTGTTTACATCAGGGTCCCCCATTTTCAATTCATATAGAACGACTACGCCGTAACAAATCATTAAAAAAATATACCGTTAATTAACTGGAATATGTTGTGCCTTTACACATATGTTGGATTATGTAATTGGTTTGTCATGACAAATGCATGTAGTCAGAGCCAGAGCTCAGCGATCACTGTGTGTTGTTGTAGCCAGCGGGTAAATCGCGATTTTTTTATTTGTTTGTCATGACAAACCAATTACATAATCCAACATATGTGTAAAGGCACAACATATTCCAGTTAATTAACGGTATATCTTTTTAATGATTTGTTACGGCGTAGTCGTTCTATATGAATTGAAAATGGGGGACCCTGATCTAAACAAGACAAACGTCTTTCTCTGGTCTGCATCCCCTTAACAATTGTGTGTATTGAGCCGTACTGTATTGTACCCATTCTGCAATCTGTTAAATAAAGTTTTCATTCATTCAGTCAGTCAATACTTCCATGCGTATGAATTGAGGAAGCGAGCGAGTCTGTGGCCAGAGCGGTGGATAGGGGGGCGGGTCACGTGGGGGTCGCGGCCAATCAGAGGAACCCGGAAACCGAATTTCGTTGCGGAAAGGATACACGCGTCCCGGTCTGTCAGCCATAGATATATATAAACACTAGATGGCTCAAGGCGGAGTCTCCCGCATAGTTCACCGGCGGCCATCTTGCTTGAGTGGACTACTGCTTTAAGGTGATGATCTGCACAAACAAAAATACCCTTAACTATGATTCTTGCTTGGAAGAATTCTTTTAATATATTTTTTTATTTTCATATGAAAGTCCATTATAAGTATGCAGTATGATAACTACATCTCTGACGTTTTTAACAAACCAAACGGTTGAAAATGTAGCAAGCTATGGTTATTTCAATAGTACATGATGCACCATAGACGTGCATGTTATGACTGGGCGTGCTCCACCCATGCAAGATGGCCGCCATGTGGCAACGTCGGGTCTCCGTTTGGCCAGCAGCGCGGGTGAGTCATCTAGTGATATATATCTATGCTGTCAGCTACTACAAGAGCCCTGAGTATTTACGAGTCCTGTCCGCTGTGGGAGTGGCCTCGTCTACACTATCCACTGTGGGCGTGGCCTCGTCTACACTATCCACTGTGGGCGTGGCCTCGTCTACACTATCCACTGTGGGAGTGGCCTCGTCTACACTATCCACTGTGGGCGTGGCCTCGTCTACACTATCCACTGTGGGCGTGGCCTCGTCTACACTATCCACTGTGGGCGTGGCCTCGTCTACACTATCCACTGTGGGCGTGGCCTCGTCTACACTATCCACTGTGGGCGTGGCCTCGTCTACACTATCCACTGTGGGAGTGGCCTTCGTCTACACCAGGGGTCTCAAACTCAATTTACCTGGGGGCCGCTGGAGGTAGAGTCTGGGTGAGGCTGGGCCGCATCAAATAATATATATATATATATTTCTTCCGCAAAATCAACTCTGCCTCTCTTTGTTAACTACAACAAGCAATGCTGTTTGTTATTTAAGATGAGGTCGGACTCAGCACTGACAGATTTGTGTTCATTGTGCTGCTTTTATAAAGCCTCAAATGACGACTTACAATATTTCATGAAAGCAAAGTGTTGTTTGTCTAAGATTTAAAAAGGTTTAAACTTTACAGCACTGACAAAGTTGAACAAAGTGCTGTACAAGTCCCAAAACATTAAAAAAAAAAAAAAAAAAAAAAATGAAACTTTGATGTCAAGTAGGGGGCCGCAAAATATCATCCAGCGAGTTTGAGACCCCTGGTCTACACCGACAGGATGGCGGCCTGGCGTCCATACGTCAGGAAGCCCAGGGCGGCGCGCAGGTCCTCCGGGTCCAGGTTGGACAGGAAACACCTCTGGAGCTCCGCCTCCACGGAGTTCCCGGCGCCGGGATTGGTGCAGCCCCTCAGGAGGACCATGGCGGACTGGCACAGCAGCCAATCGGCCAGCTTCCTCATGCCGACGCCGTCCCACCTCAATGCCCTCCGCCCCCAGAGGCTGAGGTGCAGCATGTGGGCGGCCACGCGGGCACTGGGGCGCTGTAACGGGGGACGAGGAGGATCAAGTTTCATGTTCAAGTTTCAAGTTTCTTTATTAGTTGTCATACAAAAATAGTAGAATACTTTTATATGATGTTATGCTCCTGAGAGTGTGCTAGATAAAAAATAGATAAAGTATAAAATAGAAAGTCAAAAATACGTAAACAAGTGTAAACAGAAGTGTTCAATATACACATATACAATACAGAGTAGAAACAAATTTGTAACTGAGTTACAATACAATATACAGTACAATGCAGAAATGGGATGAGGTACAACTTAGGGTAAGGTGCAGTGAGGTATGAGTTGTAGTGCAAATCTCTTTACTAATAAATATAAAGTGTGTTAAAGTGTCTAAAGTGGGTGCTAGTGAGTTGTTTATTTAAAGTGAGTGTGGATGTGTGTGCTGTGAGTGTATTTGATGGTTTGTTACATAGTGTTATTATCATTGAGCATCCTGATGGCCTGGAGATAGAAGCTCCTTCTGAGTCTCTCTGTACTGGCCATGATCGCTACGTTATTCATCCTCCTTAACTTCACGTAAAACAGACAAGTACGTTAAGAAAATAAATTGAAAGGTAAAGATAGCGAATGCATTAGGAAGTGGAAAAACATATCAGAAGCTCAGCATCGGGACATTAAATATTGACTAAGAAGCCATCTACTCATTTGGATTTATTTTTGTTTTGTTTTCTCCTTTGAAAATCGACAGCATACTTCAAAGAGACTTGTGGATTGCGTGAGTTGTTGTTAGGGGGTGGAATGTACTGAATATGATATCAAAGGTATTTCCTCTATAAATTGAAGGTAACTTGCGTTTGTCTGATATGACAGTTTTTTTTTTTTTTTTTTTTTGCTCAATGCTAAAGTACATGCTATCATACAGAGTTATATGGGTTATATGCAGATGTATAAGTAGGTATGTAACGGCCAAAATGGATTAATGTGCAGTGGATTTATGTGACCAGAAGGTGGCGCTTCTTTTATTTAAGCGTCAGGTAAACCTGTAGGAGGAGGAGTTTTGACCCGGAAAAGGGCAATGGTTTTTGACCGCACGTATGACGCAGGTCTCAGGTCGAAATGTTTGTATCCAATTAGGTATCATATTCATTATCATTTAATCAGTTTAAGGAACAAAAAACAAGGATATTCTGTTTGCACGGTGAAGCAAATAAATATCATTTTCCAAGTAAGCTGCCTGCATTGTGTCATTGGGACAAGGACTGTTTGGTATGAGACCAGGAATATAACGGCGCGTCAGCCAGTCTAACTAGGGATCAAGATTTCTCAGTAGCTCCGTATAAGACGGGAGCTCCTTTAATAAGGTATATTCAGACAGATATGGATACAAATGCAGTAAATATAAATATATACGGTATATGCAGCACTATTTAGGGGTTAAGTGTCTTGCTCAAGGACACTTCAACACACTGCCTGGGAGGAGCTGGAATCTAACCGGGAACCGGTTATCGGTGTTTCACTACATATGAGTGCATGCTTACCAACTGTCTCGCCTGTTTTATTGCAACACTACTATCACCGACATCTAAGAAGGGAGATCCCCCCTTGAACGGCCCTTCTAAGGTTTCTCTCCTCCACATTGCCTGTGGTGCATTTTTTCCTATTGCTAGGTTTTAGTGAGTTTTTCCTTACCTTCGTGTGGGGTATGTCTGGGAGTGTTTATTTATTAAAAGTTTTTTGGACTTTATGGTGTTTTTGTTTTGTTCTTGACTTATTATGATGTTTCTTCTTGACTTGTTTAAAGAAGACATGTCCGGCCCATGGGGACATTAACGTGTTGTCAGGCCTTACAAATACATTCGATTTGATTTGATTATGTCTAACCCTCTCCACGACCTCTGCCCTACCTGGTCTGGCCTCCTCCGGAGCAGCAGCCGCACTACGAGCTGCGTGTCGGCCGGGACACCGGCGGGGAGAGGAGGCAGCTGCTCCTCCCGGAAGCTCCTGCTCTCCAGACCCCCCGCGCCGTAGAACGGGTTACGCTGGCCAAAGATCTCGTAGGAGAGGGCGCCCACGGCCCACGCGTCCGCCTTGCTGTAGTCGATGACCACGCCGTCCCCCGGAACTGCAGTGGCCACCTTTGAATAATAATAATAAACTTTATTTTTATAGCACCTTTCATAAAGGAATTGCAGCCCAAAGTGCTTCACAGCAGTAATGTAGACAAAAAAATAGACATAGGCATAAAATGAGCATAAATATGGACAGGCATTAAATTGCCATACAATTTGCGTAGACAGGCATAAAATGAGCATACAATTGGCAGAATAAAAGCAATGCATAAAGTGCAGACATAACAATAGGCATAACATTTGCATAGAATTGACACTATAGAAATAACAGAATAAAAGGTAATGCAATAAAATAGCAGTCATTTACAAGATTTGATCAGAATAGACTAATCAAAGACAGGAGAATTGGGGAAGGTGCAGATGCGATACCATCAGTGTCAGTCAAGACACGGAGGTCTAGGACTCTACTGATTATCTTCATCGTTACAATATAACGATAAGAGAACTAATGTAAAAGCTAGATGTGATTCAATTATGGGAGTTAAATGATGGAATAGCCTTAATGACGGGTTGAATTGGTGTACTTCTCAGGGGAGATTTAAAAAAGCCTTGAAGGATCAAATAATTCAGGAGTACAGTTGAGTAAAAACATCAAACATTTGTTTTTTTTCTTTCAAAAAATTATATCTTGCAGCATATTTTAAGTTTTTCTTTCTTATATATTTCGTTTTTAAGAATTTGTAAAGGATAGGCAAAAATAAGCATGTGCTTCAGCCTATTCCTTTTTTTCGGTCGTTGATTTTGGATTTTGTGTGTGAGCTTGCCTTGAATATGTACATTTGTGATTTCTTTTTTCTTTTCCTTTTGTAAGTCCACATGGGTGTGTTTGATTTGTCTGTAAACAAGACTGAAAAATAAACTTCATTCATTCATTCACATCATCCGCGTCCCGGGGCTGGGGTTCTGGCTCTCCTACCTCCGGCGCCATCAGGCAGGCGTTGCCCCCTCTGTTGACCCACACGCTGTTGAAGGGCAGCTGGAGGCTGGAGTCCCTCTGCGTCAGGCAGCAGCCGAAGTCGGTGATCACCAAGCGGGGGCAGCCGTCTGCGTGGCAAGAGAGGATCACGGAGAGGTTGTGTTGGCCGATGATGATAATAATAATCTTTATTTCTATAACGCTTTTCATACAACCTGTTTATATCTCTTCACTGTTAGATTGGAATATTGGAACCTATTCAACTTGATCGAATGACTGGATGGTTCTTAGGGTTCCTCAAGTTTGTTCTGATCGAGGGAAGTCAGCTTTTTCCTTTGATGCCTCCAACTCATGGAATGTCCTTCAACTCACGCTGAAATTGGAGGTTCTCCCTTCCCTTGGTATGTTTAAACGTATGATTACAGACCATTGTGTGACTACCTGTAACTGTTTTAGCTGATCTTTTAAAATTATTTTATTTATTTAATTATTGTACTGTTTACATTTTGTACAATCGTCGTTTCTGTAAATGAGGGGAAACCTCAGAAGCTTACCATTTTAAATAAAGGTTGAAATGAAATTGCAGCCCAAAGTGCTTCACGGCAGTAAAAATAGACATAAATGGACACATTTTCAGTACAATAATCACAGTGTGGATGGAATCTGCGGTGCGTCTCTGACCCGAGTCAAACTCCAGCAGCACGTTGTCGGACTTCAGGTCCCGGTGGGCGACGCCCTGCCTGCAGAGGTGGTCCACTCCTTCCAGTAGCTGCAGCAGCATCAGGGAGGCCTCCCTGTGGCCCGGGGGGGACGCCTGCAGGTACTGACGCAGGGTGCAGGGGTAGCTGGGGTAGGGAGGTGGGACAGGTTACTACCACGCCTTCAGACACTAACAGAACCAAATGCCTGTAGTATGCTTATATGTGTGCCAAATAAACTCCCTAAATGCAGCACTGAACGGCACAGGAAGTCCTTCATTCCGACAGCCATCAGACTTTACGATGCATCACTGTGCCTCACTGCATCACTGAGCACAGAGTGGCAGTTACCATCTTCCTGGACCCTTACTTTTAAAACAACACTGTTCAATATTATACTTACTGTAGACTTCTGTATATTTTTACTGTATATTTTATACTAGAATATATATACATAACATACGAAATGTGAATCCCGGTCCGTACTCTATTATTATTATCTTATTCTTTTTTTTATCTACTTTTTCTCCCATTTTCTATTTTTCTACCATCCCAATTTCGTATCGTCCAATTCTACCCTCCCCTGTCTCAAATGCTGTTAGGCCATGCCTCCCACAAGCCGGCTGCAATGTGGACGAAGCCTTGCATCACGTGTCCCCTCCGGTACTCGAGGAGGCAGCCGTCGCATCTTTTCACCTGCACAGCTCGATCTCTCAGTGGCGAGGGTCTGCGTGGGAGGGACACGCCACCCCCGTCGCTTCCTGATTCTGCTGCGCAGGCGCACCAACCGACCTGTAGGAGTCGCTGTCCACAACGTCCGATCCCCACCCATCAGCTTCCCACCCCCTAATACTGCCAATTGTATTAGTATGAACGCCCAGCCAAGCTGATACCAATGCGGAGAGCTGGGCTCGAACCCAGCGTCTCCTGCATTGGTGGCGAGCGCCTTGCCCACTACACCACCTAGCCGCCCCATTATTATCTTATTCTTAGGCCTATTCTATTCTTAGGCTATTTGTTTTGTTATTCTTATTCGTGACTTTGTTCTGTCTAAATGTCTAAATGTTTCGGGGCGCCCGAGTGGCGCACCGCATACAGCACTACGGCCGACCCGGGTTCGACTCCCGGACCCGGTGATCTTTGCCGAATGTCTTCCCCGGTCTAGCTCCCATTCCTCCTCTCTCGGTCTACCGGACTGCCCGGTAGCAAAAATCAATAAAAACCTACAAAAACATAACTTGTCCGAAACCGGGAACCTCCGGATTACCAGGCGACTGCTGTACCTCCTGAGCCACTGTCGCCCCCAATATATATATACTGAATATACTGAATGAATGACTGAATGACTGACGGCGGTCCTTACTTCTTCATGACCAGGAAGAGCGTGCGGTTGTTGCCGAGGCCGTCGGGGTTGAGCCGGGTCGGCAGCACGTCTGGGTACTCCTCCCGGGCGCCCGGCAGCAGCGGCACGTCGGCGGTGAAGGCCCGGCACACCCGGATCACGTTGGGGTGAGCCGGCACGCTCCGGGGCAGGTCTCCAAAGAGTCTGCAGGACGGGAGACGACAGCTGCGGTCTTATCTCTGAGGCACTCCGTCTGATACTGTACATCTACTATCAGTTTAAAATAGGCATTTGCCACCTAATACTTTAAACCAGGGGTGGGCAATTATTTTTCCCAGGGGGCCGAATGAGCAACTGAAAATATGTTGGAGGGCCGGGCCTAAATACCAAACTCAATTATGCATAATATACATTTTATTTCTATATAGAAAGCAGTAAATGGCATTGTTTTGACCCCTGGTAAGAGTGTATGTTATTATTTGGCAATTAAAAGGTGAGGTTAGCTTTCAAAAATATCATTTATTCAAATAGAATTTATTTCCAAAATGATAAACAAAATGTGAAACATTAATAACAAAGGGAATTTTGAGTTTCATATACTATTGAAACAAGGATTTTCTTAGCTTTCTAAAGACATCACATCATCTTATAGCAAAAATAAACAAGACATGTCACTGAACTGTGTAAAGAAAAGTGTCCCAGTTTTGTAGCCTTTTTTTTTTACTTTACATGCCTATATTAAACATTTAATGTTTTCAGAACTGTGCAAAAAAAAGAAAAAAAAATATCAAGTGTCCCATTTCACTTGTTATATTTCCACATTTTAGTGTTCTTCAGGTATTTTTTTTCATTCAGTGTGATAAATCCAGTCTCTGTTGAGCTTTAACAAGTCCATCAAAGTCAGGTTGCATGTCTGAGGTGGAGATGCGAAGCACAGCTGACATGTTCATCAGTGAGAGAGGATCTGTACCTGGACTTGGTAAACGTCATGACTGAGAATGTCTGTTCACATATGTAGGTGGATCCAAAGAGAACCAACATCTTCTGAGCATGTCTCCTCATGTTTGGAAAGTTCTCCTCCTTGAGAGCAGAGTAGAACTCTAGCAGTGATGCTGACTTAAAGTGCTCTTTCAGTAGTGAATCAGACTGCAGGTCAATGAGTTCAAGCTGAACAACTATCAACACTGCAGGTAAAGGGAGAGGAAACCAGCTGCATTTCATCCTCAACCTTTTTGAAATCTTGAAAACGCCTTGAAAATTCATCATGCAGTGCTCCCAACATGGATGAGTACCTGTGCCGGTGATCAGCTGATGGTTTGACTTCTTTCAGGGTTTTCATGTGTTTGAGATTGTTGCTGCCTAGTTGCCTTGAAATTAATTGCAACTTTGTCATGAAGGCTCTCACATGGCTATGCATTTCATGAGCAAAAATGCCCTTGCCCTGCAGTTGTGTGTTCAGTAGGGATGGGTACCGTTCACATTTGAACCGATACGGTACCGGTACCTGTGAATCGATACCGGTACCCAACGGTACCTTTTTTCTGTACTTTAGTCTCTAAAAATGTAATCTACCTACCTCAGTTGTGAAAAAAAAATCCAAACTTCAAATAACCACACTTTCGACCGTTTTCGGCTTGCCCCGACTGCTTTGTTGTTGAATCAAGTCAAATCCTAGGTAAGCGTATATCGTGCGTGTGAACGTTGACATGAAAAGAAAAAAGTTATAAAAAAAAAAAAAAAAAAAAAAAAAAAAATTATTATCATGTAATCTTTCGCGGGCCGGTCATGCCCAGGTCTGCTTTAAACAATCACTTTAAACAAAATGTCACTTTAAATAATGGAAAAGTCACTTTAAAAGAAGGAGGTATTGTAATAGTATAGTTTAGATACATTAAGTATAAAAAGGATAAAAAGGACAGAGTTAAAATTGTATAGTTCAAGTTCAAGTTCAAGTTCTTTAATAGTTGTCATACAGAAGTACAGAATACTTTCATACAAAATGCTTCTTACTGTTACGCTCCAGAGACTGTGCTAGACAAGATAGTATCAAATAACATAATAACATAATATAGCATGAATTTAGAAGAAGAAAAATGAGGTCACAGTGTTCGGTATAGACATATGTACAATGTTCTGAGTTACTATATAATATACAATACACAATACTATGCAGTGTACTAATGTACAGTACTGTACAGTACTATCTAGTGCAAAGCAGAAATGGGATGAGGTACAATTTTAGGTACAATTTACAGTAAGGTGTACGAGTTGTAGTGCAATCCTTCATCCATAAATATAAAGTGTGGGGAGTGGGTGCTACAGTGTGTTTGTTTAAAGTGGGTGTGTGCTATAAAGTGTGTGGAGTGGGTGCTACAGTGTGTTTGTTTAAAGTGAGTGTGTGCGTGTGGATGTGTGTGCTATGTGCGTTTGGTGGTTGTTGTTGTGTAGTGTTCATTCATTGTTCGTTTAGCAGCCTGATGGCCTGGGGATAGAAGCTTCTTCTGAGTCTTTCTGTGCTCGCCTTGAGACTCCGGTATCGCTTGCCTGACCGCAGCAGTTCAAAGAGGCAGTTGTTCGGGTGACTGGAGTCTTTAATGATTCTCTTAGCCTTGCCCTTGCAACGCTTGTTGTAAATGTTCTGGAGGGTGGGGAGCCCCCCTCCAATTGTGCGTTCGGCTGAACGTGTCACTCTTTGTAGTCTGCTTCGGTCTTGTGCAGTGCTATTCCCAAACCAGGAGGTGATGTTGCCGGTCAAGATGCTCTCTATTGTACATGAGTAGAAGTTCTTAAGGATCTTCTGGCTGACTTGGAACTTCCTTAGGCGCCTGAGGAAGTAGAGGCGTTGTCGTGCCTTCTTCACAACACTGTCAATGTGTGTGGTCCATGTCAAGTCCTCGGATATGTAGGCTCCGAGGTACTTAAAGCTGTTGACTCTCTCAACCGGTGCCCCGTCGATGCTGAGGGGGCTGTAGTCCTTGACCCCCGACCTCCTGAAGTCCACAATCATCTCCTTTGTTTTGCTGACGTTCAGGGAGAGGCTGTTTTCCTGGCACCATCCCGCCAGGACCTTGACCTCTTCCAGGTAGGCCCTCTCGTCGTTGGCAGAGATCAGGCCCACCACCACTGTGTCGTCAGCAAATTTGATGATTGTATTGCTACTCCGCTGAGCCACACAGTCGTGTGTGTACAGGGAGTAGAGGAGGGGACTCAGAACACAGCCCTGGGGGGCCCCTATGTTGAGAGTGATGGATGAGGAGGTGCAGTTGCCTGCTCTCACCACCTGGGGTCTGCCAGTCAGGAAGTCCAAGACCCACTGGCAGAGGTCATAGCCCAAGCCCAGGTCCCTGAGCTTGGCTATGAGTATGGAGGGGACTATGGTATTGAATGCCGAGCTGTAGTCGATGAATAGCATTCTCACATAGTTCCCCTGCCTCTTGTCCAGGTGTGATGCTGCTGTGTGCAGCACATGGGCTATGGCGTCCTCCGTGGACCTGTTGGGGCGGTATGCAAATTGCAGGGGGTCCATGTTGATGGGGAGGGAGGAGCAGATGTAGCCCTTTACTAGCTTCTCAAAGCACTTCATGGCTATGGAGGTGAGAGCTACAGGGCGGTAGTCGTTGAGGCAAGCAGGCTTGGATTTTTTGGGTACAGGGATAATAGTGGACTTCTTCAGGCAGGTGGGGATGACAGCCTGTTCTAAGGACAGGTTAAATATGTCAGTGAATACTGGGGCCAGTTGGTCGGCACAGACTTTTAGGACGCGGCCGGGGATGCCGTCCGGACCTGCTGCCTTCCTGATATTCACTTTTTTAAAGGTCCGCCTCACCTCATGCTCTGTTACCCTGAACACTGCGCCTCCATCAGCAGCCGACCCCCCCCCCCCCCATTGCCGTGGCTTGTGAGCTGGTGTTGTTATTACCAGCATCAAACCTCGCATAGAAGGTATTGAGGTCATTTGCTAAGGAGATGTCACTGTTCAGTTTGAGGGAGGCGCCTTTGTAGTCTGTCATCGTTTTGAGCCCCTGCCACATAGCTCTAGAGTCAGCTTGTTCAAACTGGAGTTCAATTTTATCCCTGTAGCGCCGCTTGGCCTCTGACACTGTCCTCCTTACGTTGTATCGCGCCACCTTGTGGTCATTCATGTTGCCTGCCACTAGGCCGTCGTTGTATGCTTTGGTGCGCTCTCTCAGAGCTTCACGGACGGATTTGTCTACCCAGGGTTTTTGATTTGGGTAAACTTTCATTTTGGTAGTGGGGATTGTTTCTTCCACCGTAGTACAAACATAGTCCAGCACTGTGTCCGTGTAGACATTAATGTTATCTGTGTCGCGGAACACATTCCAGTCTGTGTAGTGAAACACGGACCGGAGCGTCTCCTCTGACGTCAAATCCCATTTCTGCACCTCTCGCGAGACTACAGGAGTACTTTTAATTCTCTGTTTGTACTTTGGTGAAAGAAAGATGGACGCGTGATCTGATTTACCAAAGCCACTATCAGAATGAGCCTTGTAGCCACCTTTAAATTGCGTGTAACAGTGATCTAGGATGTTACCGCCTCTGGTGTTGCAAGTCACATGCTGATAGAAGTATATTGTATAGTAGTGTATATAGGAACCAGTTTCTCAGGAACTTAGCATGTCTTTTTTTATCATGCACATCTCGTGTCTTACCTATTTTTATTTTCTATGTCTATTTTATTATTGCACCATCGATGCAGGCATGGCCACCTGCATTTCACTGTATGCCCTGGTATGTATGTGACAAATAAACCTCTTGAATCTTGATTCTTGAATGTTACTAGCATGTTACTTACTAGGGATTAGGGCTGGGCGATATAACGATAACGATAAATATCGCGATATATTTTAATAATCGATATCGAATATCGAAATAAAAAAAAAAATGAAAAATCGTTTTTTTTTTTTTTTTTTTACCTGCAACAGGGCAGTTTTAAAACCAGAGACAGTGGACAGACTTGTCTTTCTTGCCTGCAACTTAAAGTAATGGCTTTGCTTGTCCAAATGACAATACTGACCAAATTCAGATTTATTTTTCTCTTGTCCATTTATTTTGTTTGCTTTCTAATTTAAAATACATTTTGAAACCGTCTGTACACAGTAGGTGTGCTAGCAGAACTAGACTCCAGTCACGAGTCACAGTGCATATGTGCGCACTGTGCGGTGGTTTGTCCACCAAAAAAGCGCCAAAAGATCGAAAATAAACTAGCAGAGCCAGAACTGTTCAACTCCTCTGGAGCCACAGCCAGCAGAGAAGCCGGTTTACTTTAGCTTTTAAACCAGCTGCAGCCTGAGAACTGGAGTGTGAGGGGATGTAACACTAAAGATGGCGGCAATGACAAAGAATTGCTGCAAAATAAACATACATCTGTTGTTAAAAAAAAAAATGTTTTTTGCAGAACTGTTCAACTCCTCTGGAGCCACAGCCAGCAGAGAAGCCGGTTTACTTTAGCTTTTAAACCAGCTGCAGCCTGAGAACTGGAGTGTGAGGGGATGTAACACTAAAGATGGCGGCAATGACAAAGAATTGCTGCAAAATAAACATACATCTGTTGTTTATTTTTTTTTATACTTATAACAATTCGATAATTATCGATATCGAGAAATAAAATAAAATTATCATATCGTTATCGCGATATGATTTTTTTCCATATCGCCCAGCCCTACTAGGGATGTACACAAATAATCAACACATCGACAACTGTTTGTTGTGCATCACATGGATCAAGCTTAACGACTGTGTGATCACAGCAGATCCAGCGGTATTTTGGGGAGAAAAGTGTATCGCTATATCGTGCAGAAAAAGGGAACGATTGGCTTTTGTTTTAAATCCACATTACTTACCCATCCAGAGCAATTAGTTCTTTCTCCTGTTTCAGGGCCAGCGGGCCGACAGGGACCAGCTCCTGAGACATGGAGCTCAGGATGGCCGCACTGGAGGAGCCGGCCTGCAGCAGAGACATCAACAGACACATCAACAGACTGTAGGGCTGAGCACAAACGTTCAAACCTTTGTTCGTTACGTTGGCATTCAAATTCTAAATCAACATTCGAATTTTTTATTTTTAATAACATAAAAGATTTTTTTTTCTCATTCTAGTTTTTCTTCACAGTTGCAGATAAAGATTAGGCTACACTAATATTATAGTATTAAAAGAAACCGATGAGTTATATTCATTAAAGAAAGTTGATTTAATTGATTTAGTTGGGCTGGGCCTTCTCCCTGGGCTGGGTCTGGGGCTGGAAAGTTGATTTAATAAAAATAAAAATAAATACTAATTTAATCAGATTAATCACTCTATTCAAATTGAGGATTTAGTTTGAGGATATTTATTTAATTTATTTTTTGTTTTAATTAAAAACGAAGGTTCGAACATTCGTTCAAAAAACCTTGACGAAGTTCGAATCCCAAAAACAGATGCGGAGCTAATGATGCTAATGATGGAGCATCGCCGTCGGTTGTGTGATAGTAAAGGGCTAACCTTCTGTATCGTCACAGTGAAAGGGTTAACCGGCTGTTGTGTGGCAGTGAAAGGGTCAACAGACACATTAACAGACACATCAACAGACACATCAACACCACCGGTATGACTGTGTATGAACGAATTAGGGATGCCCCGATCACGTTTTTTGCCACCGATCGTCGTGAGCCATATCGGCCGATACCGATCGTTTTTGATTAAAAGAAATTAAAATTTATTTTATATAAAAAAAAGAAAATTAATTTTAATTTTTTTATAAAAAATATATATTATATAATTAGACTTGTACTTGTATTATCTGCAAGACATCGCCACCACGCAACAAGCTCCACTGTCTGTGTGTACTCTAGTAGCCTCCAGCTACGGCCAGGATTCTCCGGAGCTGCAGCTGGACCTATACTCGAGTAGCCTCGAGCTACGGCCAGGATTCTCCGGCGCTGCAGCTGGAACCTAGTATTGGTATAACGTTAAATCACATTCACAAGCCCTCAGCTCGAATACGCATCGAATCAGTGTTATAAGACATTGATATCAGGAGCTATCTGTAGCTACTGCTAGCCGGATATATAACGTTAATACAACGCCTCAGTGAATTATTTAGTTCAATGGGACATTTCGTTTTGAACAGTGAACTAGCTTGCGCTAACGTGAGCTAACAGCTAACAGCTAACAGGTATCATACACTCTACTAGACTTTGTGGAGCGTTTGTTTATGTCAGGAGCTATCGGTAGCTGGCCGGCTAGATACCGTTCGGTTAGACAATGCCTCATCATGTATTAAACTAAAAGTGAATAGTTGACTGGGTCATTTTGTAACGGTAGCTAAGCTAACACGCCGTCCTCCCGTGTCCCGTGTCTCACTAGACTAGACCCGTGTTTACATGCGTACGGGAGGGGCTGGAGGAATGAGCAGACGCCGCACCACCGGTCTGAGACAGAACTCAGCGACAGCGTGTGATATCGGGTTTGACGATCGGTGAAAATAAAGCATTATCACCGATCACATATTTATACTGAATATCGGCCGATAACGATCGGTGGCCGATCGATCGGGGCATCCCTAGAACGAATAATGGACTCTGTAAGCGCTCTGGGGTCACTGGGGTGTCATGAAGAGCGCTATAGAAATCCAATCCATTATTATTATTATTATTATTATTATTATCAACAGACACATCAACCGACACATCAACCGACACATCAACCGACACATCAACATCAACAGACACATCAACTAACAAACACAACAGACACATCAACAGACACATCAACCATCATTACCATTATTACTGTATTTATGACACCATCTGAACATCAGGTTAGTATATGTAAATATGTTATGTTTTGTATGTGATGTGTGTGTGTGTGAGCATGATAGCTAATGCTGTCTCTTCTTCTCTTCCTGTCAGGTGCCGCCCGTCCCTACACTGAAGAGTGCTGATTGCCTAATGAATGACAGCTGATGGCAATCACCTCAAGAGGGACGGGTGGACAAATACCTGACAGCACACACACGTCCGGGCGCCTCTCTGTGTCAGTTACCAGTGACCAGGGTGTTGGAGGTTGCCACTGTTTTGCCATTTACCACCGTGTGTGGACAATTGTATATTGTGTTGGCCTGTGTGTTCCACTTCCACTGTTAGGTGGTAAGTTAATTTGGTTCACACTGTTGTTTTTGTTACTGTAGTTTCACTGTATTATACTGCCCTTTGTTTCCACTCTTGTGTGGGTGTAGTTGGCCTCTGGGCCTATTTTCTTCCCTGTTAAGGGATTACTACACATACTGTTGGCTTTTAGGCCATTTGTGCTTACTCTAGTATATTACCTGTGTTGGCTCTTGTGCCTTACTCTAGTATATTACCTGTGTTGGCTCTTGTGCCTTACTCTAGTATATTACCTGTGTTGGCTCTTGTGCCTTACTCTAGTATATTACCTGTGTTGGCTCTTGTGCCTTACTCTAGTATATTACCTGTGTTGGCTCTTGTGCCTTACTCTAGTATATTACCTGTGTTGGCTCTTGTGCCTTACTCTAGTATATTACCTGTGTTGGCTCTTGTGCCTTACTCTAGTATATTACCTGTGTTGGCTCTTGTGCCTTACTCTAGTATATTACCTGTGTTGGCTCTTGTGCCTTACTCCATTATATTACTTGTTTGTTCTCCCCTTACCCTTCTCCCTGTTTGTTAATTGTTTGTGGGTTGTTTTTTCCCTTTATATATATATATTCATATGGCCTGTGGAGGTTTCAATCCCTACCACAGCTAATAAATATCATTTACCTTTTGAAAGCGCATTTGTGTTGTTTCCTATCTGCCTGGGACCGTGCTTTAAAAGCATCTACTGAGGGGGGCTGTTTTTTGTTCATGTGCAGCCTGCTTCAGTTTCTATTCTATGTGGTCATCAGACCTTTGTACATGACACACATCAACCATCAACAGACACATCAAACATCAACATACGTATCAAACATCAACAGACGCAACCATCAACAGACACATCAACAGACACATCAAACATCAACAGACACATCAACCATCAACAGACACATCAACCATCAACAGACACATCAACCATCAACAGACACATCGACAGATGTATCAAACATCAACAGACACATCAACCATCAACAGACACATCAACAGACACATCAAACATCAACAGAAACATCAACAAACACATCAAACATCAACAGACGTATCAAACATCAACAGACACATCAACCATCAACAGACACATCAAACATCAACAGACACATCAAACATCAACAAACACATCAAACATGCTAAATCTAATACAATTTAGTTCCAGTAGAGAGGACTCTGGTCAGGAGATCCCACCGAGCTCCCGAGAGGTCTAGTGAGTAAAACTAAATCAAACCGCACTTTTTTTTACTCAGTCTATTTTATTTGTATTACTGAATGAAACTGTAAACAGAACGGCCTATTGGGATGCTAGATTTTCGAAACGATTTTTATTTATTTTTTATAAACACTCCATTTTAATGAATGAACACATTTTATTTGTATATATTGAACTGTTCACAGGGAAGAGGAAGGTGGGAGAGGAAAGGGACAAATAAAATGAATCAAATATATCAGTGAGTGTCCCCCTAAAAAAATTAAACTAAAGGGGGTCATCTTGACCCCTCCCAAGTCATCCTGGCTCAAACACTAACGTTAGGACCTTATCTTTTCTTCTTTGCAACCAGATTGTGCAACACCTGTAACCGCCTCCTCTGGAAGTCTTGCCTACTGCGAAGGGCTGCAGTTGGACTAATGGACTCTTTTGCTTTTCTTTTGCTCTCAGGTCGATTTTAAGAATGAAGGTGGTGACATTTCTCCATCTCAGCTTCTTGGTTATGTCTAGGTTGGCTTCTGTACCTCATGCTTGAGAGTTTGATGTTTCTACAGAGCTTCACATTAACTGGACAATGCTTGCTCTCCCTTGAGTAGTGTTGAGTGGCAGACTGCACTGCTTGCAAGTAACCTTCCCTGGTTAGTCAGTTTTACAAAAGCAATCCAGTGTACTAGTGTGTTGACGTCTTTACAGCATCTCGCGCCACTCAACAAAACTGCTAACATTATCGATAGCCAATGAAAATCTGTTATGCAAGAATAGCAAGTCTGATAAATGTTGCTTTCGTGTTTCACTTAGACCAGGTGGAAAAATAATCAAAACACATTTAAAAAAAGAAAATGCGTACAAAAAATGTTTTACAAAAGAAATTGTATGAATATTTTTTTTCAATTTTTTTTTTTGATTTTAGGTCCGAAAAACCGGAAATCCGGTTAAAAACGGAAAAATCACATCCCTGTTTACCTTACCTTGCTACCTCTATCTTTTTTTATGCTCGCTTATGCCTTATGCCATTTTTTACGTTGAACTGCAACTTCTGTATGAAAAGTGCTATACAAATAAAGTTATTATTATTATTATGATGACGTAGGGTGACCGGAAGGGGGAGGGGAGGGTGTTTAGACAGGAAGAGGGGGTATGACAGTTTCTTCTCTACCTACCCCAAAGTTCCACATCATCTTGACGGCCAGGGGGAAGCCCCTGAGGGTGCAGGGTCTCAGAGGACCGGGCGTCTCCCCCCTCTCGTCCTCGTCCGCTTCCACCGGGGAACACCTGTGGCCGCTGTCCCTGGGGAGGGCGAACGGCGCGGCGGCCTCGTACACCGCCGCGTTGGAGCCTTTCCCGATCTGCTTCCCGATGACGTAGTCGTCCAGCTTGTAGCCAGAGGTGAACGGCTTGAGAGGGCTCTGGAACCTCTTCTTCCTGAAGACGCTCTGATGATTGGAGAGAGTGAAATGGTAAATGGTGCATTTTAGGGATGTCCGATATTATCGGCCTACCAATATTATCGGCCGATATTGGCATTAAAATGTAATATCGGAAAAGATCGGTATCGGTTTAAAAAGAATATATATAAGGGCGGTTAGGTGGCCGAGCGGAGATTGCGTTCGTCACCAGCCCCGGAGCTGTGAGCTGGATTCGCCTGTTCGAATCCAGCTCACAGCTCCGGGGTTGTCACCAGCTTGGCTGGCCGTCTGCACTAATACAATTGGCTGTATTAGAGGGTGGGAGAAGCTGGCGGGGTGGGTCCGGGTCGTTGTAAACAGCGACTCCTACAGTTCGGTCAGGGCGCCTGCTAAGCGCGGATAGGACTCGAGGGGGATAGTGTGGTCCTCCCACACGCTACGCCCTCTCGATGAGAATCCGCGCTGCCAGGTGAAAAGAAGCGGTGATTGGCTGGACGTGTGTCGGAGGAAGCACGTGGTAGCCTCCACTCTCCCAGATGATCTGACTGTGGGGGGTAAGTGCGCAGCGACCAGGAAGGGACTGGGAATTGGCATACGACTAACATTGGGATGGGAGAAAATCGGAGGAAAATGGAGGGGGAAAAAGACCAATAAAAAAAAAAATAAATAAAAAAAAAAAATATATATATATATATATATATATATATATATATATATATATATATTATTTTTTTTACATTTATTTAACCTTTATTTACCCAGGCAAGCAAATAAGAACAAATTCTTATTTTATTTATTGTAAAAAGTATGCACGACAAGAGATATGTAATGTTAATTACCTAAAATTATTCCGTTTTTTTGGGGGGGGAACCCTGCATATATCGGTATCGGTTGATATCCCGATATTTCACTGTATACTTGTATGCCATGACAAATAAAACTCTTGACTATGTCGGTATCGGAAATTAAGAGTTGGACAATATCGGTATATCGGATATCGGTAAAAAAGCCAATATCGAACATCCCTAGTGCATTTATATAGCGGCTTTTATCCAAAGCGCTTTACAATTTGTTCCTCACATTTTACCCGTTCACTCACACATTCACACACCGACGGCGGAGGCGACCATTGCAAGGTGCCGACCTGCTCATCGGGAGCAATTAGGGGTTACGCGTCTTGCTCAAGGACACTTCGACAAGCTGCCCGGGAGGAATGGGAATCGAACCAGGAACCAGACGAATAAAAAAAAGTATAATATTTTTTTTATTTTTTATTTATTTTTTATCATTCCATTTGGGCTGTGGGGGTGCTTAATGTCTGAAGGAGTCGACGGAAGGCTTCTTGTCCTCTGCAAAAGCATGCAATTGGTCCACTGATGGATACATCTTGATATTTGTCTAGTCTAGTGTGTTCATTAGATGGGTGAAATCCTCTTTCAGTGCCTCTGTGCCTGTTTTCAGTTAGCCATCATCCCTGTACCCAAAAAATCTATGCCCGCTTGCCTCAACGACTACCGCCCTGTAGCTCTCACCTCCATAGCCATGAAGTGCTTTGAGAAGCTAGTGAAGGGCTACATCTGTTCCTCCCTCCCCATCAACCTGGACCCCCTGCAATTTGCATACCGCCCTAACAGGTCCACGGAGGACGCCATAGCCCATGTGCTGCACACAGCAGCATCACACCTGGACAAGAGGCAGGGGAACTATGTGAGAATGCTGTTCATCGACTACAGCTCAGCATTCTAGTCTCCTCCAAACTCATAGCCAAGCTCAGGGACCTGGGCTTGAACTATGACCTCTGCCAGTGGGTCTTGGACTTCCTGACGGGCAGACCCCAGGTGGTAAGAGCAGGCAACTGCACCTCCTCATCCATCACGCTCAACATAGGGGCCCCCCAGGGCTGTGTTCTGAGCCCCCTCCTCTACTCCCTGTACACACATGACTGCGTGGCACAGCGGAACAACAACACAATCATCAAATTTGCTGATGACACAGTAGTGGTGGGCCTGATCTCTGCCAACGACGAGAGGGCCTACCTGGAAGAGGTAGAGAATCTGTCACAGTGGTGTCAGGAGAACTGCCTCTCCCTGAACGTCAGCAAAACAAAAGAGTTGATTGTGGACTTCAGGAGGTCGGGGGTCAAGGACTACAGCCCCCTCAGCATCGACGGGGCACCGGTTGAGAGAGTGAACAGTTTCAAGTACCTCGGAGCCCACATATCCGAGGACTTGACATGGACCACACACATTGACAGTGTTGTGAAGAAGGCACGACAACGCCTCTACTTCCTCAGGCGCCTAAGGAAGTTCCAAGTCAGTCAGAAGATCCTTAAGAACTTCTACTCATGTACAATAGAGAGCATCCTGACTGGCAACATCACCTCCTGGTTTGGGAATAGCACTGCACAAGACCGTAGCAGACTACAAAGAGTGACACGTTCAGCCGAACGCACAATTGGAGGGGGGCTTCCCACCCTCCAGAACATTTACAACAAGCGGTGCAGGGGTAAGGCTAAGAGAATCATCAAGGACTCCAGCCACCCGAATAACTGCCTCTTTGAACTGCTGCGGTCAGGCAAGCGATACCGGAGTCTTAAGGCAAGCACAGAAAGACTCAGAAGAAGCTTCTATCCCCAGGCCATCAGGCTGCTCAATGAACAATAAACACTATGCAACAACCCAGCACACACACCCACACACTCACTTAAACAAACAACACACTGCAGCACCCACTCTCCACACTTTAGATCACCTAAACACACTTTACACTTTATATTTATTGGTAAAGGATTTGCACTACAACTCGTACACCTTACTGTAAATTGTACCTAAATTGTACCTCATCCCATTTCTGCTCTGCACTATATAGTATTGTATATTAGTACATTGCATAGTATATTGTATATTGTATGGTAACTCAGTTACTTCTATTCTGCATCGAACATTGTACATATGTCTATACTGAACACTGTGACCTCTATTTTTACTTCTATTCTACATGCTATACTATTTTATTTCATACTTATCTTGTCTAGCACAGTCTCTGGAGCGTAACAGTAAGAAGCATTTTGTATAAAAGTATTCTGTACTTCTGTATGACAACTATTAAAGAAACTGTGAAACTCCATCAGTGGACCAATTTCATGCTTTTGCAGAGGACAAGAAGCCTTCAGTCGACTCCTTCAGACATTAAGCACCCCCCACAGCCCAAATGGAATGATACAAATATATATATATTTTTTTTTTCTTTGTCGACTAATAGTCGACTAACAGCAAATTTTGGCCAATCATAGTCGACTATCCAAATCCTTAGTCGGGACAGCCCTACTTGTTACCCGTGGTTTTATGTCCTGCATATTCATCCTGTTGCTTTTTCCCTGTGGTTCTTTGTTTCTCTGTTCATTTGTTTTGCTCATTGTCAGCGTCTTTGGGTTTTGAAAAGCGCTTTATAAATAAAATGTACACTGCTGGCCAGTATGACTTACTACCATAGTGTCTTCTTTATACCTGTATCACTGTACATATGCATACTACAACTCTGTAGTGTACATACACCATTAATAATCAGTAGTACTAATGTACTGTATATATTTTATACCTAAATCACGTGTACATTATTGCACTTTAGTGTTCCATTTGCACTCTGGTTGGATGCCAAACTTATTTCCGTTGAATCAACGTCACCATTCCTCCATTCCACCTGTCGGGCATCTCATTCACAATTACTTCCATTCATTTTGGGGGCCTGGTCTAAATATCATACTTCTGATTCTGAAGTATAAACAAACTACTGCTGTGCAGATTTCAATAAAACAGACAATTGAGAGTCAAAGGTATGCGTTTGTTTTGGCATTTGATGTGTCTTTCTTTGCAGATGTATTACATTTGAAAAATAAAAGTAGATGTTTAGACTTAGCCTTCAAAATGCACAGAAGTGAATGAGGAACCATGACACCGGGGAGGAAAGGAGGTAGGGACAGCAGTAGCTCATTTGTAGATGATGATTATTTTAGATAGGAGGTAACAAGTTCTACTAAAGTGAAATACCCCTTTAACGTTCAATTATGAACCCACGTTTAGATTAGATTCAAATGTATTGTCATTATACACAGCACAGGTGTATAAAGTGCCGTCCACTCAGAATGCAAATGTAACAGTAAAGTGCAATAGTAGGCCTATTATACAATGTACATGTGATTCAACTGGGCTACAGCACTATTGTAATGTACATGCTATCATACAGAGTTATATGGGTAGACTATAGTATGAGGTAGGTAGTTATGATTATTATGATCACTATGATTACAGAGTAAAGAAGTTGTAGACAGAGAAAGCAGTAGGTAGGTATAAATTGAGTACAGACCATTTTGGTAGGGCATGCAAGTGTAAACAACGAAAAGCTAGTAATTAAAATGTTCAATCAATCATGACAATACATGACATACAGGTATATATAGTACCTATGCCTTCCAAAATAATACCTGGATTTCATCGCAAGTGACCTGGCTCCTCCTGTCCTCCTCGTGCTGTTGCTCTATCAGTCCCACGCCGAGACCGAACGCCAGGAACACGGCTCTGTTCCGCGGCCCACCGGCACACCTCCTGAAGAAGGCCCCTCCAGAGGACTGGATCTGAGCGGCCAGGCCCCGCAGAGACACGCGGTAATACCTGTGGGAAATTATCATCAGGCTTGAAAACATTCAGTGACATTGTACTTATTATTTACCTTATTGGAGACATTGATCTAAGTTAAACGTTATTATTAAATGTTATTAGGTACAATCATTATCAATATAGAATATATTGGCTACAATTGCAGCCAGAGCTGCCCTGAGGCAGACTCACGGAAGCGTGGCGAATAATCATCGCCTACGGCCCCTCCGACCACCACCAACATTCATTCACATGCATACACATTCATACGAGGCAAGTAGGTTAAGTGTCTTGCCCAAGGACACAACTGCAGTGGGATGGACATGGGCTTGAGCGGGATTCGAACCACCAACCCTTCAATCATTGGACGACCCGCTCTACTAGAGCCATATGGAATCCGCGATCACGGAAGGAATCGCGGAATTGAGCAATAAAAATGGAATCAACTACGGTATATAAAAAAATAATTACATTTTTTTTTCTTTCTTTTATGTTGTGGGACTTGTACAGCACTTTGTTCAACTTTGTCAGTGCTGTAAAGTTTAAACCTTTTTAAATCTTAGACAAACAAAACACTTTGCTTTCATGAAATATTGTAAGTCGTCATTTGAGGCTTTATAAAAGCAGCACAATGAACACAAATCTGTCAGTGCCGAGTCCGACCTCATCTTAAATAACAAACAGCATTGCTTGTTGTAGTTAACAAAGAGAGGCAGAGTTGATTTTGCAAAAATATATATATATATAATTTTTTTTATTTTCATATTCTAATCCCATGCCCATCGAACGAAGCTTCGAAGTATTTAAGACAGCCCTATTAAATGGACTGTTATATCTTATTAAATTGTGGACATTTATTCATTCCCACTTATTAGACACTATTTCTGATGGTAAAATGAGCGTACAAAGCAAAATACAGAATTCTGAAATATTAAAACGGAAAAAACGGAATTTGGAAAAAAATTAAATGGAATTTGGAAAAAAATTACGGATTTCATATGGCTCTACGCTCTACCCCTGAGCCACGCCGCCCCACAAGTTCAGTGGTGTGTCTGTGTCAAGGCCAAGCAGCTGTACGGTTCCCTAGTTATCTCTGGGCCAGTGTTGGATTGGCCACCGACCACATACGCCTATGGACAGAGCAGAGCATAAGAACGAAGGGGGCTATGGCATTAGCTCTCTTTCTTTCCGGTGTCTCCTTTCTGGTGGGACTCCACTCTCTTGGTCTGGAGTCACACGTCCTCTATCTGTCTCTCTGGACTTCTATCTTTAATCTCTCTTTTCTCTATCTATTCTCTTATTTCCTACTATACTTCTCTATCCCCTTCCTGGTTATTCTTTCGTCATATCTTCTGCCATGTCATTAATGTCTGTTTAAGTGTTCCATGGACCACCCTACTGTACGTAAATATGATGTCATTCTACATTTACATTTAGTCATTTAGCGGACGCTTTTATCCAAAGCGACTTACAAGTTCTGTACGACAAGTCATCAGGAAGGGCACAACTCTATCAGCTGAGTAACAATGTTCATGAGTGTTGAGTGCTACAGTGTAGGTTAGTTTATTAGGACAAGTGCATGACAGTAAGGTTAGTTAGGGTTAGATATATTTTTTATTTAAATTTCAGATAATGGTTGAAGAAGTGCGTCTTTAGTCGACGGCGAAAGATTGGACAGGTTTCGGCTGTCCTAACTGGGGTGGGTAGTTCATTCCACCAGGTAGGCACATACTGAACTGAACACGTGAGACAGGTAGGTACATACTGAACTGAACACGTGAGACAGGTAGGTACATACTGAACTAAAACTGAAACTAAAGGACCCACATAACGGTACCGGGACGGAGCAAACTAAAGGACCCACATACCGGTGTGGTGCCAAAATCTTACCGCTTGCCATAATCTTACCGCACCCACTCAGTCAGCGTTGGTTAATACTGCTGGAGCATTTTGGTCCGATTTCCTTGCGCGATTTTGCGCGCCGCGTGGGAGTAAATTCGAGACACATATTCGGTTGCAAAAAGGTGTCCCACGGTCTCCTCTATGGCCGTGAATATTTTCACGCGGATCGGAATCACGGCGCGCCAGTGGGACACTTTTCCGTTTCGGCGAGTTTATTCCACGCTTTCGGCTTTCCTTTTCTAAGCATTCTCGGGGCTACATGTGAATGAGTAAAAGTTGCGGGACGCCCAGATGTACCCACGGTAGAAAGCTCGCGTGGAGCCCATAATAGGCTCACTTAATACAGCGTTTTTAAAATCACGCAACATTTTCAGGGTCGCGAGCCGACCTTTTCCCCTCGTTTTCGATGATGGAAGTGATTTAAGAAAAGCTTCGGCACGCCGAGAGGTACCCGTGGATTTAATCTCGCGAGGATCGGGGCAATATTCGGCCCGTGGGAGCAGTCACAAAGGAAATCGGACCAAAATGAACCAATGCTCCAGCAGTATTAACCAACGCTGACTGAGTGGGTGTAAGATTATGGCAAGCAGTAAGATTTTGGCACGACACCGGTACCGGGACAAACTAAAGTACCCATATACCGGTACCGGGACAAACTAAAGGACCCACATACCGGTACCTGGACAAAAGTACCCACATATGTAAATGTACCGGTACCGGGACAAACTAAAGTACCCACATACCGGTACCGGGAAAAAAAAAAGGACCCACATACCGGTACCGGGCCGGCAGGAAGGTCTGCGGCTGCACGGCGCGGCGGCCCTGTTGTTGTTGTTGTTGTTGTTGTTGTTGTTGTTGTTGTCCTGCACCTCGGAGCCTCGCCGCGACACCGCGTCCGGTACCGGGTTTAAAGAGACCCAGCTGGAACACCGAACCATAGATATATCTATGCACCGAACGGCCCAACTCCAGGCCTCGGCTGATGACATGTTTCACAGACATCTTTTTATTACCAATAAATGGTAAAAACAACCAACGCTGTGTTTCTCTATAGGTCTGCGGCTGCACGGCGCGGCGGCCCTGTTGTTGTTGTTGTTGTTGTTGTTGTTGTTGTTGTTGTTGTTGTTGTTGTTGTTGTTGTTGTTGTTGTTGTTGTTGTTGTTGTTGTCCTGCACCTCGGAGCCTCGCCGCGACACCGCGTCCGGTACCGGGTTTAAAGAGACCCAGCTGGAGACCCACCGAACGGCCCAACTCCAGGCCTCGGCTGATGACATGTTTCACAGACATCTTTTTATTACCAATAAATGGTAAAAACAACCAACGCTGTGTTTCTCTATAGTTCACCGGCCGCGTCCTCCTGGGGTTGTTGTTCTTCTTCTAGCTTCTTCTTCTCTGAAACTACGGCAGACCGCAGTGCACGTCGCCACCTAGTGGACCAGAGGAGGACGTTTCAAGAGTCTTTATTAGTTGTCATAAGAGAAATACAGAATACTTTTGCATGAAATGCTTCTTTCTGTTTTGCTCCTGAGAGTGTGCTAGATAAAATAACAAGATAGTATAAAATAGTATAATATAAGTATAAAATAGAAAGTCAAGTACGTAAACAAGTGTAAACAAAACAAAAATGTTCAATATACATAGTATATAGTACAGTCCAGAGCCGTAAAGGGCTCTGGTACAGTCTATACAATGCAGATACAGACAGGAAGGTCTTCTTCTTCTTTTTCTTTTTTTTATCAAATCTTTTTTATTTTCCTCCTTTTTTCAACATGAAACAAGACAACACAATACAGTAACAACACCAATAAACAAGACATCAAGGGACAACAATAGCAATAATAATAATAATAATAATAATAATAATAATAACAACAACAATAACGACAATGACAAGACCCTCAATCAAATTAGAACAATGAAAAAACAAAATAGACATATATAAACTAAATATATATATATATATGCACCAAAGGCGAGACCACCTGCGTTATTTTTTTTCCGTAGCCGCATTTTGCGGAGACGCTCTCTGATTGGCCACTTCATGTGACATGTGCGCCCAATCGTGTGACGCCTGTTTCTACACCGGTTAAGCTTAGGCACTCTTTCGAAGTTGGTTAAGGTTAGAGTTTGTCTTAGAGCAGGGCGATAGAACACCAGCCCTGATTCCAAACTCTAACCTTAACCAACTTCGAAAGAGTCGCCTAAGCTTAACCAGTGATAAACTAGGCGTTAGGTAGTTTGCAGGCTGTTAGACCCGGAAATGGGCGGGTTAGTGGCCAATCAGAGAGCATCAGTCAGTGGCCAATCAGAGAGCGTCTCCGCAAAATGCAGCTACGGAAAAAAATAACGCAGACTACCTGAGTGCCTCTATACCTTTTTTTTCTGGGGGGAATACATTTTCATGAGCACCGTGTCGTGATTTCAGGGGCAGGACTTCCTACCTGATTCCCACTTTCGCCCGTAGTGCTTTACCAGGCTTTATCTCTCGAGATAAAGCTGGGAACGAGGTTAATACCTTCTACAACGGCGATCAGGTTCCGGGTTCCTCTGATTGGCCACGACGCCCACGTGACCCTACGCTAGCCCGCCCCCCTTTTCACTTTCGACTCGACTACGCTAGCCCCCCCCATTTTCATTTCCCACTTGACCCCCTTTTCACTTTCGACTTGACTTTGACTTTCGCTTTCGTCTTGTTTAATAATGTTGCGGCGCCACTCTGAGGTAAGAAACGCGGCCATCTCTGAGTCAAGAAACGATTATCACTTTTAACATCAGCCCAACGCAGACTGTAATAACATATGGAGGATCACGTGGATCACTGCTATGCAAAGCACAGGTACATTTTGGCTATGTAATTGTAACCATATGTATATTTCTCTCCCACCCAGTCACCCACCCCCTCCTAATGTACAGTCCCCTCCCCATCATATGTATATATAATATACTCTGTCAGGATCTATGGGTAACAGTACTGTATATTTGCATATCGTATATGTCACAAATGTAACAGTACTAAATACCTGTATGTCATGTATGTCCCTATGCCATAAATGTCATGTTTGTTCCAGACCTAGGTTGATCGATGCCATCGGCAATCCTCTAGTGAGGCCTGTGATGTTTTACACCCGTGCTCGGGAAGATGTTACCGCCAGATTATTATTACATGACTCAACTACACACCGCGTCCGTGTCATTATTAATATAATTTAGGACCTGCTCAGAGGTCATTAATCGGCATGCATGCGATGCATGTATGCGATTCGTCTCTGCGATTAACCCATCCCGTCGTCCTTCCCCCCCAAGGGCAGCCGGGAGCAGACAGGCGTCAACGTGAGCCTCGCCAGGGGACCAATCCAACTAAGTGCTCCTGTCCGTCTTCGTCAAGGACGCCACAGCGTTAGCGATCTTCTTGTTGTGCATGTTTTTCCATTGGGTTTATCTTATCGGGGGGGAAACCCTTGCGAGCACGGGGAGAACATGCAAACTCCACACAGAAAGGCCTGGGAGATACCCCACCTGGGTAACTGGCATCATGGAAACCTGGTCCCCAAGCGGGAATCGAACCCTGGACCTTCTTGCTGTGAGGCGACAGTGTTTAACCACTACACCACCACTATACAGCATACAGAAACATGGTGTCAGAAGCTGGTGTGGTATCCTGACGTAATGGTTTCACCCATAAGTTGGTTTAGCCCAGACTCTTGATAATGACGTCAGATACGTCAGTTCATGTATGCAACCCCCAAATGGAAGTAAACAAACCTTCAGCTATAATGTCATTGTGTGGACATTCAGTTCTTTCTGCTAGACACTAAGAGTGACAGGCAGAATAGAAACATTACATGGTGTCAGAATTTTAAGCTTATTTTGGAAATGTTTGGAATGGACAGTTCGGGCGTTCCAATGCCGAGAATGGACTGGGACTCGTCCAATCTACCCGATGCATGGAGGAAGTTTCGCCAGCATGTGGAGTTAATGTTTTCGGGACCTTTGTCTGCAAGAACAGAGGAGGCGAAATGCAGCTACCTACTCCTGTGGATAGGAGAGAAGGGCAGAGATGTCTTCAATACGTGGACTCTGACGGTAGACGAAAGGAAGGTACTGAATACGTACTATGCACTGCAGGTTTTGAAGCCTATGTTATACCCAAAGCTAACCCCATTTTTGCACGTTATACGTTCCACGAACGGATACAAGGCGACATTGAGAACTTTGATCAGTTTGTAACAGAGCTTAAGCTGCTAGTGAAGGACTGTAATTACGACAAAAGTGACGAAATGGTCCGAGACAGAATCATGGTTGCCACTAACTCAGCAAGAGTGAGGGAGAAGCTGCTCTGCTACGGTTGCCGGGGGTTGCGGCACTGCAGATATACCCTACTCGATATCAGCTGTAGCTTTAAGGCCACGCCTTTCCGGTGTTCCCGGAACCAGAAGAAGAAGCAAGACACCAGACCAGAGTTATTATTATTATTCTGCTTCAGGACGGAGGACAGAAGACACCAGAGTTATTATTATTATTATTATTATTATTATTATTATTATTATTATTATTATTATTATTATTATTATTATTATTATTATTATTATTATTATTATTATTATTATTATTATTCTGCTTCAGGACGGAGGACAGAAGACACCAGAGTTATTATTATTATTCTGCTTCAGGACGGAGTATACTATATATACTTATTGTTTATGTGTCTTGTAAGCCCATATGGGCTGGGCATACATCTGTAAGTAAGACACACAAATTAAAAACATCAATCAATCAAATAAGAGGCGGCAGGCAGAGGCAAGGAAGGTTATGAAAAATAAATTAAACCTGCCAAGTGCAGGTATGATTGTGGCTGACCCCTACCACCCCTCTGACTGGGCCAAAACCTCACGCCACACGTTTCTTCCCCTCTGCAGTGAGCCTCATCAACAAGGCTCGGTACCCTCACTGACACCCCCCACTGTGTTACATTAACATGCAATTTGATTGATTGTACCCACATTTTCCACAACTTGATCAGTGATTTGTTTCACGTCGGAGGTGGGATTCGAACAGGCGACTCTCTGTGTGAGGTGAGATCCCTGCCCCTCTCTGTTTGAGTGGAGGGGGATGGGGTGCAAGGAGGGGAGGAGGAGGCGGGGATCTCACCTCACACACAGAGTCGCCTGTTCGAATCTCACCTCCGACGTGAAACAAATCACTGATCAAGTTGTGGAATATGTGGGTAGAGAGCATTTAGGTAAGAAACGTCAACACAAGGAGGCCAATAACTTATCCAAGTCCCAGGTGATGCTCTGTTTGAGCTTCCAACAGGACACTCTCTCACTCGCAGTCGACTCTAGTTCAAAACGGCTAACGTTACCGCTAACACCTGTGAGAGGAGCAACACGACCGTAGCATTAAAATAAGTACCGTTCAGTTGTCGTAGTAATCAGGATAAATAGGCAACTAAGGAATTAGGACCACCCAGACCAAATTTAAACATAAAGCAAGTATCTACAAGGTACAACATATAACCGGGGATTTTCGACGACCTGGTAGTGGCTAGCAGGATTGTAACTTCCTCTACTGCAATGATGTCGCAACACGTTCTTGATATTACTGATTGGATTTATTTCAGTCCGAACCGAACCGCTTTAATCCGCACCGTGAAAACTGTGAACACATACATGAAATACAATAAATCACAGATCAAACCATAACAACATACATCCATATTATCTCTACTTACGGCCGTCAATCATTGATGCTTAGCAAGCCTTTAGCTAGCACCCGAGCTACATGGCTGGGCCTACACATTTACGACCCCAAACGTACCTTATTGGCTGCATGCAATACGAGAGGAAATTAGGGACTCTTGTGGCTGCTTGTGGCTGCTTGTGGCTGCTACCCGAAAGGAAAGTTGTGCAGCAGCCTCTCACTTATATAGCTGGCTGGGAGCGGTTCTAGAATGTTCAGCCATAACATCATCACGCATCACGAACGTTCCAGAATGTTCTAGCCTGTTCTAGCCGGTTCTACTATGACATCATACTTAAACATAACTTGAATTAAGTTATAAGAAGGGTGGACGAAGGTGGGGAAGAAGAGTAGGGTAGGTGAGGGGAAGGGGAGTAAGAGGAAGAAAGGGAGGGGAGATAGCTTGAGTGGGTCAGAGGATGAGGGCAGAGGGAAGGATTTTGTAGAAGGGTTGAATGTAGTGGTGCGGTTTGAGGGAGGGGGTGGGGTTAGGGAAATAGAGCCGAGACAGCTGTCAGGAATCATTAAGGCGCAGGTAGGAGAGGTAAGGTACGCAAGGACGTTAGGGGATGGGAACTTGTTTATAGGATGTGTAAGTGTAGTGCAGGTAGAGAAGGCTAGGGAAATGAAGAGCGTTGGAAAAGTGAAGGTCTGTGGAGTAGGGATAGTAGGGGAGAAGAGGGATGGTGGTTGCAAGGGGGTGATTAGTGGAATTCCAATTAGGGTTAGTGAAGGGCAGCTGTTAGGAGAGTTGAGGGGTGACGAACGTAATGGGAAAGTTAAGAGTGTAGAGAGGATGAAGAGAGGGGCAGAGAAGGTGGTGACAGGGACGGTAGTCATTCAGTTTGAGGGTGAGGTTAGTCCGAGAGTGGTATTTATAGGGTTTATGGCATATAGGGTTAGGGAGTTTGTGCCGAATCCGTTGAGGTGTTACAGGTGCCAGGAGTTTGGACATATAGCTAAGTTGTGTAGGAAGGGACAGAGGTGTGGTAGATGTAGTGGGGAGCATAAGTATGGGGAGTGTGAACAGGGGGTGGAGCCGAGGTGTTGTAGTTGTGGTGGGAAGCATAGTGTAGGGTATTGGGGTTGTGAGGCGATGAAGCGAGAGGTAGTGGTCCAGCAGGTGAGAAGGGAAGGTAGGATTTCATATGCGGAGGCAGCTAGGAAGGTAGGACAGGGACAGCAAGACAAGGGAGAGGGGTTTAGAGAAGGGCAGTTGGCAGTGAGGATAGTGCAGGAGGATCAGGGACAGCAAGAGAGGGCACAGGGTTTTAGGAAAGAGCAGCTGACAGTAGAGGAGGTACAGGAGGAGGAGAGGAGGGTGTGGAGGGGGAAGTTGGATTTAGTGGCCTTTGTGGCAGGGGTAGTGAATACGACAGCGACGGTTAGCAATAGGACAGAGAGGACTAGGTTGATAGTTTTAGCAGCAGTGGGACACTTGGGTATGGAGGGGTTGACAGTGGAGGATGTTATAAGGGAGTTGAAGAGGGTGGCTGATCTAGTGGAGTTAGAGAAGGGGGGTGTGAGTGAGCAGGTGGTTCGGAGCCAGGCTACGGGAGGTGATGAAGCATGTATCGTGGAGGGGGACTCAGTCAGGGGGAAGCAGCGTTAGCTGCAATTCAGGGTGGTGGACGCAGGAGGGGCAGTATGGGAGGTGAAGGGGGCCAGAAGATGGCGGTATTGTACAGTTGCGATCGTGTCAAACTAAAGGAAGTGGCGGTAATGCACCCTGTAGGTGCCAATTGCCAATAAATCAGACAAAGAAGAAGAAGAAGAAAAGGTGAACGGATCGCTGTGGAAAGGATGGATTTTGAGAGGTGCGCAGAGTGGCGGCGTCTGCGTCCGTCGGAACTGTGCAGCGAACACATGCGTGGGAGTAGTAGTCGGTGGTGGGAGGTGACCGGTGAGGTTAAAAAGGATCGGGAACAGCGAAGACCTGGCGATTGGTGGCCCCGGCCTGTGAGCGGCTCTCCAGGGTATTGGGAGGATCGTGATGGAAGTAAATGGTGTGAGAAGGGCGAGGAAGATAGCGATAGGGATAAGAATGGCCATGAGTCTTTACTGCAGAGAGAGAGAAAGAGAGAGAGAGAGAGTGAGAAAGAGAGAGAGAGAGAGAGCGGGAGAATAGTGGGGAGGAGAATGAGAAAGAGGGGTGGGAAACGGCGGGGAAGAAGAGGAAGAAACAGACGGAGAGGAACGACAGCGATGGGGGTGAGAGTAGCCAGGGCAAGGGTAAGGGGTCGGGGGGTAACGTGGAGAGTAGGGGGGAGGAGAGTGGGGGAGAAGGGTGGAAGAGGAAGAAAGTGAGGGACGATAGCTCAAGTGGGCCAGGAGGCGAGGGTGCTGGAAAAGTGATTCATATGGTGATTAGGCTTGAGGGGGAGAGGGGAGAGAGGAGAATAGGCAGGCTCACGTTGCCCAAACTCATTTACGAGGAATTAGGGGAGGTAAAGTACGCAAGAGTTTTGTGGGATGGGAACCTGGCCGTAGGGTGTGGTAGTAAGGAGCAGGCGGGGAGGGCTAGGAGGTTGAGGAGCATTGGTGGGGTGGGTATACGGGAGGTGGTGAGAGTAGGGGAGAAGAGGAGATGTAAGGGGGTGATAGCTGGGGTGCCGGTCGAGATGGACGTAGGGCAGCTGGTGGACGAGTTAAGGGAGGACAGGCGAAATGGCCCAGTTAGGAGAGTAAAAAGGATGAAGAGGGGAGCGGACAGGACAGAGACGGAGACGGTAGTGATTGAGTTTGAGGGTGGGGATGTTCCTAGGGAGGTGGTTGCAGGGCAAATGGTGTACTGTATAGGGTTAGGGAATTTGTTCAGAATCCTCTTAGGTGTTGACGTAATAATCATTAAATGTCTATCGTATCTCTTGATCGTATAGTGGAAATTACCCTTCTACTCTGCGTTGTTTGCATTTCAATGTGGTTCGGTTGTAGGAAGGAAGCACTGACGAGATGGTTTGAATAAAGCAAAGCTGTGTTTATTCCATTTCAATAAACACAAACTAGATGAATCAAATAGGCACTGAATTTGCTTTCTATATCTAAAATCATCGTCTTTGGTCTGGCTGTTGGTCCATGTCGCCTGATCGGCTGCTGCCGAGCTCAGAGCGTCTTCTCCGGTGTTTGGTTGTCCCAGCAACACGAGGGCCTCTCTTTGTTTGTGCTGGTTGCCAAGGAAACTCTGGTCTTCCGTGATCTCAGCGCTCAGAGCCGGGAGCGCTCGTTTCGTCTTTCTCTCTGGATCCCCGCTGCGATTCGCCTCTGTCTCCGTCTGTGTGTGTCTCCATTCCACTTTCCTGCAGTTTAAGAAGAGAAGGCACCTCCCTGTTCCCTGCTACGTCATGGGACCTGGCTTCATGGGTCCGGCTTCAACATGGACGGTCGCATTTTACGTAGCTCCCGTAATCAACGCAACAGCCAACGCAACAGAGCAACAACAAAGTACTTTGCGCATTTTCTACTTTCCCTCCTGTGGATTATGGATTTGTACCTGAATTCACAACTCAAGCAGCAACTCCAGACAGAAGTGGAGGGTAGCGAAAACGTAAATCAACAGTCCCATTGCGACTTCTACTTGTTAACGGGCACGGAGAGGAAACATCCACCCTTCGGTGCCTCGGCGATCCACGCAGTACTTACTGCAAATCCGGAACGAAAGAAATTACCCCCGGCAGGCAAGTGTAATAAGAGATCAATGTTTTTATTATATCTGCTCATGTCGGGTGACATACATCAGAACCCTGGTCCCGTAATGACACGGAACCAGAGACTACAGCAAGAAGCGATGGAGGTTCCCATCGCGACCAACAACATCAACAACGCAACCTGTGGCTACATCTACTGCGCGGACGGCAACACTTCCCCAATGACGCCGCAGCAGACGAGCACACGTGAGGCAGTGACGAGAGGAGGTGAACCGAGGGTCGAAACCATGACGACCATCTCGACGCGGGATGTAAACATCTCGACGCCCGATAGCCGGCTAGCTAGCAGAGCTAACAACAAAAACAACCAGGAACGAGTCCTTTGTTGTCCCAGCACGGCGCGGGACCCGACACCCCCCTCCCCCCTTCTTTGTTGTTCCAACACGGCGCGGGACCCGACGCCCCCCTCCCCCCTTCCCACCCACAACAACACAGAGGAACAGATTACAAACGGACAATACTTCGAACCTGCCAACATAAATGAAATAACCAACGCCAATGGACTGAACATTTTTCACATTAACATTAACAGCTTAAAAAACAAATTGGATGAAATCAAGCAAATATTCATAAATGGTAAGGCAAACATACTGTGCTTCTCAGAAACTAAGCTCGACGATTCTGTAAAAGATCCAGAGATAGAGATTGAGAACTACTCAATAATCAGGAATGATAGGAACAAACATGGAGGTGGTGTCTGTATGTACATACACAAGGACACCAAATTCATCAACAGAAATGACCTGAATCATAAATCAATTGAAACTGTATGGGTGGAAATCCTATTCGAAAGGGCGAAATCCCTACTGGTTGGCACAGTCTACAGGCCGCCAGATCATAGTGGCTTTTATGATACAATGGATGGGTGTTTAGCTGGAGTTGAGGATGTAGACAAAATTCTTATTGGAGACTGGAACACGGATATGCAACGAAAAGATGCACCCGTCTTCAAGGCCTTCAGTAGGTTTTGTGATCTGCATGGCCTCAGCCAGCTAATCACCCAACCCACACGTGTATGTGAATCAACTCAGACTACCATTGACCTCATTCTGACCTCCGACAAGTCCAAGATCTCAAATAAAGGGGTTATAGCATGTGGGTTAAGTGATCATTATATGATATTCTGTACCCGAAAAAAACTAAAACAAAAGGCTGGCTGCCACAAAACAGTCACATCTAGAGACCTCAAAACCTACTCTAGCGAGGCCTTCAACCTTGAACTGGAGAGTCTGGACTGGTCAGATGAACTCAATGGTACACTGGTTGACGAAACATGGCTTGGTTTCAAAACCAAATTCTCAGCAATACTAAACGACATGGCCCCCCTAAGAACCACCAGGGTAAAAAATCGCGCTGAGCCGTGGATGCACTCCGAAATACTGGCCGCTATGAAAACCAGAGACAAAAAATGCTCTGAGTTTCGTAAAAGTCAGTCAAAGCTTACTAAAAGCACGAGCAGTGAACTCCAAGCCCACGTGACTGAACTCAAACTAGAAAGAAACAGACTAAGAAACGACGTAAACTCCATGATCAAAACTGCAAAAAAGAATTTCATCAATGACAAAACTGAGGAAAACAAAAACAAACCACGTGAACTTTGGAAATTACTCAATAATCAACTAGGATGCAGTAAAAAACTTAAAACCAGATTCTCAAACATAAACATAAAAACTGACAACACGCTCATCACAGACAAGCTGGATGTAGCCAATTACTTAAACATTTTCTTCACAAACATAGCCACAACACTGGTAAACAAACTACCCTCCCACTCAGGGCTTTATGGGGTAGAACACATAGTAGCTTTCTACAAAAACCTAGGGGTCCGCAAGGACGACTTCAAGCTGGAAACGGTAACAACAGATGAGGTACTCAATAAACTGAGCGCCCTCCAACCTAACAAGGCCACTGGCCATGACAACATCCCCTCCAAATTCCTCAGAGACTCAGCAGCCGCCATCACACCAATCATCACACACATAATAAACCTCTCCATAAAACAGGGACACGTCCCCAAGGACTTCAAAATTGCGAGGGTGACCCCTCTGCACAAAAAGGGCAGCAAATTAGACCCAGGCAACTACCGCCCTGTTTCTATTCTCACCTCCATCTCGAAAGTCATGGAAAAAATAGTCTACGAACAGGTCGAAAAGTACCTAGCGGAAAAAAATCTAATCTACGAATTCCAATCTGGCTTCAGAACATCCCACTCCACTGACACATGCCTTCTCTATTTGAATGACCACATCAAACAAGAGGTGGACGCAGGCAAATACTGCGGCATGGTCATGCTGGACCTACAAAAGGCCTTTGACACGGTCAATCACTCCATTCTGATTGACAAGCTAAAAGCAATTGGTTTTGATAGTCTATCAGTGAGCTGGATGCAATCCTACCTTGAGGGGAGGGAACAGATGGTGGAGGTAAACGGTACCCTATCCCCCCCCCTCACAGTGAGCTGTGGTGTTCCACAAGGAAGCATACTAGGACCGCTACTGTTCCTAATTTATGCAAATGACATGTCGTCAGCTTGTGACTGCAACTTGTTCCTGTTTGCGGACGACTCAGCCCTGCTGGTCTCTGACAAGAACAAGTTACAGGTTGAAAAAACCCTCAGCTCGGAACTAGGCAGAATCTGCATATGGCTCGCTGATAACAAACTATCATTACACATGGGCAAAACAGAGTCCATTCTCTTCGGTTCAAATAACAAACTCAGCAAGACCGACGGCTTCTCAGTTACAGTGGGTGACAATATTGTCACAAGGAAAGATGAAATTACCTACCTGGGGTCCATCCTAGAGGCTAATCTCTCCTGTGACAAAATGGCATCCAATGTAATAAAAAAAGTCAACCAACGAACTCGATTCTTGTACCGGATCTCCTCTCTGGTAAACAAGAACACCCTGAAGACTCTGGCAGGAGCACTCATTCAGGGGTACTACGACTATGCTTGCACCTCATGGTACCAAAGCACCTCAAAGGCGCTAAAAACAAAATTACAAACATCTCAAAACAAACTGGTCAGACTACTGCTTGACCTTACTCCTAGAACCCACCTCACCCCTGCCCACTTCGACAACCTAGGATGGCTTAGAGTAGACGACAGAGTACAACATCTTGCAATGGGCCTGGTCTACAAGATACACTACACGACCAAGGTACCCATGTACATGTCAAAATACTTCCCAAAGGTCAGTGAATACCACGATCACAACACCAGAGGGAGCTCCACAAATCATGTCAAACCCAGATTCGGCTCAAATAAGGGACTAAACACGTTTCGCAATTATGCCACATCAATGTGGAACGCCCTACCCAAAGCTGTAAAGGAATGTGGATCACTACCCACTTTCAAAACCTCTCTCAAGGGACACCTACGGGAGACTGCAATTCAACACTGGCCCCTGTAAATATCCTAACCCAATCATTCCAACCCCCTCCAATGTACAGTCATTTACCTAGTATGGTTTTGTCAATAGTTCAATGTACAATTGTGTTTGTTTGTACAGTGTCTCCTCCCCCCCCCCCTCAATGTACAGTGTTACTTGGTTATACAGTATGCCCCCCGCCCCCCCCCCCCCCCAACCACCTCCAATGTAAATTACCCAGTATGGTTGTCAATATCCCAATGTACCCAACCCCCCCCACCCAACCTCCAATGTACAGTTTCTACGTCAAATGTATATACTCCCTTTTCTTGACTCCTTCTGTATCACAAACAGTACTGTATTTGCAAATCTGGTATGTCATAAATGTATAGATGTAGCAGTACTGACTATCTGTATGTCATGTATGTCATATATGTCTATATGAATTGAAAATGGGGGACCCTGATGGAAACAAGACAAACGTCTTTCTCAGGTCTGCATCCCCTTAACAATTGTATGTATTGAGCCGTACTGTATTGTACCCATTCTGCAATCTGTTAAATAAAGTTTTCATTCATTCATTCATTCATTCATTCATTCATTCAGTCTGAATTATTTATAGAGGGTAGCCATTGTTGCCCACGTTATCCTATTTCTGAGAAACCTATCCATTTAAGGTAGTACTGAGTGGTTAGGCTAAGTTCGGCCGTCCCTTGAAGGCAGTTCCTTTGATCACCATTTTTATCTATCAGCAGTTTGCTAAACTCACTATTCCTATCTGTTACTTTGTTTTATGTGGATTAAACTTTACTGATTACTTTCTGTCTAGTAACCTAAAGTAATACCATTCTTTCTCCCGATTTCTATAGCCTGGTATATCTTTTAACCTGTTTTTATGGATCTGATCAACTTAGTTAACTTGGTAGTTCTAACTTTTGTTTATCACTATTTTACTACTCATGCTTTCTCAAACAATAGTCTAATGTGATTCTATAATGTTTACAATATAACTAAGCTTTTAACGGATCAATCTGTATCTGTGAGGTTTTGCCCGCTGCTCACCTACTCTTTCCTTCCTGTTAGCCTACTGTTTAGGAATTCCCTTCTCACTCATTCTCACTAGCCCCCACCCTCTCGTTCTTTACTCTCGTTTTCTCTTCAAGCAGCCACACCTGGACTACCTGTCATTTATGTGTTTGATTGGTCTGGTGCCGAACTCACACTTTTAGTTCGATTGTCAATTACCTCTCGCACCTGTGGTGCAGTTTAATTAGTTCCCCTGTGGCCTTTAAATACCTGGCTCTTCCACTCTGTTCCTCGTGGGGTCGTGTTGTAATATGCCGTAACATTCGGTATCAGATATGCTCTTTCATCAAGACTCCCTCGGGAGGTCCTCTGTTCGGTCTATGCTGTTTTTATCTCCGGCGTAAGGATGTTGCTCCAGCCTTCGCCTGCTGTCGCCGTTGCCTGAGGGGGAGACTGGTCTGCGCTCCCTAGACTTCCACGGGAGGCATCCCAGTGATCCACTTCAGACCCCCGCGCAGCTGTCGTCCTGACGCACATCCAGACCTCCGCGCTGCAGACGCCCAGACATCTTCCAGACCTCCGAGCTTGGCACGCTCCTCCGTACCAGCGTGCACTCCCAGCCTGACGCGCATCTTCCAGACCTCCGAGCTTGGCACGCTCCTCCGTACCAGCGCGCACTCCCAGCCTGACGCGCATCTTCCAGACCTCCGAGCTTGGCATGCTCCTCCGTACCAGCGCGCACTCCCAGCCTGACGCGCATCTTCCAGACCTCCGAGCTTGGCACGCTCCTCCGTACCAGCGCGCACTCCCAGCCTGACGCGCATCTTCCAGACCTCCGAGCTTGGCACGCTCCTCTGTACCAGCGCGCACTCCCAGCCTGACGCGCATCTTCCAGACCTCCGAGCTTGGCACGCTCCTCCGCGCAGACGCACTCCAGATGCGTTCTCTCGGTTCCGGCGCGCACTCCAAGCAGTGGCGCACCACTCTGACCTCGGCTCGGACAGCCGGCTCCCCGGTGGCGACGCTCTCGCCCCGCTGCTGTTCCAGCACCTTTACGCATTACGTCTGGGTGAGTTTTTATTGACTGTCTTGATCATTTCCGTTTTCGTGTGTTTCTTAACACTGAAGATTACCACCTTTTAATCAGACAGTCACTCACCCAGCGTGTGCCTCTGTTTGTTTTCACTGGGATATTATTTTTGGACGTTACATCTCCCACTGTGTGTTTGTTCACACCGAAGATAGTATTCACTTTTGGATTGTTTTTGGAACTTTGCTCTTTGTGTATTTTACACGAAGATAGTTTTTACTTGGATAACTTTTGTATTTGGACTAGTCACCTCTCCTGCACCTGCTCTGTTTTCCCCTTTGTACTTTAACCCTCTCCTCTCTCCCTCTCGGCCGCCGTTTACCCACCTCGGAGATCTGCCGAGAGAGTTCTGCAGAGCGGCCCTGATGTTCCCACCAGTCCTCCCTGTCCCCAGCCCGCCTCCGCGGGCCTCTGTCCCTGTTCTCCCCTTTCTAGTCCTCCTCGTCCCCAGCCCGCCTCCGCGGGCCTCTGTCCCTAGTTCTCCCCTCTCTAGTTCCTCCTAGTCCTCCCGTCCGGTCCTCCTAGTTCCTCCCTGTTTTTCCAGCCTTCCCTTGCTCCGGCCCTGTTCCCTTAGCCTTCCCTTAGCCTTCCCTTGCCTTCCCCTTAGCCAGCTCGCCTCTTAAAGGCACTGTACCTTCCCCTCTTGTTGTTTTCCAGTATTTTTGTGTTTCTCCCTTAAAGGGACAGTGCCGGTTTTCCTTTTGTTCAATAAATGCCTGTTTCTTGGCTTACCCTCATACCTGTCTTGTGTTGTGCGATTGGGGTCGGTTACAAACCATAACAGTATCTTGTTCTAGTACATTCTAAATTATTATTCTCTGGTCTTTGCTGAACCCAGATCTATTTTCTCACAGGCCCTTTTCTCAGGATCAATGATTGTTTTAGCTGTTAAACACAAGCTCACAAAGCCAGACCCTTATGTTTACCTAAGGCCGTATCCTTGGAAGTAATCCACTGACCTCCCTTATAGCTGAGTTCAGTTTCGTTTTCTCTATGGTTTATAACTAATCTATCTGACAAACCCATCTGTTTTACCCACTGCCTCAAACCGTCCAGTCTATCTGTTATTTAAAGATACTAGTGTCTGCAGAAGGCCATTTTCAGTTTGGAATGTGCTGTGGTGGGGGGAAGGTATTTACAACAGTGCTTTAGACATTGTGCCAGAGCTGACACCATTTACCCCTGAGCCATTGTCGCCCCCTCTGCCAGAGTCAGCTAGAATATTGGATCCACATTCCTTACAACTTACAACAGCATGATCCCCTGCACATGTACATTTCCTTGAGATTTTACATGTTTTATTTTGATAATTCATGACATTCCACCCTTGGGGGTTTTATAACCCACATATAGCACCAATATTTTCTAAATCAAACATGTCTTTAACCATATTTTTACCATAATATTGAAAAATTCAAAAAATACACATCGCACTACAAAATCCATTTTCGTCTGTACAGTTATAAATTCATCATTCACTCCTTCCCACCCTCGTTAAACTCCTCCAGTCACACACAGTTATCAGTTATGTTTAACGACACCATTTCTATTGGAAGGTAATCAGTCAAGAATTGGCTTCCAAATTGTTATCAGCTTTTTTGTTTAGACTATTTTATCCATGTAATTAGCTTCAATGTGTCTGTTTTGTGTAATTGACTCTGCAAGAAAAGATTAATACATTACCCCGAAAAGATTAACACTCTAAAAAATCCAGAGGGAGACTTAAACCAGAAACCATATATACAATTTCTCTCCTCGAAAGGACCACTGAGATCTCAATTATCATTAGCTTTCATCCCTGTCAGTTATCCCTGTTCAAACCTCCTGAGGTCTTTACTGCTAAATTGTTTTGACCGTTGCTCCTCGTTGTATTTTGTGCTAACCACAGTTTCTTCTTGGTTGTGGGCAGTCCTGGTACTGCTCCGATTTTCCACAGAAGGAAACGATTTTCCCTCTGTCCTTTTTGCTTTTTGGATTTGTTATTTACAAACACACAATTTTGATTGGAAGATCACATTTTCACTCAGATACATCTCTACTGTTCTGCATTGACAATACATTTTTTCCAAATTTAGTTATCTATATATTCCACGGCTTCTTAGGTTAATATTCAATTAAATCACCATTCTCTCATTTATTTTTGTGCTGTACTATATTACTAGATCAAATATCTCAAGTTCAACACAACACTAACTACATCCACCCTTGAGCGTGGAATAACCAATTATTACACTATCATGTCTTATTTCCAGACAGTCTCCTCGGTCCGGACAGCCAGCTCTTGACGAGGCCAATTCACCAACAGATCCTACATGCATGGTAACAAACCACAGTCCCCTTAAACACACATCCTCCACACACTCCGCCAGCCTTCAACAAGCCGATGCAGAGTCCCCCATAAGCCAATTATCAATTACACATGTCTGCACCCTACATGAAAACTATTTGGCCAATGGTGACCAAAACCTACAGAGCTTACCTATTGGACAGAGAAACACGTTTTCCCAACACTTACCACACCCCAAAACGCGACACAACCTCCCAGATGCTACATCTGGACTCTCAACGAGCGGAAAACAAAATCATGAACCAGCTCTCGTCCACCCTCCATGTTTCCAGCCCATCATATTAGACATTCCTACCAGTCTCGCTGTGTCACCCCCACCTGCTACCCCTGACCGGCGAGAGAACCCTCCCAGCCAGTCAGTTCCTAAAAAAATAGAGAATATAAACAAAAACAAAGAAAATTGCAAAAAAAATTACAAAAACTGCGAATGCCTTCATGCAACACACCCATCAAACAGAATTAAACTACCATCTAGAGGCATAAATACCCCCGTAAAAACTAAGAAAGAAAAATAAACGACTATGTATATAACCTAGTTATATGAGTACTGGCTGAGCGTCCTGCTCTTAGCTTGCCCTGAGGTCCCTTGGGGAAACTTTTCTTTGGAAAAGTTTTTTTTCCGAGGAAGAGCGAGTGGTGACCACGCCTAGTGCTATATAGTACGTCACTAGGGCGGGGCCTGGCAGGTGCTGGGTGTATTGTTTTTATTCGTTGATGGAGTACACTAGGTACTGGAGATGAGGTATATCTCGATGGCTAAGAGCAGGACGCTCAGCCAGTACTCATATAACTAGGTTATATACATAACCTATCGATAATCGATGTTGAATGGGCCATAGTAATGTCAATTTAGCAATACAATTTAAAAAGTTATAGGCCTGCAAAGAAGGTGAACATCTCCATAGGTTTACAGTGCTGGCAGAGAGTGGTATAAGATGCTCAAATTGCGTGGCAGGGAATGTGTTAACCAACTTCGAAAGAATCGCCTAAGCTTAACCAGTGATAAACTAGGCGTTAGTTTGCTGCTGGTCGAGGCGGAAATGGGCGCGGCACGCGATTGGGCGCACATGTCACATGACCAGAAACGTCAGTGGCCAATCAGATCGCACCAGAAACGGCAGTGGCCAATCAGATTCGCAAAACGCAAACGCGGAAGCATAAATCCGTTAGGATAAGAATAGACGCGTCCCTCCCACGCAGACCCTCGCCGCTGAGAGATTGCGCTGTGCAGGTGAAAAGATGCGCCGCTGCCTCCTCGTGTACCGGAGGGGACACGTGATGCAAGGTTTCGTCCACATTGCAGCCAGCTTGTGGGAGGCATGGCCTAACAGCGTTCGAGACAGGGGAGGGTAGAATTGGACAAAACGAAATTGGGGAAGGGAGAAAAATAGAAAAATGGGGAGAAAAAGTAGATAAAAAAAAGAAACTGTCTCTTAAACTACTGTATATTTGTATGTCATAAATGTCTGGATCTAACATTACTGTATATCTATCTGTATGTCATAAATGTTATGATGAATTGAAAATGGAGGACCCTGATGTAAACAAGACGAAAGTCTTTCTCTGGTCTGCATCCCCTTAACCCTTTCACTGCCGCACTACCAAACGGTTAACCCTTTCACTGTGACAATACACAGAAGGTTAACCCTTTCACTGCCACACAACAGCAGGTTAACCCTTTCACTGCCACAAAGGGTTAACAATTGTGTGTATTGAGCTGTACTGCATTGTACCCATTCTGCAATCTTAATAAAGTTTTCAAGCAATCAAACAAACACTTTTTCTTTTTCTTTTTTTTTTTCTTTTTTTTTTGTCTTTTTCCCCCTCCATTTTCCTCCGATTTTTCTCCCATCCCAATGTTAGTCGTATGCCAATTCCCAGTCCCTTCCTGATCGCTGCGCACTTACCCCCCACAGTCAGATCATTTGGGAGAGTGGAGGCTACCACGTGCTTCCTCCGACACACGTCCAGCCAATCACCGCTTCTTTTCACCTGGCAGCGCGGATTCTCATTGAGAGGGCGTAGCGTGTGGGAGGACCACACTATCCCCCTCACGTCCAATCCGCGCTTAGCAGGCGCCCCGACCGAACTGTAGGAGTCGCTGTTTACAACGACCCGGACCCACCCCGCCAGCTTCTCCCACCCTCTGATACAGCCAATTGTATCAGTGCAGACGGCCAGCCAAGCTGGTGACAACCCCGGAGCTGTGAGCTGGATTCGAACAGGCGAACCAAGCTCACAGCTCCGGGGCTGGTGACGAACGCAATCTCCGCTCGACCACCTAACCGCCTACAAACACTTCTTTGTATGTTTTTGTCATTGTGGGCATGCCATGGCCATTAGAGGGCGCCCTTCACTATATTTCTGTCATTTGTCTGAGAGACAAGGGTAGAGAAGAGAGTCCATGACAGACAGGGGGAGATGGAGGAGAGAGGCAGACAGGGGGGAGATGGAGGAGAGAGGCAGACAGGGGGGAGATGGAGGAGAGAGGCAGACAGGGGGGAGATGGAGGAGAGAGGCAGACAGGGGGGAGATGGAGGAGAGAGGCAGACAGGGGGGAGATGGAGGAGAGAGGCAGACAGGGGGAGATGGAGGAGAGAGGCAGACAGGGGGGAGATGGAGGAGAGAGGCCGACAGGGGGAGATGGAGGAGAGAGACAGACAGGGGGAGATGGAGGAGAGAGGCAGACAGGGGGAGATGGAGGAGAGAGGCAGACAGGGGGGAGATGGAGGAGAGAGGCAGACAGGAGGGAGATGGAGGAGAGAGGCAGACAGGGGGGAGATGGAGGAGAGAGGCAGACAGGGGGAGATGGAGGAAAGAGGCAGACAGGAGGGAGATGGAGGAGAGAGGCAGACAGGGGGAGATGGAGGAGAGAGACAGACAGGGGGAGATGGAGGAGAGAGGCAGACAGGGGGAGATGGAGGAGAGAGGCAGACAGGAGGGAGATGGAGGAGAGAGGCAGTCCATGACAGACAGGAAGAAGGTGGAGAGGCAGGAGGAGCAGAATGTTAAAGATAGAGGCGCATGATAAACCAGAATGTGCTTCATTTAAATATCCCCTCCAGAGGAGTTTTAAACCCTTGTTCTATATTGAATAACAATTTATATAAACAATGTTTCCCACCAAATTGTTCAATAAGCTACTGAATACTTAACAGCATCTCTACACTTTTATCGTCACAGAGAATGCAAAGATCTATGCATATGCAAATTGGCAACCGCCATTGATATTTACCAGGAATTCCAAGTTGGCAGCTTATTCTTTCACGACATGTCAATTTGTTAATCTGCTTTCGGTGTATTGAAGGTGTCAAGTTACCACATATTGGATCATGATAGGTTCGACCAATTAGTGACATCACACATTCAATTAAGATTTTTAAAGAAGCTCTCATCTCCAGGGGAGGAATGTGAAAAAGGAGCCTTTTCACATAGAAAGAGTTCTGCACAAATAACCTGTATAGTCAAGGTCATGCCTCCAAAAGGAAAATATATCTATATACACATTTGAGTGGAGGGGATCTTTAGTGATTTGTGCGCTCTTATTTGAGAGGTAAAGAGCTTTTTGAAGGAGTCCAGAGTTGGGGCGTTGCAGAGTTCTGTGGGGAGGGAGTTCCAGAGGGTGGGAGCGTGGACATCTCCCAGGCCCTTGTGACCAGGGGTGTAAAGTACTTGAGTAATTGTACTTCGTTACAATACTTAAGTACTGTTTTTGGGGATTTGTACTTTACTCTAGTATTATTAGGTTTGTATACTTGTACTTTTTACTCCTTACATTTAAAATGCAGACCTACAAAATACAAATCTCGCAGGTCCAACCATTTTAATTAGTATATTTGTTTCTCTGGCCGAAGTTATACTTCTTCCCACTCTTTTTCAAATATGTAAATGGATAAAAAGAAACATTTTGTTAGACTTTTGTGTTTTTTGTTTATTTTTTATTCACATTTATTATTTGAACGGATTAAGGCTATATCTTACTTGATGTTTGTTTGTTGTTGTTACATATTTGAAATAAACTTCAATAAAAAAAAGGTATTCATTATTCCACCTTTTGCTGAGGACTCCTCCGATGTGCCTCTTATTATGATTTTGATATGTGTAACTACCGCCATCGTGTGGTTGACATTGGCAAGTTCTAGGAGGGGCTGGTACACCAGCGTGTTGCTTATTAACAGCGGAAGAGTGCAAAAATGCTTCCGCATTCGTCACCGCACGCCACTACGGTAATGCGCCTTTCCTTTTCCTTCGCCCAGGTGCACCGGCGTGCTCGCGAGGTGCCCGCGAGGTGCTCGCGCCGCGCTCGCTCGCGCATGCGCATGAGATCCCCGCTTGGTTCGACACATTAACACGCTTTGGTTCAATTTAATCACGCTTTGGTTCATATTAATCACCATACACGTGATGGACGCAGCAGGCGATCACTCCTACTGTTATTCAGCTGCGCCGAGGTACATGATTGATTGATTGATTGATTGATTGAGCACTACTGAGCTAACATGAAGTCTAGAACCCACCTCACCCCTGCCCACTTTGACAACCTAGGATGGCTTAGAGTAGACGACAGAGGCGTAGTACATTTTCCTTTTTGAAAATCATCTGACATGAAGATGGAACACATTTTTGTTGTTAATATTATTTATATTACTGGTAGTTCATACAAGACATTATCCTCTAAGCCAAGCTGCACTTTAACATAGGCCTTTCTTTGTAAAATGTGTCATAATGTAGCATTTGTGTGTGTAACGTACACTGTAAAAAATAAATGTTTTTTCACAGGAAATTCACTATTATTTTACAGATTACTTTTGTTTTTCTACTTTAAGTGTAAATGCCATACAAATATAGTAAATTACCTTTTATCAAAATATTAACCATTAAATAAAGGTTGTAATTCCTTCATAGTTAAAGACAGTAGAGGTTATACTTTATTATCTAAAGATGGTAAGTTAGAGTGCTGTGTTCACTCATAGTTAAATACAGTAGAGGTTGAGTACTTTATTATCTAAAGATGGTAAGTTAGAGTGCTGTGTTCACTCATAGTTAAAGACAGTAGAGGTTGAGTACTTCATTATCTAAAGATGGTAAGTTAGAGTGTTGTGTTCCTTCATAGTTAAATACAGTAGAGGTTGAGTACTTCATTATCTAAAGATGGTAAGTTAGAGTGTTGTGTTCACTCATAGTTAAATACAGTAGAGGTTGAGTACTTCATTATCTAAACATGGTAAGTTAGTTAGAGTGTTGTGTTCAGTCAGACAGTAGACAAGTAGAGGTTGAGTACTTTATTATCTAAACATGGTGAGTTAGAGTGTTGTGTTCATTCATAGTTAAAGACAGCCGAGGTTGAGTAGTTTCTTCTGATATCACTTTCAAACTCCAAGTGATTTAGATCCAAAACATTTTCTAACAATACATGTATATTCCATAGTAAAGTACACGTTAACGTTACAATGTGTTGTGTTCACAACACTGTTTAGTCTGACGACGCGTCGCGATAATATACATGTATATTCCATAGTAAAGTACACGTTAACGTTACAATGTGTTGTGTTCACAACACTGTTTAGTCTGACAACGCGTCGCGATAATATACATGTATATTCCATAGTAAAGTACACGTTAACGTTACAATGTGTTGTGTTCACAACACTGTTTAGTCTGACGACGCGTCGCGATAATATACATGTATATTCCATAGTAAAGTACACGTTAACGTTACAATGTGTTGTGTTCACAACACTGTTTAGTCTTTAACGTTACAATGTGTTGTGTTCACAACACTGTTTAGTCTGACGACGCGTCGCAATAATATACATGTATATTCCATAGTAAAGTACACGTTAACGTTACAATGTGTTGTGTTCACAACACTGTTTAGTCTGACGATGCGTCGCGATAATATACATGTATATTCCATAGTAAAGTACACGTTAACGTTACAATGTTGCGTTGTGTTCACTCATAGTTAAAGACAGCCGAGGTTCCAAGTGATTCGTTGCAATGTACGCGGAAATGCCATATGCATTTGTCTGAGCGGTGTGAAAGGAAAGGCGCATTACCGTAGTGGCGTGCGGTGACGAATGCGGAAGCATTTTTGCACTCTTCCGCTGTTAATAAGCAACACGCGGTACACCACCCGTGCCATTTGCGTCTATTCGAAAGGCAACCGGTTCGCGTGTATCTTTTCCGCAACGGAATTCGGTTTCCGGGTTCCTCTGATTGGCCACTGACCCCACGTGACCCTACCCTATTACACGCCCCCCCCTTATCGACGCGCGTTATGCGACGCTCTACAGCTCTTTCGCTGACTTCCTGACTTCCTTGCAGAACAGCTGTTTCCGTATTTATAATATTGGAAACGCCGCGCTGTGAGCGCTGTGAAGCACCTCCGTATTAAATGCCGACAGCACCTCTGTATTAAATGCCGACAGCACCTCTGTATTAAATGCTGACTCATCAATCAATCAATAACAACATTAACGATAACGTTAACGTTAGCATTAGGCTAACGCCAAGCTGTAATGTTACCAGTCTCGCGTCTATCTGCTAACGTTAGCATTAGGTAATAACCGGTTTAAAATGGATGGTGATTACCTCACGTTGTGTCTATTCTGCTAGCATTAACGTTACTAGTACAAACAATCAAACCAAAACATTGACATCTAAGTTATCTTTAGATATTTACTCAACCTCTAATGTCTAACTATGAATGAACACAACACTCTAACTTAACATCTTTAGCTAATAAAGTACTCAACCTCTACTGTCTTTAACTATGAACAAACACAACACTCTAACTTACCATCTTTAGATAATAAAGTACTCAACCTCTACTGTCTTTAACTATGAACAAACACAACACTCTAACTTACCATCTTTAGATAATAAAGTACTCAACCTCTACTGTCTTTAACTATGAACAAACACAACACTCTAACTTACCATCTTTAGATAATAAAGTACTCAACCTCTACTGTCTTTAACTATGAACAAACACAACACTAACTTACCATCTTTAGATAATAAAGTACTCAACCTCTACTGTCTTTAACTATGAACAAACACAACACTCTAACTTACCATCTTTAGATAATAAAGTACTCAACCTCTACTGTCTTTAACTATGAACAAACACAACACTAACTTACCATCTTTAGATAATAAAGTACTCAACCTCTACTGTCTTTAACTATGAACAAACACAACACTCTAACTTACCATCTTTAGATAATAAAGTACTCAACCTCTACTGTCTTTAACTATGAACAAACACAACACTCTAACGTACCATCTTTAGATAATAAAGTACTCAACCGAGTAGAGTGTAGACAAGTACACTATGTCCTACTGTAAGAGCATGGGTCACTCTGAGCCCTAAATACACTCAGTCCTACTGTAAGAGCATGGGTCTGAGCCCTAAGTACACTCAGTCCTACTGTAAGAGCATGGGTCTGAGCCCTAAGTACACTCAGTCCTACTGTAAGAGCATGGGTCTGAGCCCCAAGTACACTCAGTCCTACTGTAAGAGCATGGGTCACTCTGAGCCCTAAGTACACTCAGTCCTACTGTAAGAGCATGGGTCACTCTGAGCCCTAAGTACACGCAGTCCTACTGTAAGAGCATGGGTCTGAGCCCCAAGTACACTCCGTCCTACTGTAAGAGCATGGGTCTGAGCCCTAAGTACACTCAGTCCTACTGTAAGAGCATGGGTCTGAGCCCTAAGTACACTCAGTCCTACTGTAAGAGCATGGGTCTGAGCCCCAAGTACACTCAGTCCTACTGTAAGAGCATGGGTCTGAGCCCTAAGTACACTCAGTTCTACTGTAAGAGCATGGGTCACTCTGAGCCCTAAGTACACTCCGTCCTACTGTAAGAGCATGGGTCTGAGCCCCAAGTACACTCAGTCCTACTGTAAGAGCATGGGTCTGAGCCCCAAGTACACTCAGTCCTACTGTAAGAGCATGGGTCTGAGCCCCAAGTACACTCAGTCCTACTGTAAGAGCATGGGTCACTCTGAGCCCTAAGTACACTCAGTCCTACTGTAAGAGCATGGGTCTGAGCCCCAAGTACACTCCGTCCTACTGTAAGAGCATGGGTCACTCTGAGCCCTAAGTACACTCAGTCCTACTGTAAGAGCATGGGTCTGAGCCCTAAGTACACTCAGTCCTACTGTAAGAGCATGGGTCACTCTGAGCCCTAAGTACACTCAGTCCTACTGTAAGAGCATGGGTCTGAGCCCCAAGTACACTCAGTCCTACTGTAAGAGCATGGGTCACTCTGAGCCCTAAGTACACTCAGTCCTACTGTAAGAGCATGGGTCTGAGCCCTAAGTACACTCAGTTCTACTGTAAGAGCATGGGTCTGAGCTCCAAGTACACTCAGTCCTACTGTAAGAGCATGGATCACTCTGAGCCCTAAGTACACTCAGTCCTACTGTAAGAGCATGGGTCTGAGCCCTAAGTACACTCAGTCCTACTGTAAGAGCATGGGTCTGAGCCCCAAGTACACTCAGTCCTACTGTAAGAGCATGGGTCTGAGCCCTAAGTACACTCAGTCCTACTGTAAGAGCATGGGTCTGAGCCCCAAGTACACTCAGTCCTACTGTAAGAGCATGGGTCTGAGCCCCAAGTACACTCAGTCCTACTGTAAGAGCATGGGTCACTCTGAGCCCTAAGTACACTATGTCCTACTGTAAGAGCATGGGTCTGAGCCCCAAGTACACTCAGTCCTACTGTAAGAGCATGGGTCTGAGCCCCAAGTACGCTCAGTCCTACTGTAAGAGCATGGGTCTGAGCCCTAAGTACACTCAGTCCTACTGTAAGAGCATGGGTCACTCTGAGCCCCAAGTACGCTCAGTCCTACTGTAAGAGCATGGGTCTGAGCCCCAAGTACACTCAGTCCTACTGTAAGAGCATGGGTCTGAGCCCCAAGTACACTCCATCCTACTGTAAGAGCATGGGTCTGAGCCCCAAGTACACTCAGTCCTACTGTAAGAGCATGGGTCTGAGCCCCAAGTACACTCAGTCCTACTGTAAGAGCATGGGTCTGAGCCCTAAGTACACTCCGTCCTACTGTAAGAGCATGGGTCTGAGCCCTAAGTACACTCAGTCCTACTGTAAGAGCATGGGTCTGAGCCCTAAGTACACTCAGTCCTACTGTAAGAGCATGGGTCTGAGCCCTGAGTACACTCAGTCCTACTGTAAGAGCATGGGTCTGAGCCCTAAGTACACTCCGTCCTACTGTAAGAGCATGGGTCTGAGCCCCAAGTACACTCAGTCCTACTGTAAGAGCATGGGTCTGAGCCCTAAGTACACTCCGTCCTACTGTAAGAGCATGGGTCTGAGCCCCAAGTACGCTCAGTCCTACTGTAAGAGCATGGGTCTGAGCCCCAAGTACACTCAGTTCTACTGTAAGAGCATGGGTCTGAGCCCCAAGTACACTCAGTTCTACTGTAAGAGCATGGGTCTGAGCCCCAAGTACACTCAGTCCTACTGTAAGAGCATGGGTCACTCTGAGCCCCAAGTACACTCCGTCCTACTGTAAGAGCATGGGTCTGAGCCCTAAGCACACTCAGTTCTATATCAGGATCTCCCTGTGAAAGCATACCACGAGAAGACTTTAACTTGAGACGATCTCAGATTGTCACATCTCCCCCTCTTAACGTGTGCTACGACCCTGCCATAGACCCGATACAAGCAGCCATAAGCTGCAGCAGAGGTTCAGTCCAGTGATTGCCTTGCTGGACAAACCATAAGCCCAGAACATAGAGTGTTGTGTTTGTTCATAGTTAAAGACAGTAGAGGTTGAGTACTTTATTATCTAAAGATGGTAAGTTAGAGTGTTGTGTTTGTTCATAGTTAAAGACAGTAGAGGTTGAGTACTTTATTATCTAAAGATGGTAAGCTAGAGTGTTGTGTTCATTCATAGTTAAAGACAGTAGAGGTTGAGTACTTTATTATCTAAAGATGGTAAGTTAGTGTTGTGTTTGTTCATAGTTAAAGACAGTAGAGGTTGAGTACTTTATTATCTAAAGATGGTAAGTTAGTGTTGTGTTTGTTCATAGTTAAAGACAGTAGAGGTTGAGTACTTTATTATCTAAAGATGGTAAGTTAGTGTTGTGTTTGTTCATAGTTAAAGACAGTAGAGGTTGAGTACTTTATTATCTAAAGATGGTAAGTTAGAGTGTTGTGTTTGTTCATAGTTAAAGACAGTAGAGGTTGAGTACTTTATTATCTAAAGATGGTAAGTTAGAGTGTTGTGTTTGTTCATAGTTAAAGACAGTAGAGGTTGAGTACTTTATTATCTAAAGCTGGTAAGTTAGAGTGTTGTGTTTGTTCATAGTTAAAGACAGTAGAGGTTGAGTACTTTATTAGCTAAAGATGTTAAGTTAGAGTGTTGTGTTCATTCATAGTTAGACATTAGAGGTTGAGTAAATATCTAAAGATAAGTTAGATGTCAATGTTTTGGTTTGATTGTTTGTACTAGTAACGTTAATGCTAGCAGAATAGACACAACGTGAGGTAATCACCATCCATTTTAAACCGGTTATTACCTAATGCTAACGTTAGCAGATAGACGCGAGACTGGTAACATTACAGCTTGGCGTTAGCCTAATGCTAACGTTAACGTTATCGTTAATGTTGTTATTGATTGATTGATGAGTCGGCATTTAATACAGAGGTGCTGTCTGCATTTAATACAGAGGTGCTTCACAGCGCTCACAGCGCGGCGTTTCCAATATTATAAATACGGAAACAGCTGTTCTGCGAGGAAGTCAGGAAGTCAGCGAAAGAGCTGTAGAGCGTCGCATAACGCGCGTCGATAAGGGGGCCGTGTAATAGGGTAGGGTCACGTGGGGTCAGTGGCCAATCAGAGGAACCCGGAAACCGAATTCCGTTGCGGAAAAGATACACGCAACCGGTTCATGCGTTTTGCGGATCTGATTGGCCACTGACGTTTATGGTCATGTGACATGTGCGCCCAATCGCGTGAGGCGCCCATTTCCGCCTCGACCAGCAGCAAACTACCTAACGCCTAGTTTATCACTGGTTAAGCTTAGGCGATTATTTCGAAGTTGGTTAAGGTTAGAGTTTGGAATCAGGGCTGGCGTTCTATCGCCATGCTCTAAGACAAACTCTAACCTTAACCAACTTCGAAAGAGTGCCTAAGCTTAACCGGCGAAAGAACTTGCCGTCACACGATTGGTGCGACCAGAAACAGCAGTGGCCAATCAGAGCGCAAAACGCGAACGCGGAAGCATGAACCGGTTGCCTTTCGAATAGACGCGTCCCATTTCTTTAATTGATTGATTGATTGAACATTTTATTAACAGATTGCAGAATGGGTACAATACAGAACAGCTCAATACACACAATTGTTAAGGGGATGCAGACCAGAGAAAGACTTTCGTCTTGTTTACATCAGGGTCCCCCATTTTCAATTCATCATATATTTAAGTGAAATCACTTGTCTCCTATCATTTAATTAGTAAATTACATTAGTAATTCGGGATCTAGGCGTAGAAGATAATATATCAAATTTAATAACTCAAATGCTGCTGTCAGAGTCAGTATTGTAAGCGTAAGTGGAGGAGGGGAAAGGGGACATGTCACGCAGCCCACGCGTCACGGCGTGGGAGGTACTTCCTGGTTATAGAGTAAACTCTGAACGCGTCACGGGGGCGTCTATACTTTCCGTAGCCGCATTTCTGCAGGACGCTCTCTGATTGGCCACTGACTGACGCTCTCTGATTGGCCACTGACATGTTTGCCCAATCGTGTGACGAGCTGTGTCTTTGCCCATTTCCGCGTCGAACAGCCTGCAAACTACCTGCCGTTCTATCGCCATGCTCTAAGACAAACTCTAACCTTAACCAACTTCGAAAGAGTGCCTAAGCTTAACCAGTGTAGAAACTGACGACGGCCAATCAGAGAGCGTCCTGCAGAAATGCGGCTACGGAAAGTATAGACACGTCACGGGGTGGGAGGTGCTTCCTGGTTGTAGCTCGTCTATTCTTAACCCAACGCATGTTTGCTTCCGCATTCGCGTTTTGCGAATCTGATTGGCCACTGCCATTTCTGGTGCGATCTGATTGGCCACTGACGTTTCTGGTCATGTGACATGTGCGCCCAATCGCGTGACGCGCCCATTTCCGCCTCGACCAGCAGCAAACTACCTAACGCCTACGATCCACACTCTAACCATAACCAACTTCGAAAGAGTGCCTAAGTTTAACTGGCGAAAGAACTTGCCGTCACACGATATCGCCCTGCTCTAAGACAAACTCTAACCTTAACCAACTTCGAAAGAGTGCCTAAGCTTAACCGGCGAAAGAACTTGCCGTCACACGATTGGCTCGACCAGAAACGTCAGTGGCCAATCAGAGCGCAAAACGCGAACGCGGAAGCAAACATGCGTTGGGATAAGAATTTAGGCGTCCAGGGGGCGTCTATTCTTATCCTAACGCATGTATGCTTCCGCGTTACTCAATAAAACACTTTCTTTCTTTCTTTCTTTCTTTCTTTCTTTCTTTCTTTCTTTCTTTCTTTCTTTCTTTCTTTCTTTCTTTCTTTCTTTCTTTCTTTCTTTCTTTCTTTCTTTCTTTCTTTCTTTCTTTCTTTCTTTCTTTCTTTCTTTCTTTCTTTCTTTCTTTCTTTCTTTCTTTCTTTCTTTCTTTCTTTCTTTCTTTCTCTCTCTCTCTCTCTCTCTCTCTCTCTCTCTCTCTCTCTCTCTCTCTCTCTCTCTCTCTCTCTCTCTCTCTCTCTCTCTCTCTCTCTCTCTCTCTCTCTCTCTCTCTCTCTCTCTCTCTCTCTCTCTCTCTCTCTCTCTCTCTCTCTCTCTCTCTCACTGATTTTTTGAAGGCTGGTTTCTTACCAGTTTCATTTATGTCTCAGAAAGAACCTGCACAGTACATTTCGCAGAGTAAATTTTACTCAAACTGAGTACATTTTACTCAAACTGAGTACAATTTGAGTTAAATTTTACTCAGTTTGAGTAAAATGTACTCAGTTTGAGTAAAATTTACTCTGCAACATTTACTGTGTGACTTCATTGCTGGGCATTGGTGTCAAAGTACATCTGCAGCCATTCTCATTTCATGAGCAAAGTTATGTACATGAGATTATAATGCAATGAAAACCTATAAAACCCATGACAGTTGCATAGGATATCTAGAGGATAACTTGATGTTACCAAATATGCATTAGTTAATAGGTACAGTAACACAGGAAGTAGAGAACCCAAGGGAGGAAAGAAAGTACTTTTAATACTGTATTTAAATACAGTTTTTATGATACTTTACTTGAGTATTTCCAGTTTAGGGATCTCAATACATTTACTATACTACACTTTAAAGGAAGTTTCCTAATTTATTTTCCTCTAACACATTTATACAAACCCTGCTGTACTTTCTTTTAATCCAAAATATGTGATGTAAAACATAATGTACATTTAATGTTTAAGTCTGTCGATGTCAAAAGGAAGTAATCACAACCAGCATAACTGGATGCACAACCAGTTTGACATCACACAGAGGTTGATGCATTGAGAATATAGGAGCTCTCAATCTTTATAATCCTGTACAAGTACACCATACAGAATGTGTACTTACTTTAGTTACTTACATACATTCAATATTTACTTTTATGCTATTACTTTAGTATCATTTTGAATAGAGTTCTTTTACTTTTATCAGAGTACTATTCTATCAAATGGGGTAAAGTTGGTTTGATATTGGATATTCACATATTCCATTTCTATCTACTCAACAATCAACAGCCTTTTTCATTATGTATTCACCTATTTAATTACTATTGAAATTCATTAGCGTTAAAATCAAACAAGGCAGAGTTCCAAAACGAATGCTGCTTTTAGTCTAGATATCCTCATTACTTTATGGATGTAGCTTCAGTCTGAGATGTCAGTCTGTATGGATGTGGCTTCAGTCTGAGATGTCAGTCTGTATGGATGTGGCTTCAGTCTGAGATGTCAGTCTGTATGGATGTGACTTCAGTCTGAGATGTCAGTCTGTATGGATGTGGCTTCAGTCTGAGATGTCAGTCTGTATGGATGTGGCTTCAGTCTGAGATGTCAGTCTGTATGGATGTGACGTCAGTCTGAGATGTCAGTCTGTATGGATGTGGCTTCAGTCTGAGATGTCAGTCTGTATGGATGTGGCTTCAGTCTGTTTAGCCTGAGTTTCAAGTCTCCAGATCAACAACTAAACAAGCTGTTCACAGTTGCTTTCCTTTAGTGATGTCACAATGGGGACACAAGCAGTGGATTCACTTTGATGTTAGCTGTGCTTATTGGAGCGAGAAACACTGCCTATACCTAATGTGCTAAACGTTTTGTTTTGTTTTTACCTTTTGGTCGTGGGTCAGCCAGGCAGGCAAGGAAATCAAAAATGGGGTTTGTTGCTGCCTACACCCACTAAACAGACATGCTGAATACAAGGGAAGAAAGGACTGCTCCAAAATAAACAATTCAATTGAAAAGGATTTCATTATTAGATAATAAATTATGAAATTATTGGAAAATGTGATTTAGACTAGTTTTAAAAAAAATATATAAAACATGTGTTCCACAGATTCAAGGATGTTGCATGGTGCTTCCTACACGTCCTCTCTGACCAGTCTCTCTGACCAGTCTTCCTCTCTGACCAGTCTTCCTACACACCAGTCAAGAGGCTGGATGAGTGAAAGGTCTTCATCTTATTCTTTCATCTACAGTGCTGTTTGGTTCTTGCTTCTGACTTCCTATTTATTTATTTTTTGTATCCACTTTTTATCCTCTTTTTTCAATTTTCCTCCAATCCCAATTCCAATGTGCCAATTCTTCCCTCCCCTGTCTTGAACGTTGCTCGCATATGCCCCCCACTGGCCGGTTGTAGGGATGATAGAAGCCTTGCATCACGTGTCCCCTCCGGTACACGAGGAGGCAGCCTGTCACATCTTTTCACCTGCCAGCTCGGACTCTCATTGGCGAGGTGTAACGTGTGGGAGGCTCACACTACCCCCGCCATTTCCTGTCTCTAGCGGTTCCCACCCGACCTGTAGGAGTCGCTGTCCACAACGTCCAGATTACCACCCATTGACTTCCACCCCCTAATTCTGCCAATTTAGTTAGTATGACGGCTGGCCCAAGCCGGAGGCAACGCCAACAGCCGGAGTCGAACCCGGTGTCTCTTGCGTTGGTGACGAGTGCAATGTCCGCTGCGCCACCCAGCCGCTCATGACTTCCTATTTCTTTTAGTCTAATTGAGATCTACCATAGTGTATATAAATGGAATGCATTTATAAATAGTGAATGGACTGTACATATACATTTTAGTCAGTACTGTACCTATTCATCGTAGTCAGTACTGTACCAACTGTACATATTCATCTTAGTCAGCACTGTACCAACTGTACATTCATCTGATCTTAGTTAGTACTGTACCTACTGTACATTATTCATCTTAGTCAGTTATGTACCTGCTGTATCTTATGTTTTTTGACAACCTAGGATGGCTTAGAATAGACGACAGAGTACAGCAACTTGCAATGGGCCTGGTCTACAAGATACACTACACCACTAAGGTACCCATGTACATTTCGAAATACTTCCTAAAGGTCAGTGAAGTCCACGACCACAACACCAGAGGGAGTTCCACAAATCATGTTCAACCCAGATTCGGCTCAAACAAGGGACTAAACACGTTTCGCAATTATGCCACAATAATGTGGAACGCCCTACCCACAGCCGTAAAGGAATGTGAATCCCTACCCACATTCAAAACCGCTCTTAACACTTTGAGTGCCAGCCACGCGTTTTGTCGTTAGTTCATGCCGACCATTGAGTGCCGCCAACGCTATATAGTTTGTTTGTCGTATTTTTTTTTATTGGTGATTTGAATTCATATTTCATCAATCGAGCCTCAGGTTAGTGTTGCAGACTCTCTCTGAGCTCAATTGGGAAGATACTGCCCCCTATCGTCTCTCCCTGTGTAACTGCACCCCATTACTAAGTTTAGACTGATGGGGGGGGGGGGACAGTTTCCTCATTTAACTTTTCCGTCAAGCCAACTGAAGAATCCATTGTGATCGCCGGCCCGGAAAACGCGTGGATTATGTATTTACAGTACCCAACGCTGAATCAATAAACACGATCGATATTTGGAATGACGATCAGGAATTGGAATCATCTTTTTGGATAACATCTGATCTGAGGTAAGGAATTTATTTTACCAGTCTTAGGATAATCAGAGCTATTTTCACAGAGATATCAGCGTTTGCCCTGTGTGTGTGTGTGTGTGCGAGATCAGGAAATGAGAGAATCGATTTTTCAGCCTGCTTCTCTAGCGTGCATAAGTACACATATACTATCAATAATCTAGCGTTTATTTGAAAACGATTCATAAATAGGCCGAACAATGACGTTTTTGTGTATGCCAGAATATTCCAGTAAATGCCGTTTATCACGGAATCTTTATATTTTCCTTGAAAACGAGGGCTTTTCAAAATGCTATAAAACGGAAATGAAGCAATTAAAAAACAATCCGTTTTGACAATGTTGACTGCAAACAAGTCATTGATAAGCGACGGGCAGATTAGACACATAGCCATAATTTAAGACATAGATAATGCGTTCACAACGCTATCATTGAAGTGGGTGGTGGCATTCAACGGGGGTAAGGTGCACCGCATGGCTGGTAATTAAAGTGTTAAAGAGCACCTACAGGAGGCTGCAATTCGAAACTGGCCACCGTAAATGTCCAAACCCCCCCACCCCCTCCTAATAGTCAGTCTCCTCCCCACCGTATGTATTCTCTCCCCACCGTATGAGAAGGCCCTACAGAGAGTGGTGCGCTCAGCCGAGCGTACCACGGGTATTGCACTACCTCCCCTGCAGGTTCTATACAACAAGAGGTGCAAATCCAGAGCCTGCAGAATAATGAAAGACCCCCACCACCCCAATAACAGCCTGTTTCAGCTGCTGAGGTCAGGCAGACGCCTGCGAACCCCAGCTACTAGGACAGAGAGGCTTAGGCTTAGCTTCTTCCCCCAGGCCATCAGAGTCCTGAACAATGAACATTGAGTACCACAGAACACTGAACTATCCACACATAAGCACACATGAGCACACACACGACACGCACGCTGTGCACGCTCACACACTAGCAGCCACTTTAACACTTCAACATGAGCGGGCACACACTCATGCGCACACACTCACACTTATTGCCAAAAGGAAAAGCCACTTTAAATCAGTATTAGCAACAGTAACAGTGTATTGCACTAGCAAAGCTACCTAGCATGTCCTATATGCTCTGTAAATAACTATGTACAGATACCGATTTTGATGTCACACCATGTTACCTGTTATTGCAAAAAAAAAATTGTATTGGATTCTATTATATGTTGTACCCACTGTATTGCACATCGTTGCGGGCAAGACCACCCGCATTTCATTGTATACTCGTATGCTGTGACAAATAAAACTCTTGACTTGACTTGATGTATATTTCTCTCCCACCCACCCACCCCCTCATAATGTACAGTCTCCTCCCCACCGTATGTATATTTTCTCTCCCCACCGTATGTATACTTCTCTCCCACCCACCCACCCCCTCCTAATGTACAGTTCCCTCCCCATCATATGTATATACTCTGTCAGGATCTATGGGTAACAGTACTGTATATTTGCATATCGTATATGTCACAAATGTAACAGTACTATATACCTGTATGTCATGTATGTCCCTATGCCATAAATGTCATGTTGTGTATGTCATAAATGTCACTATGAATTGAAAATGGGGGACCCTGATGTAAACAAGACGAAAGTCTTTCTCTGGTCTGCATCCCCTTAACAATTGTGTGTATTGAGCCGTACTGTATTGTACCCATTCTGCAATCTGTTAAATAAAGTTTTCATTCATTCACAAGGCAACACTTAAAATGCTAGCGGGTGCATTAGTACAAAGTCATTTTGACTATGCTGCCACCTCCTGGTTTAGTGGCACTCCACAGGTCCTGAAAAACAAACTTCAGACAGCTCAAAATAAATTAATGAGAGTAGTCCGCTACCTCCACGCACTCACCTAGGGCCAACTTTCTTTAGGCAACTAAACTGGCTTCCGGTCAATGAAAGGGTAATTCACATCAAATTACGTCTTACACACAAGATAGTTCAAAATACGGGTCCAAAATATCTATCCAATTACTTCAATCGCTTCCGTGACAATCATTCATATTCCACTAGAAGGAGCAGTACTGATTTTGTTCTTCCAAAATTCAACTCACTAATGGGCACGAATAGTTTCAAGCTTCCAGTGGCCCTGAAAAAAATTTAAGAGGGGGGAAGATTTAGACGTGCCACAAAGAAATGACTAGCCAGTGAATTGTAGAGCAGTAGCCACTGGCCACATATCTGTTAGTCTCTTGATAGTATATGTAGAAGTGAAATACAGGTTAATGTTAATGTTTTATGGGGTTGCTATATGTTTTATTATGATGCTCTATGTTTTTATGATGATGATCTATGTTTTATTATGATGTTCTATGTTTTATTATGATGCTCTGTTTTATTATGATGCTCTGTTTTATGATGTCTGTCCAAGACCAAAATCAGGGACCATGCTGGAAATAAGTGCTTGCACTTTCTCATGTTTTTATCCCTTGGATGCTGTCTTTTACTCCACAATAAAAATCAATCAATCAATCCATTCTGCAATCTGTTAATAACGTTTTCAATCAATCAATCAATGTTAGTCACTTCGGTACCTCTGTACATCTTACTCAGTACTTGGAGCTCAACACAAAAACATATCCAGCATTTTATTTGGTAAAGCTGAGGATCTAAATTCAATATGCAGAGTGATGCAATAGTGACATTTCAATACAATTCAAAGCATCATAGGAAACAAACCATTGTGTACAAATATATTCCCACAATCAAAACATAAGAAAACATCCACTTACATTTGTGTGTATGGTGTAGGCCTAACTACCTGCTGTATTTCTGCTTTACATTAGATAGCCTCTTGTTATAAAATATAGTTTAAATATATTGCTACATACATGTAATCATTGATAGATATATTTGCAATATTTCACATACAAATTCTGTGTTTGTATCATACACAAGTTCTTATAAAATCAGTAGAAAAACCTCTCTTTGGGACTTGTATGAGGAAGATGGTTATACAACATACATAACACACAAAATATGTACCTAACATAAACATAATTCTCTGTCAAGGTAACTGCAGTTTATTATAAATATGTACCTAACATAAACACAATACTCTGTCAAGGTAACTGCAGTTTATTATAAATATGCACCTAACATAAACACAATACTCTGTCAAGGTAACTGCAGTTTATTATAAATATGTACCTAACATAAACACAATACTCTGTCAAGGTAACTGCAGTTTATTATAAATATGTACGACCTAACATAAACACAATACTCTGTCAAGGTAACTGCAGTTTATTATAAATATGTACCTAACATAAACACAATACTCTGTCAAGGTAACTGCAGTTTAGGGCTGTCCCTGACTAAGGATTTGGATAGTCGACTATGATTGGCCAAAATGTGCCGTTAGTCGACTATTAGTCGACAAAAAAAAAAAAAAAAAAAAAAATCTTTTCATTTTTATCATTCCATTTGGGCTGTGGGGGGTGCTTAATGTCTGAAGGAGTCGACTGAAGGCTTCTTGTCCTCTGCAAAAGCATGCAATTGGTCCACTGATGGATACATCTTGATATTAAGTCTAGTGTGTTCATTAGATGGGTGAAATCGTCTTTCAGTGCCTCTGTGCCTGTTTTCGTAGGCAGTTAGCATCTGGTATGCGTGCCATTAGCGTTAGAGGCCTCTTTTCTTTTGGAAAGAATTTGTATTCGACTAAGAGTGTTGGAGCCATATTGACCCAATTTGAGTTTGATGGGAAACATGTAACAAAAATATATATTTTGATTTATGGATTATATTAATAATTGATATGAAATTGTACTTACCTGTATGATTTAAATTAATCTTGAAATGGATAATTACCTGGACACTTATCTGTTGATGACTGTGGGGGCGTGGCATAGATTCATTCATAGATGCACCCCCCCCCCCCCTTCTGGTGTCTTCAAATCAGTGAATGAAATGTTTGACAGCTGAGTTAGACAGCGGCGTTTGGTGTGCAATAGTTTTTCGACCGCATCAAGCCAGACCAATTATATCGTTTAGTTTGTCAAGATCCTGTTCCATTATTTTATTTAGTATAGAAAAGTCAACCGGAGTTTATGTTCGATAAATATACCTCTACTTACATCCTCTCCGTGCGTGCTTTATGATGAATGCGCGTCGGCCAAGTCTGCAACTAACTCCAGTGGCTAAATGGAAATCTGTGAAGGATTAGCCACTTCATAGTCGAAAAACTTAAGCAAAGACGAGCGAGTTGGACTTCAAGATACACGAGGAAACGTGGATCCAGGACGTGACCAGCTACTGAATGGAAGCTCGGTCGTGGTGAAGGCTTGCTGCTTGTTTGATGTGGACCCAGGAGGACGCGATCAGCTGCTATCACATGAAGGGCGGTCGTGAGTAAACAAAACCAAATAATGGATTTATGAATGATGCAGTTCACAACGGTGAAATCCATACCTGGAAGCGCATTTCCACGCTAAGGACCACATAATTGTGGGTTTGAATGGAAACCTGTAACGGCGCATAATATGTATTTAAGGCAATGTCTGTGTATACAAGTGCAACGCAGTTCACAACGGTGAAGTCCATTGTTGGAAGCGCATATCCGCGCTAAGGAACAATTATGTGTTTGAATGGAATCATGCAAAACGGCGCATAATATGTATTTGACCTGCAGCGTCTGTGTAAATAAATGCAACGCAAATAGCGGAGGATTAAGGAGCCAATGGACAGGCTATTAATTAAAGTGACGTCAAAGGCTATGATGGCAACTTGTGGATAAACAACTTGTGAATAAAAAGTGGCAAGTGTCAAAGTTATATTAATGTCTACCAGCCCACCTGAAACTGCAGAGGAGGCAGAGGCTCTCCTAAAGACTCTGATTGCAACTCGCAAAGGAAAACTTGCAGCATGCACAAGGAGATTAAATGAAACTAAAACATTGCTTGTAGACGGTGGAAATGAGTTACACCAGCAGGTGCAACAGCTGCTATCAGAGGAAGGAAAGGAGAAAGACCAAGTTGAGTGGTATGAACCCAAAAAGATGAATTTCACAAACTTTTTAAAGGAAGTTCAAGCATGGAGCATTGAACAACATTACCAAGCCAATGTTGGTCCACAGGACAGCATCTCTTCTGTAAAATCAACAGCCAGATCCTCCAAAACATCAAAATCTTCAAAATCCTCAAAATCATCTAAAGCATCCTCTAGTCTAAGGTATCTTCTGCAGCTAAAATGGAAGCCGCTGAAAAGGCATCACTGAAGGCCAGGTCTGCTGCTTTAAAGGACATACATGCTTTAAAACAGGAAGAAACAATGATCAAATCAAAAATGGAAAAGGTGGAGCTGGATGCACAAATAGCAGCAGCAGATGCCAGGATTAAAGTCCTTCTAAGCAATGATGAGCCTGGATCACAGATGGATGCTATGAATCAATATTATGATGATGGAACTGTGGAACCTGCACAAAAGGTGGAATCTACACTTAATACTGACACTTCTATGGAATTAATTCAATTGACTGCAATACCCAAGACCCCACTGCAGAGGGCAGTGGAACACATCAGCAGTAGTTCTCATGGAGCCACAAATGCATCTATTCCACAGCTAGAAGATCATGATGTCAGTAATGTCTCTCATGGAGATCTCAGTGAAATGGTACAAAAACAAAATGAAATAGCTGATTTAATGATCAGACAGCAAAAGCTCTCCCTACTATCCAAAAGAGAGGTCCCAGTGTTTGACGGAAATCTGCTATTTTACCAGTCTTTCATACTGGCTTTTAAACATGCAATTGAGGACAAGACTAGTTGTTTCCAGGATAGGCTCTACTTTCTTGAACAATTCACATCAGGTCCAGCCAGAGCCATAGTGAGCAGCTGCATGCACATGAATGGACAAAGAGGATATCCAGAGGCTATGTGACAATTAAAGATACATTTTGGTGACAAGATGAAGATCGCAAATGCTTACCTGGATAAGGCACTGAATTGGACCACTGTTAAAGCAGATGATGGAAAATCACTCCATTCATATGCCTTATACCTGAGGGGATGTTGCAATGCTATGCAAGACTTGGAGTACATGGATGAACTGGATGTTACATCCAATTTAAGACTGATATTATCCAAGCTCCCATACAAGCTCAGAGAACGATGGTGGACTAAAGTTACGAAAAGTTTCAAAAAACAAACACAAGAGCTCGATTCATACATCTGGTGGAATTTATGGAAGCACAGGCTAACATCTTGCTGCACCCTGTGTTTGGAGACATTAAAGACCCAACTCCGACTAAAAGCTTAATCTCAAAGAGCAAAACATTCGACTTGAGAGCACAGAAAAGAGGCAGTAGCTTTGTTACCACGGTAGCAGCAGCAGCTGAAGAGTGCAGTACCAAACAACAAACAGCCAAAGTACAGCAACACACAAGCACTCAGGTTGCTATTCCGGCCCTATGCAGTCTCTGCAAAAGCAAACATGCAATATTGGATTGTTTGCGGTTTAAATCAGAGCCACATGAGAAGAAAGTGGAACATCTAAAAAGGAATGGCCACTGCTTTGGATGCTTAAAGAAAGGTCACATGAGCAAAGAGTGCAAAAGGAAACTAGATTGCCAGATATGTCAGAGAATACATCCAACATTGCTGCATATTGATGGCAAAGGCTCAAAGCAGGAAACTGCACAACACCTGATTCCCACAGATTCTAATGGAACAAGAATCAACAGTGCATTAGTCTCAGCAGATCAAGGAACAGGGGCCGGCAGGAATGTGCACTAGCAATTGTGCCGGTTCAGGCAAAAGTCGCTAAAGGCAACAAGACTATTTTAACCTATGCTTTTCTTGACCCAGGAAGCTCGGCTACATTTTGCACCGAAAACCTCATGAATCAGCTGAAGGCCAAAGGACGCAGAACCCAAATACTTCTGTGAACAATGGGACAGGAAAGACCTGTCAAGAGCTATGAGCTCAAAGGACTTGGGGTAGGCAATTTAGAGGGTGATGCATGGATTGACTTGCCTAAAGTATACACCCAAGCAAAGATTCCTGTTTCGAAGGAAAACCTACTCACCCAGTCTGATCTGAACAATGGCCTTATCTCAGTGTAATCCAATTAAACGAGATCGAGGCTGACATTGAAATCCTAATAGGAATGGACGTTCCGAAAGCCATGGAACCCTGGCAAATAATAAATAGTCAAGGAAACGGACCGTATGCAGTCAAGACACAGCTAGGATGGGTGGTCAATGGCCCGCTCAACTCTTGTTCTGCTATGGAGGAATCTGGAACGAAGTCAGTGTCAGTTAATCGCACCTCAATGGAAGATCTGAAGGATATGCTGATCAAGCAGTACAACCAGGACTTTCCTGAAAAGGAGCATGAAGAAAAAAGGGAGATGTCATGTGAGGACAGGAGGTTCATGGACCTGGCAACAAGTTCAGTTGTTTTTACCTTTTCGAGACAAAGATGTTGTCCTGCCTGACAACTATCAAATGGCAGCGCAACGCACAATGAACCTAGCCAAAAGGTTCAAAAGAGATTCTGCTTATGCTGCAGAGTACAAGGCCTTTATGGAGAAGGTACTGGCTAAAGAGCATGCAGAAAAGGTGCCGCAAGAGCAGCTCCAAAGGCACGGCGGCCATGTATGGTATATACCTCATCACGGGGTTTATCACAAACAGAAGAAAAAACTCAAAGTTGTCTTTGACTGTTCCTCGTCGTACAAAGGCCGATCTCTCAATACAGAACTTCTCCAAGGTCCAGATTTGGCTAACCCGCTTCTAGGTGTGCTGCTTAGGTTCCGCAAGGAACAAATTGCAATAATGGCAGACATTGAAGCCATGTACTACCAAGTACAAGTACATGAAGAGCACAGAGACTTCCTGAGATTCTTATGGTGGCCAGAAGGAGATGTTACTAAGCCGCTGGAAGTGTACCGCATGAGTGTTCATCTCTTTGGGGCGGTGTCATCTCCAAGTATCGCCAACTTTGCCTTGCAGCAAACCGGAAATGACAACTCAGAGAAATACAGCATGGAGGTACTTGATACAATCAAGCATGGCTTCTATGTAGATGATTGCCTCAAGTATGTGGACTCCCCAAGGCAAGCAATCAAACTAATAAAGGACCTTAGGGAAGCATGCACCCTAGGGGGCTTTACCCTAACCAAATGGGTGAGCAACAGCCGGGAAGTACTCACAACAGTTCCTGAAAGTCACAGAGCCAAGCTAGTGCAACAACTTGACTTGGATAGAGAAAAGCCACCGCTGGAAAGGGTACTAGGTATCCAATGGAACATCCACAGAGACACTTTCAACTTCATGGTTTCCGTCAAAAACAGAGCTCCTACAAGATGAACCATTCTCTCCATAGTCAGTTCCATATACGATCCTCTGGGTTTCCTTTCTCCCCTTATCCAAAAAAGCCAAGCAGATTCTACAGAAGCTTTGCATTGGAAAGTGTGGATGGGATGACATCATTCCAGAGGAACTATCAAAGCCCTGGCAAAGATGGATTACAGAGCTAGATCAACTCAGCAGATTCGAGGTGGACAGATGCTTAAAGCCTGAACATTTTGGACTTGTAAGTACTGCTGAGCTGCATCACTTCTGTGACACGAGTGAGTCAGGAATTGGGGCAGCAAGCTACCTCAGACTCACAAATAACATGGGAGATGTCCATGTTACCTTTGTATTTGGCAAAGCCAGAGTAACTCTACTAAAACAAATCACCATTCCAAGGCTTGAGCTTGCAGCTGCAACGCTTGTTGTGAAAGCAGACAGAATGTTACAAAGGGAGCTACATATGGAACTGGAGAATTCTACATTCTGGACAGACAGTACATCAGTACTGAAATACATTTTTAACCAAACAAAACTATTCCACACGTACGTTGCAAATAGGATTGCAGTGATCCACAACCTGTCTCACAAAAATCAATGAAGACATGTAAGTTCCAAGGACAATCCGGCAGACGACGCCTCACGTGGATTGCACATAGAATCATTTCTGAATTCTACCAGATGGTTGTATGGCCCCGACTTCCTGTCAGAAGAGGAAGCGGAATGGCCTGAATTTCCTGAGGATCTTGGCCACATCCCCCCAAGTGACCCAGAGGTAAAAAAGGACATCACTGTAAATTGCTTGAACATGGACAACAGCGCTACTAGCAAGCTAATTGAATACTACTCTTCATGGAAGAAACTTCAAAGAGCTGTGGGCTGGTGGCTGAAACTTAAAAAACTCTTACTGCTTCAAAGTCAGAAAGCCAAGGTTCGTGTGACCCGCTCCTTCAAGCCTAAAGATGAGCAACAAGGCTTATCTGTGGAGGACTTGTATGAAGCAGAGAAGTCAATCATCCGCTATGAACAACAGCGCTACTTTGATTCAGAACTCACTCTTCTGAAAAAGGACAAACCAGTCAAAGCGGACAGCACCATACGCAAACTGGATCCGATCATGGATGAAGGCATCCTAAGGATTGGAGGGCGGCTAAGTAAAACAGCTATGCCAGTGAGTTTGAAAAACCCAATCATACTGCCCAGAGACTCTCATGTATCCAAATTGATCTTGCAGAATATCCACCAGCAGGTTGGGCACTCTGGACGAAACCACATGTTCTCCAGGCTCGGTCAGAAATTCTGGCTACCATCTGCAAACTCTTCAGCAAGAAAGATCATAAAATCATGTGTATTTTGCAGACGCATACAAGCAAGAGTTGGAGAGCAAAAGATGGCTGACTTGCCAGAGGATCGTGTTGCTCCGGATCTCCCACCCTTCACTCACGTGGGCATAGATTATTTCGGACCCATAGAAGTTAAGAGAGGTCGAGCACATGTGAAACGATGGGGAGTAATATTTACTTGCCTCGTGAGTCGAGCACTTTGGACACAGACTCCTGCATCAACGCCATACAGCGATTTTTATGTCGGAGAGGATCAGTACTGTACGGTTCAATCCGCCTTCCGGAGCCCACTTTGGAGGAGTGTGGGAAAGACTGATCAGGCTGGTGAAAAAGGTACTCTTCTCAGTCCTAAAGCAGCAAACGATGGATGACGATGTGCTACAGACGGCTCTATGTGAGGTCGAATCCATCCTCAACGATAGACCCATCACGACTGTATCAACGGATCCAAATGATCTAGAGCCCTTAACGCCAAACCACCTGCTACAGTTAAAAACCAAACCCCTCTTGCCACCTGGACTCTTTCGTAAAGATGAACTCTATGCCAGAAGGAGATGGAAACAGGTGCAATACCTTGCAGACCTATTCTGGAGAAGGTGTACCAAATAATATTTATCACTCATGCAACAAAGACAAAGGTGGTTCAAGACAAGAAAGAACTTCAATGTCAATGATGTAGTCGTCATAGTAGACGAAACTGCACCAAGGAATTCATGGCCCCTAGCCCGTGTGGTCAAGACCTTGCTGGACTCTAAAAGACATGTTCGGAGTGTGTTAGTTCGAACCAAGACAAACACACTCCAAAGGCCCATCGATAAGCTCTGCTTGCTGCTGGAAGCCGAAGATTGAGCTGAAAATTTTTTATTTCCCCTGCCCACTTTGCCCATGCCACTGCACACACACCACCACCCTCTCGCACTTCTTTACACAGATGAACTGTTCTATCTTACACCACATCTACTCCCATGGGACTTTGTCCTATCCAATGGCTGGCGTATCGTGGTCGTCATACCATCAAGAACACTTATACCGCTGGGACTTTGGGGGTGTGGGGTGGTGGTTAAGTTGGGCATGATGAAGATGGACTGGTATGAATTTTGGGGCTGGGGGGGATACATTTTGGACATTATGAAATTATAAAAGATAATGACTGTATTCAACATTACTAATGCAATGAATTGCGTTCTGATATTTCATGTTTATATTTTTACGTGTGCACTCTGGCTCCATTTAATGTTATTGATAACTGTAATTGTTTTTGCTATAGCGTCTCCAATTAGAGGCCGGCATGTTGGAGCCATATTGACCCAATTTGAGTTTGATGGGAAACATGTAACAAAAATATATATTTTGATTTATGGATTATATTAATAATTGATATGAAATTGTACTTACCTGTATGATTTAAATTAATCGTGAAATGGATAATTACCTGGACACTTATCTGTTGATGACTGTGGGGGCGTGGCATAGATTAATTCATAGATGCACCCCCCCCCCTTCTGGTGTCTTCAAATCAGTGAATGAAATGTTTGACAGCTGAGTTAGACAGCGGCGTTTGGTGTGCAATCGTTTTTCGACCGCATCAAGCCAGACCAATTATATAGTTTACTTTGTCAAGATCCTGTTCGATATTATTTTATTTAGTATAGAAAAGTCAACCGGAGTTTATGTTTAATAAATATACCTCTACTTACATCCTCTCCGTGCATGCTTTATGATGAATAATCGACTAATAGGGGTCAGCCCTACTGCAGTTTATTATAAATATGCACCTGACATAAACACAATTCTCTGTCAGTTTATTAAGAAGTTGTGGATTCCCTCAGATAAGGATGCTTGGCGATCAGGGACATGACACTCTGCCTCATGGAACCTGTAAACTTGACCAGTATGTGTGGAGAGAAGGATTCCCAGAGATGCCCCAATAGCATTTTTTGTACAGGGATAACTACTGTCATTATAGTCACGAGTAACCAATACTGAGGACCCATATGATATGAGTTCTTTGTTGATATTGTAGTTTCTTTATTTCATGGGGAAAAGAGATATATTTGTGACTGTTTTTAGTTTTGGGACTTTTGCGAGTGTGGCTTTACACGACACTGTCCCCTGTACCTTTCAAATGTGATTAAGTTACAGTAGATAATCATTAGTTAATGTTCTGCAGTAGATAATCATTAGTTAACGTTCTACAATAGATAATCAATAGTTAACATTGTGTTTGGGTATTGGTGTTTTCACTGATGTAAAGTATAGACAGCAGAATTTGGCCACACACACTGGTTCACAACGCCTCACATCAACAGGCAAATATGGCCTTATGTGTTGATGTTTACTGGTAGGAGAGCCTCATGTGTTGATGTTTACTGGTAGGAGAGCCTCATGTGTTGATGTTTACTGGTAGGAGAGCCTCATGTGTTGATGTTTACTGGTAGGAGAGCCTTGTGTGTTGATGTTTACTGGTAGGAGAGCCTCATGTGTTGATGTTTACTGGTAGGAGAGCCTCATGTGTTGATGTTTACTGGTAGGAGAGCCTCATGTGTTGATGTTTACTGGTAGGAGAGCCTCATGTGTTGATGTTTACTGGTAGGAGAGCCTCATGTGTTGATGTTTACTGGTAGGAGAGCCTCATGTGTTGATGTTTACTGGTAGGAGAGCCTCATGTGTTGATGTTTACTGGTAGGAGAGCCTCATGTGTTGATGTTTACTGGTAGGAGAGCCTCATGTGTTGATGTTTACTGGTAGGAGAGCCTCATGTGTTGATGTTTACTGGTAGGAGAGCCTCATGTGTTGATGTTTACTGGTAGGAGAGCCTCATGTGTTGATGTTTACTGGTAGGAGAGCCTCATGTGTTGATGTTTACTGGTAGGAGAGCCTCATGTGTTGATGTTTACTGGTAGGAGAGCCTCATGTGTTGATGTTTACTGGTAGGAGAGCCTCATGTGTTGATGTTTACTGGTAGGAGAGCCTCGTGTGTTGATGTTTACTGGTAGGAGAGCCTTGTGTGTTGATGTTTACTGGTAGGAGAGCCTCGTGTGTTGATGTTTACTGGTAGGAGAGCCTCGTGTGTTGATGTTTACTGGTAGGAGAGCCTCGTGTGTTGATGTTTACTGGTAGGAGAGCCTCATGTGTTGATGTTTACTGGTAGGAGAGCCTTGTGTGTTGATGTTTACTGGTAGGAGAGCCTCGTGTGTTGATGTTTACTGGTAGGAGAGCCTCATGTGTTGATGTTTACTGGTAGGAGAGCCTTGTGTGTTGATGTTTACTGGTAGGAGAGCCTCATGTGTTGATGTTTACTGGTAGGAGAGCCTCATGTGTTGATGTTTACTGGTAGGAGAGCCTCATGTGTTGATGTTTACTGGTAGGAGAGCCTCATGTGTTTATGTTTACTGGTAGGAGAGCCTCATGTGTTGATGTTTACTGGTAGGAGAGCCTCATGTGTTGATGTTTACTGGTAGGAGAGCCTTGTGTGTTGATGTTTACTGGTAGGAGAGCCTCATGTGTTGATGTTTACTGGTAGGAGAGCCTTGTGTGTTGATGTTTACTGGTAGGAGAGCCTTGTGTGTTGATGTTTACTGGTAGGAGAGCCTCGTGTGTTGATGTTTACTGGTAGGAGAGCCTCATGTGTTGATGTTTACTGGTAGGAGAGCCTTGTGTGTTGATGTTTACTGGTAGGAGAGCCTCATGTGTTGATGTTTACTGGTAGGAGAGCCTCATGTGTTGATGTTTACTGGTAGGAGAGCCTCATGTGTTGATGTTTACTGGTAGGAGAGCCTCATGTGTTTATGTTTACTGGTAGGAGAGCCTCATGTGTTGATGTTTACTGGTAGGAGAGCCTCATGTGTTGATGTTTACTGGTAGGAGAGCCTTGTGTGTTGATGTTTACTGGTAGGAGAGCCTCATGTGTTGATGTTTACTGGTAGGAGAGCCTTGTGTGTTGATGTTTACTGGTAGGAGAGCCTTGTGTGTTGATGTTTACTGGTAGGAGAGCCTCATGTGTTTATGTTTACTGGTAGGAGAGCCTCACATGTTGATGTTCAGAGTTGAGACTAACATGACAGAAACTCAACATTCTTCTTTTAGAATGTTCATGTATTTGTGGGGCTACTCCCGTTTCCTCCCTGCCTCCCTTGGGCAGGCACAGGACTGGGCTGTACCATTTAGTCTTTACTGAAGCCATAGTTGTTACTAGCTAGCTTCACTAGTTGTTTACTCATTTCAGTTGCACCACGCCAACCTACGCAATATCTTAGCTAGTTGTTGAGCAAGAGATGGTTGCATAATGTGACAGTAACAAACTTTATAGCCAATCAGAAAGCAAAGCAAAATGTAAGCAAGGTTAATTGCTAATGAGTTGCTCCATGAAATAGACATCCTAGCTAATAAGGTGTGTTATTCTCTGCGTGCGTTAACCGTGAACCACAACATGCTAACGTTACTGTTTAGCTAACGTTAGCAGCAGCAAGACTCTCCACCTTGCTACCTGAAACACTGATACAGTTATTGATATAACGTTAGATACCAATTTTAACTTATATAGCTGTGGCTGGCTAGCTATAGCTTATGTTAACATAGCTAGCTAGCTAATGTTAACGTAGCTAGCTAGCTAACGTTACTCAGTCACCTCCCAAGCCAGTGTGTCATGAGCTTTTCTCAGAGACAACAAGTGTTTACAAGTGTTTACATTATTATGTAAATTCACTGGGACACTTAACTCATTCAGCGCCAGAGGACTAGAGCATCTTAGTTCCTACTGGGCCAACGCTCTAAGAGATAGGGATAAGTGGCGGTGTTTGCAGGACTATATCTATATTCTATATTATAGCTATGGATACAATACTATGGCCCATTTGACATCAACTATCTATCGTTCAATATGTGAAAAAGAATAAATGTTTTCATGCATACGTTCGCAGTGGCGAATCCTTATGGAAGCCAACGGAAGCCATGCCTCCCTAATATTAAAATATGAATTAATATCAAATATGAAATATGATTTTTTTTTTTTTTAATATAGTTTACATTCTTTTTCATCTGTGCATCTGTGTTATAATTTTTTTTTTTTTTTTTAAATGTCTCCCTCTTCTCCTTCTCACTCCCTCTAACACACTGTCAGCCTCACTATGCTCACTGCAGCAGGATAGGAGGCAGATGGTAGGTCTCTTTCTCCAGGCTTCCAGCATTATAGAGTCCAAATCCGATCCTAGCCAATCAGATTCGAGCTGACTGCCACACCCTAAAAGTTTAAAACGGGGCTGTGAGAAGAATCATGAGTGTGGAATCCCCTCTGCAAACCTCCCCTCTGCACTCTGAACATTGTATTAACCCGTGACTGCTCCCACGGGCCGGATATTGCCCCGATCCTCGCGAGATTAAATCCACGGGGACCTCTCGGCGTGCCGAAGCTTTTCCTAAATCACTTCCATCATCGAAAAGGAGGGGAAAAGGTCGGCTCGCAACCCTGAAAATGTTGCGTGATTTTAAAAACGCTGTATTAAGTGAGCCTATTATGGGATCCACGCGAGCTTTCTATCGTGGAAACATCTGGGCGTCCCGCAACTTTTACTGATTCACATGTAGCCCCTAAAATGCTTAGAAAACGAAAACAGAAAGCGTGGAATAAACTCGCCGAAACGGAAAAGTGTCCCACGGGCGCGCCGTGATTCCGATCCGCGTGAAAATATTCACGGCCATAGAGGAGACCGTGGGACACCTTTTTGCAACCAAATATGTGTCTCGAATTTGCTCCCACGCGGCGCGCAAAATCGCGCAAGGAAAAATCGGACCAAAAATTAACCAATGCTCCCTCCAGCAGTATTAATGACCCTGATGTAAACAAGACAAACGTCTTTCTCTGGTCTGCATCCCCTTATACAATTGTGTGTATTGAGCTGTACTGTATTGTACCCATTCTGCAATCTGTTAAATAAATAAAAAGAAAGTTTGACTGGCCGCCGAGCCATACTGTAGTGTACATGGTGATTGCTTGACTTAAAAAAAAAAAAAAATTATTAATAAAAATATTTAATAAATTTTTTTTTAATATTTTTTTTTTGGCTTCCCCTGTTATTTTACCCACGCGACGCCACTGTACGTTCGCGTATATAAGTATAGTTTCAGATTGATCCTGGCTAATCCCAGAAAACGGCGCTATGGAGGAATACGTGAATTTCACTAAAAGCGTTGGCGTTGCTCGCCTGGACACGCTACTATTTCCAAATCAAATGTATATAATAGGTATTATGTGTCATCATGAATGCATGAAAGGGGGGGGGGTAATTTTTTGATGCTTTGATCGTCACCAACGGCATACATTCTGGAGTACGTTACACATGGTCGCAACAATCAATGTGAAATCATGGTTGGATCAAAGCAGGATTGATGTCATATAGTCCTTACCTTCACTAGGAGGTACCCCAAAAAGATTATTCCAATTGTCTGATCGCGATTTTCCAGTATTGGTGTCCATCGTGTCGCTAACATAATCCACCACAACACATGCATCGGGGGCATTGGACGCGTTCCAATGCCATCGAGTGAACCGCTAGACTCGCCTGACCAAGAAAACTGCGCCCGGAGACATTTGAATGTAACACTGTGTGTGAAAAAAAGGTTTCGAAGGGTGGGCGATACTGCCACTACCTGGGTGCGGCCGGTATTGCACTCTAGCGATCTCAGAGTGGTTCCCTATGGTAACCCCGAGGTCCGTGTGAGAGAAATGAATAAAAATATTGAATAAAAGAAATAACGATGAAAACGCGACTATCCTCGGGTCTGGCGCTGATTGAGTTAATATAAAGTGGGGGGCTTCTTGTAGTAAGTAAAGGTCATTCTCATCACCATACTAACGTTACATGGACTATATATATATATACTTGGTTATGGTTATTTTTACACTAGTTATAACTTACACCACCTTAGGAGTATGTATAAATATTTAGTAGTTATAACTAGTGTGAGTGGTGCACCCCATTCCAATTTAGTTCATATGCTATAACTAGGGATAGTTTGCACTTAGTAAGACGTGGCTGTTAGTTAGGATGGGACAAATGTAAACAAAGTAAACAACTTGTTTACCATGCACTTCATTCACTTTTCTTTTTTTCCAACAAATCATGATTCTGATGATATCTTTTTTTAAGTTCAGTTCAGGGGGGCGTGATGTCCTCTGGTCCTCTGGGGCGTGATGTCCTCTGGGGCGTGATGTCCTCTGGTCCTCAGTGTTTTCCTAAGCAGCCTCACCGCGGCTGTTCGCCACCCGATACACCTACAGTACGACCTCCTCCAGAACACGCTCTCATCCTCCCTGGCATCTCGGTGCTGCACCTCAGGGGTTGCAGGGTCAAGGCAGGGGATTTTTGGGGTGACAGCCGGTTGCTAAAATGATAGTTCTGATGGACAGTTTTCTCCTTGACCCCGCCAGCTGTCCAGGAGGAGGGAGGAGGCGGGGCTTAAAGCTGGACCGCTGATCCTCAATTTGTGTTGATTACCATGAACCTATAGCATTTAGTAGATTCCCATGAACCTATAGCATTTAGTAGATTCCCATAAACCTATAGCATTTAGTAGATTCCCATGAACCTATAGCATTTAGTAGATTACCACAAACCTATAGCATTTAGTTGGTAGGTAGTTGGTTTCATCTCAAGTTGGAAATAGCTTTCCATATCTCAAAAGTAGCTTGAAGAATATCAGTTGGGATTCCAATTTAGAACACTCTTGGTTGCTGAAAATCTGTCATCGGGGAGAACTTATTAAACTAAGTACGATATAATGATGTATCACTGTTAATTGGCTTTCCCGTTATAAAATAAATTATAGATAGATATAGATTGATTTTAATTGAGCTGGTGCATTACTGACGTTCACAATGTATGTGTAGCATAACAAGGTTTTTTACAGTGTATCAACGTCTTGTGAGAAAGGAAACTATTGTCACAGCTTCAACCAGTAGAAGCTTCATAGTTGTAGCTGACAGCCCTTTACAGACAGCTGGAATGCATTGAATATCGTATAATGATCATTGCCCTTATGTGTCCATTGTCTATAAAAGCAGACTTTAAGCCATCTATCCGAAACGGTACTTGGGCCAGTACTTGACCTGAGTGCGACGTGGCACAGAGCCTGTGTTGACATTGACCTTTGACCCGGGAGGTTTAGGTGGGAGTGGCGTCAGGGCTTTCCGCCTCTCCTTGCTCCTGTCTGTGATGGTGAAGCCTCGCTCGCCCTGGTCCTGCAGGTTGACCCGGGGCAGGAAGTGTGTGGAAACATGCTGGGATTTGACCCGCGGGCTGGAGCCCATCTTAGCCTTTCCTCTCTTGTTGAGGGCGACGAACCACTGGCGACCCGTCCTGTGGTTCTTGTGGATCTCTGAGGTGTACGTGTTGTAGCTGTTCTCCTGGAAACGCTCCCTGAAGTGGCAGTCCTCTGTGAACCGCTCCTGATGAGAAGAGAAACAAGGTGTTACCAGGAAGTACAACTCTTTAACCTCTTAACCCCTTGTCATATTTTCATAAAATGTGCCTAAGAGTACATACCCAAGTCAGAAATATTGTGTCTGTTACTACGCTTGAGTCAATTGTAATGAACCAAAGGAGAATATAAATAATAATTATTATTAGGTGTTTCTTCCATTTTAGAAGGTGAATAACACCATGCTAACATTGACCAAAGATGACATTCAGCACCTTCTTGAGATCAAGTTACTGAATGCACAGAGAGGAAACTGGTATCTAGCTTCTTGTCTCTCTCTGGAGAAGACGGTAAGCTAATTTCCCAAAATGTTGCCGTGTTCCTTTAAGGTGTGTGTGTGTATTAGGTGTGTTAACACAATGGGGACGAACAACGGAGATCTCCGTGTTTCGATTCCACCCGTTGTGGACAGAAGCACGGATAAATCCGTGGCAAGTGGTTATTGCTTTTATTCCATATTAATAACCTATTCAAGGTCGTCGAGCGGCACTGCAGATTTACCCTACTCTATGAATTCGAGAAAGTGCAATACCGGCCAGATCCTCTTAGGGGCGCTATCGCGATAATGCAGTGTGCCCTGTGGCTGAACGGATCAGTCTTTTCAATGGAGATTTCAGTTAGCAGGATTCTAGATGTGCAGCATGTAGCTTGGATTACGTTTTGCATCGCAGATTTCACCATGCAATAAGGGGATTTATCATCAGCCAATGGACATATCGATCTACCAGATGGCGATCGATAATGGGGAAATGCTCAGGGGGATCCCACCGGACCACGGTAAGATCTTTTTCACATAAAGTACATCCCGATCGGGCCTTGTTTTGATAGCCATCCAGGCGTTCGGCCTATGAGGCTAACGCGGTTATTGGTAATCATAGGGATGCTCGATATTGGCTTTTTTACCGATACCGATATACAGATATTGTCCAACTCTTAATTTCCGATACCGATATCAACCGATATCACATTTTAATGCCGATATCGGCCGATAATATCGGTAGGCCGATAATATCGGACATCATTTCTATAGAAATGTAAAAAAAAAATAAAAATTTGTTTTGAAAACCGATAGATATTTTACAATATCACATTTTAATGCCGATATCGGCCGATAATATCGGTAGGCCGATAATATCGGACATCCCTAGTAATCAATAATCAGAAACGACGTCCCCCGCCCCCCCCCCCCTTTCATGCATACATGCGTGAGGATCGTGCCGATCATATGCAGTTTGAGTTTTAATTGGAGCGTATCTATAACTGAAATGCCATTGGATTTAACGTTATTAGCTATTAGCCCATTATCTCGGCTTCCAGGAAATATACTAGTGTAACGGGGAAGCCCGTGGGTATGTCCACAGTCACGGAAACAGGTGTGTTGACGAGTGACTGTGGCAGTGCGGGCTGGTAAATTAAACTCACTTCCCCATAACAGGGTTAACAGACGCATAGGTACGGTAGTTAGGAGTGAATTCACTTCTTAGTGCAGCGGCCTGTGTCGTCGCCCGCGGACGCGGGAGCCCCCTGTTCGACTCCCCCTCGGGACATTCTCATTTAACATCAAACACAACGCAGACCCAGTATGATCCGTCACAGTGGTGCCCAGTGACCCGGATGTCCTGAGGGGCGTGAGTTTAGGGAGGTGAGTGTAACGGGGAAGCCCGTGGGTATGTCCACAGTCACGGAAACAGGTGTGTTGACGAGTGACTGTGGCAGTGCGGGCTGGTAAATTAAACTCACTTCCCCAAAACAGGGTTAACAGACGCATAGGTACGGTAGTTAGGAGTGAATTCACTTCTTAGTGCAGCAGCCTGTGTCGTCGCCCGCGGACGCGGGAGCCCCCTGTTCGACTCCCCCTCGGGACATTCTCATTTAACATCAAAACACAACGCAGACCAGTATGATCCGTCACACTAGACCAAATCCGGTATAATGCTTATATTCACTGCGCTATAAAATGAGAACGTATTGATGAAAAAAATTATTCTTTAAGCCATTTTGAAGGGACGGTTTATGGTCTCAATTCACAATGAGAATGGACAGATAGCAAGTTTCAAGTTTCAAGTTTCTTTAATAGTTGTCATACAGAAGTACAGAATACTTTTATACAAAATGCTTCTTACTGTTGCGCTCCAGAGACTGTGCAAGACAAGATAAGTATGAAATAAAATAACATAGTATAGCATGTAAATTAGAGTAAAAAAAAAGAGGTCACAGTGTTCAGTATAGACATATGTACAATGTTCGATGCAGAATAGACGTAACTGAGTTACCATATAATATACAATACTGTGCAGTGTACTAATATACAATACTATATAGTGCAAGGCAGAAATGGGATGAGGTGCAATTTAGGTACAATTTACAGTAGGTGTACGAGTTGTAGTGCAAATCCTTTATCAATAAATATAAAGTGTGTTTGTGTGATCTAAAGTGTGGAGAGTGGGTGCTGCAGTGTGTTGTTTGTTTAAGTGAGTGTGTGCGTGTGGGTGTGTGTGCTGTGTGCATTTGATGGTTGTTGCATAGTGTTTATTGTTCGTTTAGCAGCCTGATGGCCTGGGGATAGAAGCATCTTCTGAGTCTTTCCGTGCTCGCCTTAAGACTCCGGTATCGCTTGCCTGACCGCAGCAGTTCAAAGAGGCAGTTGTTCGGGTGGCTCGAGTCCTTAATAATTCTCTTAGCCTTCCCCTTGCACCGCTTGTTGTAAATGATCTGGAGGGTGGGAAGCCCCCCTCCAATTGTGCGTTCGGCTGAACGTGTCACTCTTTGTAGTCTGCTACGGTCTTGTGCAGTGCTATTCCCAAACCAGGAGGTGATGTTGCCAGTCAGGATGCTCTCTATTGTACATGAGTAGAAGTTCCTAAGGATCTTCTGACTGACTTGGAACTTCCTTAGGCGCCTGAGGAAGTAGAGGCGTTGTCGTGCCTTCTTCACAACACTGTCAATGTGTGTGGTCCATGTCAAATCCTCGGATATGTGGGCTCCGAGGTACTTGAAACTGTTCACTCTCTCAACCGGTGCCCCGTCGATGCTGAGGGGGCTGTAGTCCTTGACCCCCGACCTCCTGAAGTCCACAATCACCTCTTTTGTTTTGCTGACGTTCAGGGAGAGGCAGTTCTCCTGACACCACTGTGACAGGTTCTCTACCTCTTCCAGGTAGGCCCTTTCGTCGTTGGCAGAGATCAGGCCCACCACTACTGTGTCATCAGCAAATTTGATGATGGTGTTGTTGTTCCGCTGTGCTACGCAGTCATGTGTGTACAGGGAGTAGAGGAGGGGGCTCAGAACACAGCCCTGGGGGGCCCCTATGTTGAGCGTGATGGATGAGGAGGTGCAGTTGCCTGCTCTTACCACCTGGGGTCTGCCCGTCAGGAAGTCCAAGACCCACTGGCAGAGGTCATAGTTCAAGCCCAGGTCCCTGATACTATATCAATAGCAATACTATAAAGTATAGATTTAGCTCTACAAACAGCCCCACGTCTGTTTACATTTCACGGTCCTCTTGAGATTAATTAGACTCATCCCAGTGGCCGCGAAAGTGTTAAGGTGTGTGTGTGTGTAAGTATGGGTTTGATGGTTGTGAGGGATTGAAAATGGCTATGACCAAAACAGCTCTCGAAACAAGGAACCAAAACAGCTCTCGAAATGTCTGAAAGTGCCTGAGGAACAGTGTCAACTGCGCTTCTACAGGCGGCGGGTGAGCCGAACATTAGGGGAGGCTATAGTTGGGAGTCGCGCGAGCGTGAACTTTTTTTCCTTTTTAGCTTGCGCACGCTGCATGCACCTGCAAACGGTGCTGTCCATGATTCTGCATTCATACAATACACACACCCACTAGGCTACTACAGCGAGCTCCACTCATTTAATATATAGTGCAAATTAAGTGTTCAAATTAAGGCATCCAATATGATTAACCATTGTCATACCTTAATGCAGCAATATGCAACGTTTCGTCTTGGCATCAATGATCTTTTCTGCTTTAAGTTTGTCTATGAGATCACTTTCAATGTGAAGCAGACTAAAGTGGTCCGCACACAGCGGGCAACCGACGTCGCCTGGCAATGCGATCGCCTGTCGCTCAACGACAATCGCCTGGCCCCCCACACACTAGCGGACTGACCATCGGGACCACCGGGTGGCAGACTGGCATGGCCTGGCTGCCCTGGCAGACTGGCAAATGCTTTTTTTTATTTTAAAATGTGTTTGTTTGTGCCCGCAGTCAGGCCACTGAACTCCGAAGCAGGCCAGGTCGGTATACATGTTTCTATTTGCGCATAATAAGTTCAGGCAAGCAGGCAGGAATGCGTGATTTTTTTTTGTAGCCGCAGTTTGCGAAGACGCTCTCTGATTGGTTTAGCTCCGAAGGGCTCTTCCGTGTTACTACACAAGTTTTGAATCAGATGGACATTGAAATTGACGTGGAAACTCCGGATGTCGATCACTTGATCACTTTATTGGATGTACTGCTGGGAGTTAAAGAAGACAGTTTGTTGGAACCTGATCGTGAAATAGAACAGCTATAAGGCTCGAGCGGTCAGGTGGCGTAACGGAGATTGCGTTCGTCACCAACCCCGGAGCGGCTGGATTCGCCTGTTCGAATCCAGCTCACAGCTCCGGGGTTGTCACCAGCTTGGCTGGCCGTTCACACTAATACAATTGGCAGTATTAGAGGGTGGAGAAGCTGGCGGGGTGGGTCCGGGTCGTTGTAAACAGCGACTCCTACAGTTCGGTCGGGGCGCCTGCTAAGCGCGGATAGGATCTAAGTGGGATAGTGTGATCCTTCCACACGCTATGCCCTCTCAGTGAGAATCCGCGCTGCCAGGTGAAAAGAAGCGGTTGATTGGCTGGACGTGTGTCGGAGGAAGCACGTGGTAGCCCCCACTCTCCCAGACCGACTGTGGGGGGTAAGTGCGCAGCGACCAGGAAGGGGATTGGGAATTGGCATAACGACTAACATTGGGATGGGAGAAAATCGGAGGAAAAAGGAGGGGGAAAAAGATATATATATATATAAAAAAAAAAAAACAGCTATAAGGCTGATGCTGATATTGAAGCCATGGAGATTGCGTCATTATGTTGAACTGACGGTAGCAGCGCGAGGGTGAATGATACTATAATGAATCGACTAGATCACAGAGAGCGCCAGTGATGTAGAGAAACTTCTATAAAGGACACTTTCGTATTATAACCCGACATTTGGACAATCCATTATTTGGAAAGTAGTTATTCTACACTTTGGTGTAGTGTATTCAACTTGTATGGTCCGTTTTGTGACAGCGTCGCTGTCCATGGTGCTGAAGGTCACATTTATACTAGTGTATACAGCCTCTACAGTGCCAACACGTGATACAACGCAGCAAGATCCAAAACGCAGTTCTTTTCCCGGGGGGGGGGGGGGGGGGGGGGTATGGGGTATGGGCCTGGCCTGCCTGAGTCAAATTCCCGGTAGGAATTATGGTCCCAGTCCGCGACTGCCCCCACACCAGATCCGACCGTTCACAGGTATAATAGCTATTATGTGTCGCTCTGTCTAGCTGGGGGTGTGGTTCTTAAGACTCTGTTCTGTTCTCAACCATAATTTCTTTGGACAATAAACCTTATAAACTACATCAACTGGAGCCTGGACATTAAACTCTGTCAACACCCACAACTTCTTTTGTTACCCGAGTATAAAAACACTAGTAGGTGCATCGTGGCGCATTGTTCATTTATTAGTTAACACTTTGATTGCCCAAGGTTAAATTCATGATATACCATCCCTTGCCAGCTCTATTTAACATGGAGAAGTTCCCCTTCTTTGCAGGGCTATAACTTTTTAAATTCTATTGCTAGATTGCCATTATTAGGGCCCATTCAATGTCCTATATGTATTGTTCATGGTGTAGCAACGTTAAACTTTTTCATTCACATATTCATACTAAAATATGGTCTAAAGTATAAGTATGTTTTCATCTCTTTCTGCAGCTTTCTCCAGAACGTGATTTATAGCCCCAAATGCATTATATTGATGATCAAATACAGTTTGGTAGGAATCTGTGCGAGATCAAAAATTTCAACTGGACGTACTTCTAGAATTTACTACACGTCATCTGATGTTGACCGGATGGGCGAGGGGGCGTTTATAATTCCGTGGGCAACGTTATACCATTCATCTAATGTGGGTCATATGTTCATCATAGCAGTTTATATCGAACACGGTAATACTACACGCTAAAACTCACCCCAGTCTCCTCGGGCCGTTGGGCGATCAGCGTGGAGTAGACAGTTTTCGATTATGGGATGTTGAAATGCCCGATCTATTTCCAGGTTGTATAATAGTATATACGTCCAAATCATGTTGTTTTTTCGAGTTATTTCCACCGATCGATGTTCACTGTGTGAAGACAGAGTCTCTCTAACATTAGCGAGTGCCCGGACCCCATATGGAGTGAGTCCTGCCGGGTTAAAGGTTGATATCCGGTTTCGATCTGCCGATCGGCCACCAGATGGCGTTCTTGAACCGCTAGAGGGTTGAGAGGAGATCAGCACTGTGTGTCAAGGCTCCGGAACGGAAATATGGCGGGGAATGACGAGTTCCGGCGTTTTCGGCAGTTAAAGTGTTAATGACAAGCGGCCACTATAGCTTCTCCAACTAACGTTATTTATTTAAATTGTTCCTGTTAATAATAATTAACATAAGTAGCATGATAATAATACGTAGGTTATTGATCAATGAATGTATTGATAAATTAATGGTGTAAAAATGATACACCAGTAGAACTTCTGTACTACTTCTACTGTAGAAGTCATGTTATTTCCTCATTGTCCTTGCTGTGTCGCCTGCCGTCGCCTAAAAAAATAGGATCGAGGCTCATCAACAAGAAATAAAAATAAAACATACAAAAATGAGAAAAGAAAAAGTGTGGCATGGGTCCTTCGGTCCATTCTATATTTGCATCCTTTATTTACATTTTTCATCATTTCCTTGTATCCTTTTCAATCCCCTGTGATGTCGTTCCTTCCCCTCCTATATTCTTCCCACTTTTCCCATTTCAATTCAAACTTCTCTTCTTGCAGCCTCAGCAGATGTGTGATTCTCTCCATTTCCTGTATCCCCTCTACTATCTCTATCCATTGTTCCTTCGTCGGCACTTCTAACCTGTACCACAGTTTAGTTAAAGCTTTTTTGGCTGCCACTATTAGTATCTTAATCAAGTATTTGTCTTCCCCTTGAATTCCTTCCTGTGATAGGTTCCCCAGATACAACACTTGGCCTTCCTGGGGTATTTCGTATCCTATTATTTCATTTATTATCTCTCCTATCTCTTCCCAGTAGTGACTTATTTTCTGACATCTCCAGAATATGTGTGTGTGGTTCGCTGTTTCTTGTCCACACTCCCTCCAACATGGTTTCTTTGCTGGTGTGTAATTGCCCTGTATTTCTGGTGTTATAAAGAATCTAATTATGTTTTTCCACCCAAACTCCCTCCATATCCTTGATCCTGTGGTTGATTGTTGTGTCTTAGATGTGTTATACCCAGTGTTGGGAAAGTTCACTTTCTACATGAACTAGTTCAGTTCACAGTTCACAATTTTTAAAATGAACTAGTTCAGTTCATAGTTCATAATAAAAAAAAATTAACTAAAGTTCATGGTTTCAAAAATGAACTAATTTAGTTCTTTTTAGTTCTTTTTTGAAAAAAAAGAAAATTTTAAATTTTTTAGATATTTTTCACGTACAGTTACTTACATTACAAAAACACACATTGGGACAAGGGGGGGGGGTCCAGTTCATCTCTATGCCATCATCCACACCATAAGCAAGCAAAAACAAAACAAAAATAAAAACAAGCAAAAAGGAAAGCAAACCAAGACAGGCACTGTACAGTATTGCACTTGCCTCGAGCCCATTCACATGTAGACATATATTTATTTTTTCCTATCCTAGGTCTGTCCATACAATGGGGCACTGGGCCTTTAGAAGGATCCGAGAAATTTCAGCAGGAAAATAGTCTAATAGTGGGGCCCACACCTCCCGAAAGGAAGCGTTGTTGCATTGCACAGTGTCTTTCATGGGGTAGCACACCGAAGATCTCTCTATACCACATTTGTAAAAATGGAGGCTTATCCTTAATCCAGTTTATCAGAATGCATTTCCGGGCTGAAAGTAGAAGTTTATCAAATAGTTTGAATTGTAAAGGGTGTCACCCCTCCTACCCCCTCCTATTTTCAAAAACATGAGGAACAACTTTGCTTGAATTGTCTTTATTATGAAAACTAAAACAGGACGTTTGCTTATTCTCAATGTGCCGTTTAAGCTTTGCTGTCGACGTCGTCGATGTGCGGACTTGCTTCTTCAAACCGGGTGGACAGTTTACAGACAAACGTTAGATTGTTTCCGTCTGAGTCAGTACTGACTTTAACGTTAAACTCTTTTAAATGCTCAAACGCCGACGTCTAGAGGTAGAGTTCTCTGAGCGAGTGCTGCTCTCGACCTGCTGCTGCGCAGCTCTCGGCTCTGCTCGCAGATTCAGCTGGTCCACTGCTTGTTGTGAGGAGTCTGATGACGTAGCAGGGGGTGACAGGCGCGTTGCCAGATTGGTTGGTTTTCCACATCATTTTGAAGCCTGTTTACAGTGTGTTTTAACTGGGTTTTCGGCTGAAATGCATATGAAATCTGGCACACCTTTGAACGCCGTTATATAAGAGTGCTGAGAATGAACGCACTTTTGAACTCCGTTACACAGCGCTGAGAATGAACGCGTTCTCAATTACGTTCATTTAGCGGATATACAGTACGTTCAGTTCACGTTCGCCCAAAATACGAACGCGTTCATGAACGATCGTTCATTGACCGCGTTCAGGTACATCACTGGTTATACCATTCCTCCTCCGTTATCTCTATTTCTAACTCTTTCTCCCACTTTTCTTTTATATACAATGTTGTAATTCCCTTACTGTCCATTATTGCCTGATATAGTGCTGATATCACCCTTCCCTTCCTTCCTTCGTATGATTTTACCATTATCTTAATTACCCCATTCTGTTGTTTGTCTCTGTCTTGCTTTATTTCCTTGTTATAGTAGTCTCTAATCTGTAAATATCTAAAGTGGTCCCTATTCTCTAGTCCGAATCTTTCTTAAAATGTTTGTAGAGTCTGCATCTCCCCTCCTTCTATCATTGTACATATTGCTGTTATCCCCCCCTCGTTCCCATCTTTTGAACCCATGGTCTTCTATCCCTGGTTTGAATTTGTTGTCATGTGTTATCCATCTCAGTATCTTGGATTATTTTTCTAGCTTGTATTTCTTTACTATTGTGTTCCATATGTTTATAGTGAATTTGGTAATTGGGTATAGCAGTTGTTCCTGTCTTCTGACCAGCTCCCTATCTCCTATCAGTGCCTGCACTTTGAATCCCGCTCTTTTGGTTTCTATATCTTTCCATTTGGCTTCATAATTCACATTGCACCAGCATGCTACTGTTCTAAGCTGTGCTGCATAGTAATAGCTTTCTAAACTGGGTACTGCCATTCCTCCTTTTTCCTTTGGTAGTTGTAGAGTCACATATCTGATCCTTGGCCTTTCCCCCCCCCCCAATGAATCTTGATATCTGTCTGTCCCATTCCCTGAATTGTTTTTGTGGTATTAATATAGGTAGAGACTGAAATAGGTATAGTAACCTTGGTAATATGTTCATCTTAATGATTTCGATCCTTGAGCTGAAATCTAGGGGAATTACTGTCCATCTTTCTAGGTCTCTCTTGATTTTCTGATTGATCTGTGTATAGTTTGCATCGTATAACCCCTCCATCCCTCTTGTAATGTTCACCCCTAGGTACTTGATCCTGTCCATGTCCCATTTAATTTAGTATTTTTCTTTGATCTCTATCGTTGGCGTGTAGTTCAGTGCTAAAGTCTGTGTCTTCGTCACGTTGAGTCTATATCCTGAGTAGTATCCATATTCTGTCAGTAAATCCATCAGTGTCGGAAAGCTTGTGTCTGGTTGTCTCATATACACTATCACGTCGTCTGCGAACAGTCCCAATTTATGTTCTGTTCCCCTTATCTCCACCCCTTTGATGTCTTTGGTCTGTCTAATTAGTTGAGCCAGTGGTTCGATGAATACATCGAAGAGCGTCGGCGAAAGACAACAACCCTGTCTGGTAGCTCTCTCTAGTTTAATCCGGTCCGTCAAACTACCATTTACCTTAATCCTAGCCGTCGGTTCTTGATATAATGCCCTAATTGTACTGAACACTTTTGTCTACGTACTTGACTTCTATTTTATACTTACTATGCTTATTTTATACTTATCTATTTTTATCTAGCACAATCTCTGGAGCAAAACAGAAAGAAGCATTTTATATAAAAGTATTCTGTACTTCTGTATGACAACTAATAAAGAAACTTGAAAGAAACTTGAAACTTGAATTGTTTTCATAGCGTTTTTGTCTAATCCAAATTTCTCCAATACTTTATATAGAAATATCCATCTTACACTGTCGAAGGCTTTTTCTGCATCTAGGCTAACTAATACTGCACTTCCTCCTTCCTTTTGTATCTCCTCTACCACCTGCACTGTCTTCCTTATGTTATCCTGTGTCTGTCTTCCTTTATGAATCCGGTCTGGTCTTCGTCTATAATATCTGTCATGAATGTCTCAAATCTTTTGGATATTATTGATGTATACATCTTGTAATCTACATTAAGTATGGACACAGGTCTGAAACTGCTACACAGTTCTCTATCTTTCCCTTCTTTTGGAATTGTAGTAATTATGGCCTCTTTCCATGAAGGTGGCATTGTGCCTTTTTCCATTGCGTGTCTGAATGCTGCTTCTAATATGGGGCTCAGTTCCGGTCTAAATGTTTTGTAGAATTCCGAGGGAAACCCGTTGCTACCCGGTGACTTACTACTCTTTGCTTTACTGATCACATTCCATACTTCCTGTTCTGTGATCTCTGCATTTAATATTTCGTTCTGTTCCTTCCCTATCGATGTTCTGTTCCTTCCCTATCGATGGTAGATCTAATTTTTCAAAATATTTCTCTATCTCCTCTTCGCCTGCCACTATCGGTTGTGTGTATAGTTTCTTATAATATTCTTCAAATGTCTTCTCTATTTCAGCTGGTTCTCTCAGTATTTTGTTTGTGTTTGTGTCCCTTATTGTGTGTATTGTGTTCAGTTTTTGTTGTGTCCTGATCCGTCTAGCTAAAAGTCTGGTCGCTCTCGGTCCCCCTTCATAGTATGTCTGCTTCATGTATCTAGCTTTCTTCTCTATTTCTGTCAGCAGCTCTTTGTTTATCTTTCCTCTAACTACTGTCATGATCCTAGGCCCGGTCCTGGCTGGACTGGGCAGGATGGTAACATTGGGCAGTGCCCTCCACCTAACACTGGGCAGTGCCCTCCACCCAACAGTGGCTCTCTACCTAATATTGGTCTCCTACCCTCTGGTGGCCATCCGCAGACGGTGCGGTCCAGTACACTGGACATCCTGACTACTATTTTAACATTAATTAATAGTGTGATCAATGTGGTGTCCTGGTGTGTGCTGTCATTGACTTTCCCTTCCCTTGTGTGATTTGGTGTACTGTTTGGGTTGTTATGAGTTGCTTTTGTGTTTGTCATTGACTGGTGTCTAGGTTGTTGTGTTTCTGTGTTGGCCAGGTGTTTCTAATTGTTAATTAGTTGGGGTATTTAGGTGTCTGTCTGTCCTCCCTTCCTTGTGGCGACATTCCTCCTGTCTCCTTCCCCGTTTCCTGTCCACGCCGTATTGTGCTGTCATCCTATAGTAAGTGTTAGTGTTTGTTGTTTTGTTGAGTAGGTTGTTAAGTAGTTTCTGTATGTTCTTTGTATTGCACTGGATTCTACAGTAAACTCCCTCTCCAAGCTTCAATCCTCGTCTCTGCCTCCTCCATACCTTTCCCTTTCTGCAAAACTGTATTCTACCTACCTCCACCGTAACAGAGGTGGCGGACTGCTGCATTCGAACCAGTAACGAATGCAGCAGGAAGGGCAAGCGATACCATTCGGGTCGTCCTGAGCCTGATGGCCGGTGAGTCTGACATGAAGCTTACTCACTGGCCAAGTGGGGGTTCCTGCTCCGGAAGATCGACCAGGTCACCATGGAGAATCCGACACTGGAGCCAGCGATGTGGGAGATGGCTGAACATGTTGCTGGCCTCATGGAGAAGCACAAGTCGGAGGCTAGGGTAGCTAGCCTGCCGACTGTTCTCAGGCTTACGGCCAGCCTAGAGCCCCCCACAGCCGTTGAGGCTGTTCTGACGTCCCCAGTTAGCACAGCTCCGCCTGTTAGCTCCGCCACTATAGATGGCCAGACGTCCCCAGTTGGTACAGCTCCACCTGTTAGCTCCGCTCATACAGCTAACCAGACGTTCCCAGCTAACATAGCTCCGCCCGTTAGCTTCGTGCCAATAGCTAACCGGCCGTCCCCAGCTAACACAGAACCGCCCGTTAGCTTCGTGCCAATAGCTAACCGGCCGTCCCCAGTTAGCACAGCTCCGCCTGTTAGCCCCGCTACAGTAGCTAACCAGACGCCCACTGCTAACCTAGGCACCAGGTTCACGGTGAGTCTGGTACCTGAGACGGACCAGATGTCCCCAGCTAGCACAGTCTCCACTGCTAGAATAGGCTCCAGGTTCAGGGTGAGCCTAGTAGCTGAGACGGACCAGATGTCCCAAGCTAGTCAGGTCTCTGCAGCTAGCAGGCCTAGGAGGGCTATCAGGACAGGAGCTGCTAGGCTCTCCCCAACTGTTAGCTTAGCCTCAGCAGCTAGCCAGGCATTCCCAGCTAGCACAGTTCCCACAGTGAGTCCAGGGCCCACAGTTAGCCTAGCCCCCGATGCTAGTATGGCTAGCAAGGCCTCCACAGCTGGTCCAGCTTCCACGCCCAGTCCAGCCTCTGCTCTGGGTCCTGGCTCCTCATCCCCGGATCCTACACCATGCCTCGCCGCCGAGATCGGTCTGGTCTCCACGCCCTGCCTGGCCTCTACACCTGGTCCGGCTGCCGTGCCAGCTCCCGGCTCCTCGACGGATCCTGGCTCCCTGTCTGGTCCAGCTCTGTGCCATGATCGGCGTCCTGGTCCTCGCCGTGGTCTTCGCCGTGGTCTGCGTGGGATCCTGCTCCGGGGGTCGTCGCCGCCGCACCTCCGTTCCGGCTCTCCTGAACCGGTCCCTGGTCCGGCGGCTGGAGGGTCTCTCGTCCGGGATCCTGCTCCGGGGTCCAGCTCCCCTTCCCGGGCTCCTACACCTGTTCCCAAGTCCAGTCTCCCTCCCCGGGCTCCTACACCTGTCTCCACCCCCCCTCGTCGGGCCTCTGTTCCCAGGTTACCTCCCTAAGTGTCTTTTGGTTCTTTGAGCTTTGGTGTTCTTTCTCTAATTCGTTCAGTTTCTTTATCAAGTTCTGGTATGTCACGATTCTAGCCCGCTTGAGTAATGCCGTCTTTGCTATCAATTTTCCCCGTATTACTACCTTTAGTGCATCCCATAAAATGTTTGGGTCTACCTCTCCGTTATTATTTTCTTCTCTGTATCTAATTATGTCTTCCTTTACTTCATTAACCAAACCTTTGTTATTTAATAGTCCTACATTCCGTCTCCAAACTGTATTTCTCCATCTACTTTTAAGATTCACTGTCAGATATATTGCGCTATGATCTGATATGTCCGTTACCCCTATCCTGCATTCTTCTACCCTGTATCTGTCCCCTGTTGTCATGAGAAAATAGTCTATCCTTGAATATGTTGTGTGTGGATGTGAATAATGTGTGTATTCTCTATCTAGTGTGTGCATTGCTCATTATGTCCATGATTCCTAATTCTGCCATTTGTATATTCATATATTTGCGAATGTTTGTCCTCCATTTCTTTGTGCTTCTTGTGTCTATGTCATAGTTCAGTACTACATTGAAATCACCTGTACAGATCAGGACCCCTTCCCCTTCCAACGCTATGATATCAAAGATAATTTCCAATAGATATTTCTCACTGTCTGGTGGAGCATACACATTCACTAGTGTTACCATTTGACCTTCCATTTTCCCCTTGACCATTACATACCTCCCCTCTTTATCCCTTATTTCCCTGATCATTTCAAACTTCACTGTGTTCTTAATTAGTATAGCTACTCCTCTTCTAAGGTTCTGTTTAAAAGAACTATAGAACTGGCGGCTAAGTGGCACAGTGGGCAAGGCGCTCACCACTAGTGCAGGTAGGGAGCTAAATTAACTTTTTGACTCACCGGCCAGTGGCGGGTAGATGGGAAGAATCTACCCGCCAAGCATATTTCTTACCTGCCAACTTTTTTTTTATTAAAAAAAGTATTATTATTATTTTATATAATTTTTTTTTAATAAAATAGTTTCAAGTTTCAAGTTTCTTTAATAGTTGTCATACAGAAGTACAGAATACTTTCATACAAAATGCTTCTTACTGTTACGCTCCAGAGACTGTGCTAGACAAGATAGTATCAAAAGCATGTAATTTAGAAGAAGAAAATGAGGTCACAGTGTTCGGTATAGACATATGTACAATGTTCTGAGTTACCATATAATATACAATACTATGCAGTGTACTAATGTACAGTACTATATAGTGCAAAGCAGAAATGGGATGAGGTACAATTTAGGTACAATTTACAGTAAGGTGTACGAGTTGTAGTGCAATCCTTCATCAATAAATATAAAGTGTGGGGAGTGGGTGCTACAGTGTGTTTGTTTAAAGTGGGTGTGTGCTATAAAGTGTGTGGAGTGGGTGCTACAGTGTGTTTGTTTAAAGTGAGTGTGTGCGTGTGGATGTGTGTGCTATGTGCGTTTGGTGGTTGTTGTTGTGTAGTGTTCATTGTTCGTTTAGCAGCCTGATGGCCTGGGGATAGAAGTTTCTTCTGAGTCTTTCTGTGCTCGCCTTGAGACTCCGGTATCGCTTGCCTGACCGCAGCAGTTCAAAGAGGCAGTTGTTCGGGTGACTGGAGTCTTTAATGATTCTCTTAGCCTTGCCCTTGCAACGCTTGTTGTAAATGTTCTGGAGGGTGGGGAGCCCCCCTCCAATTGTGCGTTCGGCTGAACGTGTCACTCTTTGTAGTCTGCTTCGGTCTTGTGCAGTGCTATTCCCAAACCAGGAGGTGATGTTGCCGGTCAAGATGCTCTCTATTGTACATGAGTAGAAGTTCTTAAGGATCTTCTGACTGACTTGGAACTTCCTTAGGCGCCTGAGGAAGTAGAGGCGTTGTCGTGCCTTCTTCACAACACTGTCAATGTGTGTGGTCCATGTCAAGTCCTCGGATATGTAGGCTCCGAGGTACTTAAAGCTGTTGACTCTCTCAACCGGTGCCCCGTCGATGCTGAGGGGGCTGTAGTCCTTGACCCCCGACCTCCTGAAGTCCACAATCATCTCCTTTGTTTTGCTGACGTTCAGGGAGAGGCTGTTTTCCTGGCACCATCCCGCCAGGACCTTGACCTCTTCCAGGTAGGCCCTCTCGTCGTTGGCAGAGATCAGGCCCACCACCACTGTGTCGTCAGCAAATTTGATGATTGTATTGCTACTCCGCTGAGCCACACAGTCGTGTGTGTACAGGGAGTAGAGGAGGGGACTCAGAACACAGCCCTGGGGGGCCCCTATGTTGAGGGTGATGGATGAGGAGGTGCAGTTGCCTGCTCTCACCACCTGGGGTCTGCCAGTCAGGAAGTCCAAGACCCACTGGCAGAGGTCATAGTTCAAGCCCAGGTCCCTGAGCTTGGCTATGAGTATGGAGGGGACTATGGTATTGAATGCCGAGCTGTAGTCGATGAATAGCATTCTCACATAGTTCCCCTGCCTCTTGTCCAGGTGTGATGCTGCTGTGTGCAGCACATGGGCTATGGCGTCCTCCGTGGACCTGTTGGGGCGGTATGCAAATTGCAGGGGGTCCATGTTGATGGGGAGGGAGGAGCAGATGTAGCCCTTTACTAGCTTCTCAAAGCACTTCATGGCTATGGAGGTGAGAGCTACAGGGCGGTAGTCGTTGAGGCAAGCAGGCTTGGATTTTTTGGGTACAGGGATAATAGTGGACTTCTTCAGGCAGGTGGGGATGACAGCCTGTTCTAAGGACAGGTTAAATATGTCAGTGAATACTGGGGCCAGTTGGTCGGCACAGACTTTTAGGACGCGGCCGGGGATGCCGTCCGGACCTGCTGCCTTCCTGATATTCACTTTTTTAAAGGTCCGCCTCACCTCATGCTCTGTTACCCTGAACACTGCGCCTCCATCAGCAGCCGATACTTGTAGTTGTATTATCTGCGAGACATCGCCACCTCGCTGTCTGCAAACAGCTCCACTGTCTTAATACTCGAGTGGCCTCCAGCTCCAGCAAGGATTCTCCGGCGCTGCAGCTGGACCCTAAACTCTACATTCAGCATGAAAGGATTCTCCTGCGCTGCAGCTGGTCCCTATTCAGCAGCCCTCATGCGATGTAAACCAGGGGCTCGAATATGCATGTTGTAGGACATTGATGTCAGGAGCTATCTGTAGCTACTGCTGGATGGCGTTGGGACAACGCCTCTGAACTATTTAGTTTACTGGGACATTTCATAGTGACTAGTGAGCTAACGTGGGCTAACATGAGCTACCTAGCCAACGGAGGTATTATGCACTGGACACTTGCTGGAGCAGTTGTTGATGTCGGGAGCTATCAGTAGCTAGCCGGCTGGATAACGTTACACAATGCCTCATGTATTAAACTAAAAGTGAATAGTTGACTGGGTCATTTTGTAACAGTAGCTAACATTATCTCACGGAGGTCCCTCTGACTAGACTAACGTCACGGTGACTGTCCGAGGCAATAGCCTCTGTTTACATGCAACATACAGAAACAGGTGCGGGAGGGGTAGGAGGAGCAGTGCGCGGTGCGCTGCATGTCTGTGCTGAGACAGCGAGTGAGAACTCTGCTAAGAATTGGATCATGATTTTCGGTTTTCACATGACTATTTGATTGCCCGCCACACGGCGGGCAGACCTCTCAGTGGGAGTCGCCAAACGTAAAAACTGACCGCCAATGGCGCTTGGAGGGCTCTAGTTTCGCCCCCTGAGTGCAGGAGATGCTCAAGTCAAGTCAAGAGTTTTATTTGTCACGGCATACGGATATACAATGAAATGCGGGTGGTCTTGCCCGCAACGATGTGCAATTGGTACAACATATAACATATAATAGAATCCAATACAAAAAATGTGTGCAATAAAATTGTGCAATAACAGGTAGCAGGTAACAATAAATTTGTGCAATGACGGGTAACAGTTGACAGTTAACAGTAGTAGTAATAGTAGTGCAATACACTGTTACTGTTGCTAATACTAATTTAAAGTGGCCTTTCCTTTTGGCAATAAGTGAGGGTGCGTGCGGCCTGAGTGTGTGCCCGCTCATGCTAAAGTGTTACAGTGGTACTCAATGTTCATTGTTCAGGACTCTGATGGCCTGGGGGAAGAAGCTGAGCCTAAGCCGCTCTGTCCTAGTAGCTGGGGTTCGCAGGCGTCTGCCTGACCTCAGCAGCTGGAACAGGCTGTTATTGGGGTGGTGAGGGTCTTTCATTATCCTGCAGGCTCTGGATTTGCACCTCTTGTTGTATAGAACCTACAGGGGAGGTAGTGCAATACGCGTGGTATGCTCGGCTGAGCGCACCACTCTCTGTAGGGCCTTCTTGTCTTGTGCCGTGCTGTTTCCATACCAGGCAGTGATGTTTCCGGTCAAGATGCTCTCTACAGCTCCTGAGTAGAAGGACTGGAGTATCTTCCCCGATACTCTGAACTTCCTTAACTGTCTCAGGTGGTAGAGGCGCTGTTTCGCCTTCTTTACTACTGTGTCTATGTGTGTTGACCATGTCAGATCCTCTGAGATGTGGACCCCCAGGTACTTAAAGCTGCTCACCCTGTCCACGGTAGCCCCGTTAATCATCAGTGGTGTGTGTGTCTCCTGCTGTCCTCTCCTATAATCCACGATCAGCTCCTTGGTTTTACCAATGTTCAGGAGCAGGCTGTTGTCCTGGCACCAGCGTTCCAGTACCTCAACCTCCTCCCGGTAGGCCTTCTCGTCGTTGTCCGAGATCAGCCCCACCACCACTGTGTCGTCTGCGAACTTCACTATGGAGTTGGAGCTGAACTTGGCCACACAGTCGTGTGTGTAGAGTGAGTACAGCAGGGGGCTTAGAACACAGCCCTGGGGGGACCCGATGCTCAGGGTGATGGTGTTGGAGGTCTGACCCCCCACCCTGACCGCCTGGGGTCTTTCACTCAGAAAGTCCAGTACCCAGGCGCTCAGGGCGGAGCTCAGACCCAGCTCGATCAGCTTGTCCACCAGTCTGGTGGGGACTATGGTGTTGAACGCTGAGCTGTAGTCAATGAACAACAGTCTCACATAGCCCCCCTTCTGACGGTCAAGGTGGGAGAGGGTGCTGTGCAGTACCTGGGAGACCGTGTCGTCAGTGGACCTGTTTGTCCTGTATGCAAATTGCATAGGGTCCATATCACTGGGAAGGGAGGCACAAATGTGGTCCTTGACCAGCCTCTCAAAACATTTCATGACCACAGAGGTGAGTGCCACCGGTCTGTAGTCATTTGGACATGTTGGGGAGGGTTTCTTCGGTACAGGGATGATGGTAGACATCTTGAAGCAGGCAGGGACCACCGACTCCGCCAGGGATTGATTAAATATGGCGGTGAACACAGGGGCTAGCTGGTTGGCACAGGACTTAAGTATGCGTCCTGTTATTCCATCTGGGTCAGCAGCCTTCCTGGTGTTCACCTGCATAAATGCTCTTCTCACACTGTGTACCGTCAATGAGAGAGCGTCCCCGCCCCCCCGCGGATGCCCCCCCCCCTCCACATCAGCCGGCGCACCAGTGACGTCACTAGCCGTTGGGCTAGCAGTGCCACTGTTTGCACCAAACCGAGCGTAAAAGGTGTTGAGCTTGTCCGCAAGGGAGGCGTCGTCGCTCCCCATTGAGGGGGCGCTGACTTTGTAGTCAGTTATAGCCCTCAGTCCTTGCCATAATCCTCTTGTGTCATTCTGTGCCATTTGTGCCTCCATCTTGTCGGCATACGTCCTCTTAGCAAGTTTGACAGCCTTGCGCAGAGTGTAGACTGTTGTCTTGTACTCTTCCATGTTTCCTGACTCTCTGCCCCGGTTATAAGCAGTGGTGCGAGAGTTCAGGGCTGCTCTGATAGTACTGTCCACCCATGGTTTCTGGTTTGGGAACACCCTCGCCTTTTTTGTGGGGACGATACTATCAGCCAGTGTTGTTATGAATGACACCACAGCATCTGTGAAATCGCTGACGTCACTGTTACTCCTCCTGAACATTCCCCAGTCGGCGTCATCCAGTGCGTCCTGAAACGTGGCCTCTGATTGGTCGTCCCATTTTTTTACATCACGTGACACGACGGCGTCACGTGATCTCTGTTTATATGCTGGGACCAGCAAGATGGCGTCGTGATCCGACGTGTTTGTTGCTCCCGCTAATGGTGGAGCCGGTACAGCCTTGTATCCGGCTCTGAACGGGGTGTAACAGTGGTCGAGTGTATTTCCTCCCCTTGTGGAGCAGACGATGTGCTGGAAGAAAGACGGCATGACTTTCTTCATATTCGCCTGATTGAAGTCCCCGGCTACTATCATGGCTGCGTCCGGATGCTTGATCTGGTGCGCGTTCAGATGGTCGTGTAGTTCCGCTAGCGCTCTGCCGACGTTCGCCTGGGGATGGATGTACACTGCAGTCATGATCACTGCAGTAAATTCGCGCGGAAGATGAAACGGGCGACATTGGATCGTGAGGTGTTCCAGGTCGGGAGAGCATGAACGGGAGAGTATCTTCACTTCCCCGGGGCTAGTCCAGCCGTTGTTGGTCATAAGGCATAGACCCCCGCCGATGCTCTTCCCGGAGGCTTCTGTACGATCCGCTCTGAAGATGGTGAAGGAGTTGGAGGGAGAGATGCTGTGATCAGGAGTCACTGGTTTCAGCCAGGTCTCCGTGAAGCAAAGGATATTGCATTCCCTCATCTCTCGCTGGAATCGGACCCGCGCTCGTAAATCATCCATCTTACTCTCTAGCGAACGAGCATTCGCCAGGAAGATAGATGGAATAGCCGGGCGGTAAGCAGATTTCCTTAATCTTAATCTGATCCCGCTCCTCTTTCCTCTGTGTTTCTTCTTTGTCCTGCGGCCGTCTTTGTCTCCCGTGTCTTTGTCCCACCTGATCTCCGTTGGCCATTCTTGGCATGATAAAGTGTCTCTAAACTCCTCTTTGAGTCCGGAGTTTAGGTCAATAAGTGACTGGCGGTCGTACAACGTCCCCGCCAGGGATGCTTCGATAAAAAAAGTAGTAAAAACAAACATAATAACTAAAAATTTGCACATTCGTTGCTGAGCAAAACCCATGGCGACTGACTCTGGGTCGCGCCAACTCAGAGAGGATTTTAAACTGATTTAAACTGGGTTCGAGCCCAGCTCTCTGCATTGCTACCAGCTTGGCTGGTCGTTCATACTAACACAATTGGCAGTGTTAGGAGTGGGAAAGCTGGTGGGTGGGTCCTGGTCGTTGTAAACAGCGACTCCTAGAGTTCGGTTGGGGCGCCTGCTCAGCGAGGAAAGGATCTAAGGGGGGTAGTGTGATCCTTCCACACGTTACACCCTCTCAGTGAGAGTCCGCGCTGCCAGGTGAAAAGAAGCGGTTGATGTGTCGGAGAAAGCATGTGATAGCCTCCACTCTCCCAGACCGACCGTAGGGGGTAGGTGCGCAGCGACCAGGAAGGGGATTGGGAATTGGCATAACGACTAACATTGGGATGGGAGAAAAACTGAGGAAAAAGGAGGGGGAAAAAGACTATATATATATATATATATATATATATTAAGGCTGTCAAATATATCGCGTTAATATCGCGTTAACTCCCGATTCTATTAATGCCACTAATTTTTTTAACTCAAGATTAACAAAAAAAAAAAAAAAAAAAAATTTAACTAGACTTCACTCAGGTGTATTATTGATGCTCTCATTGATACTATGTTTGTTTCTGAAGTGTGTGTGTGTGTGTGTGTGTGTGTGTGTGTGTGTGTGTGTGTGTGTGTGTGAGTGTGTGTGTGTGTGTGTGTGTGTGTGTGAGATATAGAGAGAGAGGGGGGTGAGAGAGATGAGGAAGGGGCAAAAGAGAAAAAGAGCTGGGAGAGTGTGTGTGAGGGAGAGAGGGGGGTGTGTGATTAATCAGCCCTTGTGTGTGTGAATGTAACAAGTTCCTAACGTTTTCTTTCCCCTATTATTTCATGCACACTTTATTCATTGTTTTAAATTATTATTTTCTTTTAAGTTATTTTGTGCCTCACTCTGTTTTGAATTTGATGCAAATTTGCAATGCATGAGGGTCATCCTTTTGTGTTAAATGGCTGCACAAAGCAAGCATTTGTTGACTCGCATGTTGATAAGAGTATTAGAACTTGAAAAAGATCTGTCTAAGGTTAAAAAAAAAAAAAAAAAAAAAATGCGATTAATTTGCGATTAATCGCGAGTTAACTATGGACAATCATGCGATTAATCGAGTTAAATATTTTAATCGTTTGACAGCACATATATATATATATATATATATATATTAAGGCTGTCAAATATATCGCGTTAATATCGCGTTAACTCCCGATTCTATTAATGCCACTAATTTTTTTAACTCAAGATTAACTAAAAAATAAAAAAAAAAAAAAATTTTTTTTTTTTTTTTTTTTACTAGACTTCACTCAGGTGTATTATTGATGCTCTCATTGATACTATGTTTGTTTCTGAAGTGTGTGTGTGTGTGTGTGTGTGTGTGTGTGTGTGTGTGTGTGTGTGTGTGTGTGTGTGTGTGAGATATAGAGAGAGAGGGGGGTGAGAGAGATGAGGAAGGGGCAAAAGAGAAAAAGATCTGGGAGAGTGTGTGTGAGGGAGAGAGGGGGGTGTGTGATTAATCAGCCCTTGTGTGTGTGAATGTAACAAGTTCCTAATGTTTTCTTTCCCCTATTATTTCATGCACACTTTATTCATTGTTTTAAATTATTATTTTCTTTTAAGTTATTTTGTGCATCACTCTGTTTTGAATTTGATGCAAATTTGCAATGCATGAGGGTCATCCTTTTGTGTTAAATGGCTGCACAAAGCAAGCATTTGTTGACTCGCATGTTGATAAGAGTATTAAAACTTGGAACTTGAAAAAGATCTGTTTAAGGTAAAAAATAAATAAAAAATAAAAATGCGATTAATTTGCGATTAATCGCGAGTTAACTATGGACAATCATGCGATTAATCGAGTTAAATATTTTAATCGTTTGACAGCACTAATATATATATATATATATATATATATATATATATATATATATATATAAAAAACTATAGAACAGATTTTCATACCAGAATCTCTTCAGATTTTCATGTTCTTGTGATATTAGATGTGTTTCTTGCAAGAAGATGACCTGCGCCTCCTCTTTCTTAAGTTTTGTCATCACCTTACTCCTCTTGATCGGATTATTCATACCATTCACATTTAACGACATAATTTTTATACCCTTAACTTGTGTCATATTTCTTTTCCAATTGTTTTCCCGTTCTACCCATGTCACATAAAATAATATTTGTGGTTGTAGCCTCTGCTATCTCCGTCTGATTTACATACATATAACCATAATAAACAATAACATTGTGGTGACCTATATTAAGAGACATTCACCAAGGTGGGCTTGTGCCTTTAACACTTTCAGTGCCCAGCAGGGGGCGCACATTTAGTGCTTGAATGCCCACCATCCACTTCAATGTTAGCATTAATATCGCCTAATCTATGTTTTAAATTATGACTATGTGTCTAATCTGCCCGTCACTTATCAATGACTCATTTTCCAGTCAACATTGTCGAAGCGGATTGTTTTTTTATCGGTTCATTTCCGTTTTATAGCATTTTGAAAAGCCCTCGCTTTCAAGGGAAAAAATTAAGAATCCGTGATAAACGCCCTGTACTGTAATATTCTAGAACGTTGTCATTTTTCAGCCTATTTATGAATTGTTTTCAAATAAATGCTAGATTATCGATAGTATATGTGTACGTATGCACGCTGGTGCCGCGAGCTGAAAATCGATTCTCTTAGTTCCTGATGGCTCGCACAGTCAAACAGCCATATCACATATAGGGGAAAAGCTTATATCTCCGTGAAAACAGGTCTGATTATCCTAAGACTGGTAAAATAGATTCCTTACCTGAGATTAGATGGTATCCAAATGGATTATCCCAATTCCTGATCGCCATTCCAAAAATCTATCCTTTTATTGATCCAACGCGTATACTGTAAAACACATATTACACGCTGTGCTGAGGGTCCACAATGAATCTGATCGGCTCCGGTTACATGCGTGAGAAGTAAAATGTGGATTCCAGAGTTTTTTTTCATTGAGTCCAATCCAAAAGGGTGCATTACCATCTGGGAGACGATAGGGGGCGCTTTTTTCACATCTGAACGCCTGGTGGAGCTGGTTTACCAACGGTAGACTCGGTTGATGAAATATGAATTCAGATCGCTAATAAAAAAAATAATACGATTTTTCGTGATGGCCATTCAGGGGGCGGGCTGATAACCCGAGATATCTCGTGATGGGCATTCAAAGTGTTAAGGGCAAGGGTTTTACTGTTTAGGGTAAAGGGTAAATACCACTTCCGGTTCTGGGTTACGTTTTGTTGTGATTGTAAATGCTATGTGCAGTGAGAAGTAAAGTACCTCAACACGAACCATGTCTCTGGCTCGCTACTTTCTTATCGCCACATTGGTGACCCTGTGAAGAAATTTTTTAACGTTAACAACATTTAATTGTTGTCTCATTTATGTCTCAAGACAACGGCGTCGTGCAACCGCAAGCACCCGCACCGATTGCTAACGAAGCTAATATGCTACAAGCGAACATTTACGCTGCAACCGTCAAGCTGCCCGACTTTTGGCAGCATAATCCCCGGCCGTGGTTTCAGCACATCAAAGCCCAATTCCAGCTGAGAGGAATAACACAAGACGTAACTAAATACTTCCATGTGGTGGCGGCGTTGGATGCTTCAATGATGGCACAGGCGATGATGCTATTGGAGGATCCACCAGCAGCTGACAAGTACGATGCGCTAAAGACATTCCTTCTGAAACTTTATGAACTATCAGAACTGGAGAAAGCGGACCACCTGCTGTCCCTCAACGGCCTCGGCGACGGCAAACTATCAGAATTGATGGAGAAGATTCTGGCTGTGCTGGGATCAGCTGATCCCTCCTTTCTGTTTACACACATTTTCCTGCGGCAGCTTCCAGTGCCTGTGCGCACAGCACTGGCCAGTTCTCTCCTCGTGGAGGTGTGTTTTGGGGGGCGCCGTTTCGGCTGGGGTTTTGTTATGGCTGCGGTGTCCACACTCGCTCCTGGGAGCAGCCTTCCTCTGTGCCTTCAGCCTAGGGCTGGGCGATATGGCCAAAAATGATATCGCGATATATTTTGGCTATATCGCGATACACGATATATATCGCGATGTTTTTACATTTCCTCTAAATCACTTAAAAATGCTTGATTTAACCCTTTGATGCATACAGTCACGCCAATATGATGATTATAATAAGTCCCTGCAACATATGTTTGCATTATTAAACCATGAAGATGCTTTAAAAAATTATTTAATGAAAATGTACGAAGAGTAGTCTACTGACACACTAATAAAAAAAATTATTTACATCTAAGACAATTTATATAAAAACTCTTGGGTGCCTAAGACTTTTACACAGTACTGTGTTTTCTATCCACTTTAGCCAAACACACACACACATATATATATGTATATATATACACACCCTACTGTGAGAAAATAATAATCACACACAAAGGTATAATGGCTTATAGCAGACTTAATGATTTTAGAATATTTCAGATAATGAAATTAAATGTTTATATCATCAACTATCCAGTTAGTATTTATACTGTCTGTAACGTTTGGCTACTTTAAATCATTGAATGTAGAGAGAGCTCTCTGAGCTCGTCCTGTCCTTTCTTCAACTCTTCCCTGAGTCCATCTATGTTCGCCTGGATAGCTTGTATGCTAGTTTGTAGCTCTTGGTTAGCTGTTGCGTTAGCCTGTTGGCTAGTCATCGCGCTATCTTGCATGTCCTGCGTGTTAGCTTGCACGCTAGTTTGTATGCTAGTTTGTATAGCTTGGATATCCTTTGTGTTAGCTTGCATGTTAGCGTGTAGCTCTTGGATAGCCTTTTGGTTACTCACGCGTTAGCTTGCATGCTATCTCGTAGCTCTTGTACACTAGCTCGTAGCTCTTGTTTAGCCACTTGTGCGCTAGCTTGTATGCTCGCTTGTATATTAGCTTGTAGCTTTTGGTTAGCCTCTTGGTTACTCACCGCGCTAGCTTGTATGGCCGCTTGCAACTTCGCTATCCAGGCGGGTTCCACAGGCCCCACTTCCCTGTCTTCCTGCGCCATGCTCGCCTGATCCACCTCTTCCGCCATTTCCTCGTGCCGAGATCTTTCCTCCGTTGTTTGTACTTCTTCTGGGGTCCTTTTTTCTCTCGCTTTCTCGTGTGCATCCTTCCTTTTCTCTGACTATGCAGTGGGGGCGGTGTGCGAGCAGTGGGTGGGCGGTGCCTGGCAGCCACTGGCCTTTTTTAGCAAACAGCTATGCGACAACGAGCGTAAGTGAATTGGCACTTTTTCTTTTGTTTTAGTTAGTTTTACTTCCTTTTTTCGATGTTTGTTGACCGGGAGCTCTGACACTTGTCAACTACCCACACATCTCAAAACCGGAAGTCGTCTACTGCGCTTCTACTGCTGTCTACTGCGCTTCTACTGCTGTCTACTGCACTTCTACTGCTGTCTACTGTTGTCTACTGCGCTTCTACTGCTGTCTACTGCTGTCTACTGTGCTTCAACTGCTGTCTACTGCGCTTCTACTGCGCTTCTACTGCTGTCTACTGCGCTTCTACTGCGCTTCTACTGCTGTCTACTGCGCTTCTACTGCTGTCTACTGCGCTTCTACTGCTGTCTACTGCGCTTCTACTGCTGTCTACTGCGCTTCTACTGCTGTCTACTGCACTTCTACTGCTGTCTACTGCGCTTCTACTGCTGTCTACTGCACTTCTACTGCTGTCTACTGTTGTCTACTGCGCTTCTACTGCGCTTCTACTGCTGTCTACTGCGCTTCTACTGCTGTCTACTGCGCTTCTACTGCTGTCTACTGCGCTTCTACTGCTGTCTACTGCGCTTCTACTGCGCTTCTACTGCTGTGTACTGCGCTTCCACTGTGCTTCTACTGCTGTCTACTGCTGTCTACTGCGCTTCTACTGCTGTGTACTGCGCTTCCACTGTGCTTCTACTGCTGTCTACTGCTGTCTACTGCTGTCTACTGCACTTCTACTGCTGTCTACTGCACTTCTACTGCGCTTCTACTGCTGTCTACTGCTGTCTACTAGTGTTGTCAAAAATATCGAAGTATCGATACATACCGATACTGAATATTTAAAACGGTTTCGATACTCATTTCCCGAAATACCGATACTTTCTGCAGTATCGATACCAGCTGGCTTGCTCCCGCAAGTTGTTGACAGACAGACAGACACGCTGCTGTCCTCCTCCTCCTCAGAGACCAACAGACACAAGCTGCTGCAGCCTCCTCCCCCTCACAGACGCGTCAGACCTGTCTTCAGTTTGTAAACAAAGCTATTAGCTAACGTTAGCTAGTCCGTTAGCTCCGTCCGTTAGCTCCGTTAGCTTATGCTAGCTAGCTGGCCACCTTTATAATTACTTCATGGAAACGGAGTAACGTCAAGCCGAGCCCACCCACACTACACTAGTACACGCTGAACTCGACACAACGCTACCCCGTTTCCAACGTTAGGTAGAGCCCATCCATACTACACTAGTACACGCTGAACTCGACACAACGCTACCCCGTTTCCAACGTTAGGTAGAGCCCATCCATACTACACTAGTACACGCTGAACTCGACACAACGCTACCCCGTTTCCAACGTTAGGTAGAGCCCATCCATACACGCTGAACTCGACACAACGCTACCCCGTTTCCAACGTCAGGTCGAGCCCATCCATACTACAATAGTACAAAACTAGAAAGGTGCGCTCAGTAGGTGGCAGTCACACATTTCTTCTCTCTCACTTTTTAAAACAAAGGGTTTTAAAAGTGTATTTATCTTCTCGTATAGTACCAGAGAAGCTGAGGAGAATCAACCAGCAACAAAAGCAAAATTTGTAAAAAAAATATATATATAATAAAAATTATTATTATTATTATTATTATTATTATTATTATTATTATTATTATTATTATTATTATTATTATTATTATTATTATTATTATTATTATTATTATTATTATTATTATTATTATTATTATTATTTTTTTGGTATCGAAATGGTATCGAAGTATCGATACTTTTCAAGGTATCGTATCGAAGTCGAAATTCCAGTATTGTGACAACACTACTGTCTACTGCTGTCTACTGCGCTTCTACTGCTGTCAACTGCTGTCTACTGCTGTCTACTGTGCTTCTACTGCTGTCTACTGCTGTCTACTGCGCTTCTACTGCTGTCTACTGGGCTTCTACTGCGCTTCTACTGCTGTCTATTGCTGTCTACTGCGCTTCTACTGCGCTTCTACTGCTGTCTACTGCACTTCTACTGCTGTCTACTGCGCTTCTACTGCTGTCTACTGCACTTCTACTGCTGTCTACTTGGTGTTGTTCTCGACGACCAGTTGAACTTCTCTGCTCACATCGCAGCAATAACCAGAACCTGCAGATTCCTCCTGAGCAACGTCAGAAGGATCCGCCCCTTCCTGACAAAAGAAGCCACCCAACTCCTCATCCAATCAACAGTCATCTCCCGCCTCGACTACTGCAATGCACTGCTCGCTGGCCTCCCGGCCACTGCCACCAAGCCTCTTCAACTCATTCCGAACACAGCGGCCCGCCTGATCTCAAACCTACCGAAGTCAGCCCATGTCACCCCACTTCTTAGGGACCTGCACTGGCTCCCCATTGCTGCACGAATCCACTTCAAGGCCCTCAACCTAGCATACCGTGCGGCAAAGGGAACGGCTCCCGCCTACCTCCGGTCAATGGTCTCTAACTACACACCCTCAAGACCCCTACGCTCTGCATCTTCTGGCCGCCTCAGACCCACTCCTATCTGAGCTCCGGGAGGGTCATCAAAGAGAAGTCGCCTATTCTCAGTCCTTGCCCCACACTGGTGGAATGAACTACCCACCCCAGTTAGGACAGCTGAAATCCGCCAATCTTTCTCCGTCGACTAAAGACGCACTTCTTCAACCATTATCTGAAATAATAATAAAAAAAAAAGAATAAAAAAAAATCTAACCCTAACTAACCTTACTGTCATGCACTTGTCCTAATAAACTAACCTACACTGTAGCACTCAACACTTTGATGAACATTGTTACTCAAACTGCTGTCTACTGCTGTCTACTGCTGTCTACTGCTGTCTACTGCACTTCTACTGCTGTCTACTGCGCTTCTACTGCTGTCTACTGCGCTTCTACTGCTGTCTACTGCACTTCTACTGCTGTCTACTGCGCTTCTACTGCTGTCTACTGCGCTTCTACTGCTGTCTACTGCTGTCTACTGCACTTCTACTGCTGTCTACTGCGCTTCTACTGCTGTCTACTGCACTTCTACTGCTGTCTACTGCGCTTCTACTGCTGTCTACTGCTGTCTACTGCTGTCTACTGCGCTTCTACTGCTGTCTACTGCTGTCTACTGCTGTCTACTGCACTTCTACTGCTGTCTACTGCGCTTCTACTGCTGTCTACTGCGCTTCTACTGCTGTCTACTGCTGTCTACTGCTGTCTACTGCGCTTCTACTGCTGTCTACTGCGCTTCTACTGCGCTTCTACTGCTGTCTACTGCTGTCTACTGCTGTCTACTGCGCTTCTACTGCTGTCTACTGCGCTTCTACTGCTGTCTACTGCGCTTCTACTGCTGTCTACTGCTGTCTACTGCGCTTCTACTGCTGTCTACTGCGCTTCTACTGCTGTCTACTGTGCTTCTACTGCTGTCTACTGCTGTCTACTGCGCTTCTACTGCTGTCTACTGCTGTCTACTGCGCTTCTACTGCTGTCTACTGCGCTTCTACTGCTGTCTACTGCTGTCTACTGCTGTCTACTGCTGTCTACTGCGCTTCTACTGCTGTCTACTGCTGTCTACTGCACTTCTACTGCTGTCTACTGTGCTTCTACTGCTGTCTACTGCGCTTCTACTGCTGTCTACTGCGCTTCTACTGCGCTTCTACTGCTGTCTACTGCTGTCTACTGTGCTTCTACTGCTGTCTACTGCTGTCTACTGCGCTTCTACTGCTGTCTACTGCGCTTCTACTGCTGTCTACTGCACTTCTACTGCTGTCTACTGCTGTCTACTGCTGTCTACTGCGCTTCTACCGCTGTCTACTGCGCTTCTACTGCTGTCTACTGCTGTCTACTGCTGTCTACTGCACTTCTACTGCTGTCTACTGCACTTATACTGCTGTCTACTGCGCTTATACTGCTGTCTACTGCGCTTCTACTGCTGTCTACTGCGCTTCTACTGCTGTCTACTGCGCTTCTACTGCTGTCTACTGCGCTTCTACTGCTGTCTACTGCGCTTCTACTGCTGTCTACTGCGCTTCTACTGCTGTCTACTGCGCTTCTACTGCTGTCTACTGCACTTCTACTGCTGTCTACTGCTGTCTACTGCTGTCTACTGCGCTTCTACTGCTGTCTACTGGAGCCATATGAAATCTGTTTTATTTTTTTCCAAATTCCATTTCCATCCAGAGCAGCGGTGATGCGCTTCCTATGCACAGGTCAGCCCCTCGTGCAGTGGTTTCAGTCCACACGCACATCCTCCCTGCTGGCCAAACCCTAGAATGCAGCTAAATCCCCTCTGGCCCAGAAATGCATTTTCCCATAGAGACGGCCCATAGAGCAGTAATGCAATTAAGAAGAAGATACCTTCAACATGGAATATATCCTCTAATAACTTAGTTAAAGGGGACATGTATTGCTATTCCTTGCACTATTTGGGCAACTTTACACAATTCCTGTGAGTCTATGGAAGACATCTGTAAGGTTTTTTTCAAAAAAAAATGCTTTGTTTTATATTTCTAATGAAGTACTCAAAAGCATCATTTTTCAGCCTCAGGATTTCAGGCTGTTATTGGATGGGCTCCGCCCATAAGCGCTTTGACAGTCACCCACACAGCGTGATACATACGAGAGAGAGAGAGAGAGAGAGAGAGAGAGAGAGAGAGAGAGAGAGAGAGAGAGAGAGAGAGAGAGAGAGAGAGAGAGAGAGAGAGAGAGATGCGTCCCCGACACACACGCAGTCAAGTTTGTGTGTAAATGCTTCGACGAGGGAGAGAGATGGCACACACACATTTTTACACACACTTCTGCACGGTCCCGCCGGTCCCTCTCTCTCTCTCCCTCTCTATCTCTCTCTCTCCCTCTCTCTCGCTCGTTCGTTCTCTGCCTCTCTGTCAAAACCCGTTTGAGGAAGTGTCAGGTTACACTACAACCATAAAGGGGGCGTTACTGCAGACCAGCTACTTGCTACGTCGCATTGCGAGTCAAATCAGAACAGCTTAGTTGAGTGAGGGAAGATCTCGTGAACTCGAGACTAGACTGATGAGTCAATATGATAATTAACGACGCAGACCACATTGATATAATCCCCAATTGCTAGGAAATAATGCTAAACACTGGAAAAGGCTATTTATAATGCATGGGGCCTTTAATTATGTACTTTTTTTCTTTTTTTTAAGTCACCCAGAGCCGTAACTTGGTGATGTTGACTAGTAGAGCAGACGGGATCTATCTATCAGCTGGTGAAGTTGACTAGTAGAGCAGACGGCATCTATCTATCAGCTGGTGATGTTGACTAGTAGAGCAGAGAGCATCTATCTATCAGCTGGTGAAGTTGACTAGTAGAGCAGACGGCATCTATCTATCAGCTGGTGAAGTTGACTAGTAGAGCAGACGGCATCTATCTATCAGCTGGTGAAGTTGACTAGTAGAGCAGACGGCATCTATCTATCAGCTGGTGAAGTTGACTAGTAGAACAGACAGCATCTATCTATCTATCAGCTGGTGAAGTTGACTAGTAGAGCAGACGGCATCTATCTATCAGCTGGTGAAGTTGACTAGTAGAGCAGACGGCATCTATCTATCAGCTGGTGAAGTTGACTAGTAGAGCAGACGGCATCTATCTATCAGCTGGTGAAGTTGACTAGTAGAGCAGACGGCATCTATCTATCAGCTGGTGAAGTAGACTAGTAGAGCAGACAGCATCTATCTATCAGCTGGTGAAGTTGACTAGTAGAGCAGACGGCATCTATCTATCAGCTGGTGAAGTTGACTAGTAGAGCAGACGGCATCTATCTATCAGCTGATGATGCACTCCTTGTCAGTCGCTGCCCTGGGAGAACAGAGGCTGAGAGGAGGAAGAGGCTGAGAGGAAGAACAGAGGCTGAGAGGAGGAAGAGGCTGAGAGGAGGAAGAGGCTGAGAGGAGGAAGAGGCTGAGAGGAGGAAGAGGCTGAGAGAAGAAACAGAGGCTGAGAGGAGGAAGAGGCTGATACATGCTGATGCCCAGTGTTGTGCTAGTTACTGAAAAATAGTAACTCAGTTACTTTACTAGTTACTTCATTTCAAAGTAACTTCGTTACTGTACTAGTTACTTACACCCAAAAGTAATGAGTTACTGTGAAAAGTAACTATTTAGTTATTTAAAAAAAAAAAAAAAAAAAAAATTGCTCAAGTCCCATGCCCCATATACTCAAAATCGGTTGATCAACTTGACAGTTTCCATTCACATCACCGAACTCTGCTAAGCAATGTGGTCTAGAGCGTTTCATTATATATTCCCTCCCCGCTGTATGTATATTTCTCTCCCACCCACCCACCCCCTCCTAATGTACAGTCCCCTCCCCATCATATGTATATACTCTGTCAGGATCTAGGGGTAACAGTACTGTATATTGGAATACCGTTTATGTCACAAATGTATCAGTACTAAATACCTATATGTCCCTATGCCATAAATGTCATGTATGTTGTGTATGTCATAAATGTCTATATGAATTGAAAATGGGGGACCCTGATGGAAACAAGACAAACGTCTTTCTCAGGTCTGCATCCCCTTAACAATTGTATGTATTGAGCCGTACTGTATTGTACCCATTCTGCAATCTGTTAAATAAAGTTTTCATTCATTCATTCATTCATCCATTCATTAATTCATTCATAACCATCTTGCAGCGTTGTTATCAAAGCATTGCAACGTTAGAATAGTTAGGATATCAATTGTGCATGAAAGGACTATATTTATATTGTTTGATTAGTATTATGAGATTCCCTGGCAGATTTTGTACAGTCAAAATCCGTTGATCTTGAGTTTCAGTGAACACATTGCACTCACCGTCACCAGTCTGCGGTGGTCGAGATGTAACGTTAGTCCAGTTGACTCCAGCAGCCCTTCAAACATGTTCTTTATCTCGTTTCCATGTTGTATATTAATTATCTCTCCAAGTAGTTGCTAAATGGTTTGTTAGTTCGTTATTATTACTGCGTTCTTATTATGTAGATTCATAGCGAGCGTCCTCTTGTTGTTTACTGTAGAGAGCGCCTATTTCTTTCAGAACGTCAGTGGCCAATCAGAAGTGCGAAACCAGAATGAGGCTACGGAAAGAAATAATAATAATAATAATACTTCGTTTTATATAGCGCCTTTCAGTCTACAGTAAACAAAACAAACGCAGGCGAAATAAGGACGCTCGCTATGAATCTACATAAAAAGAACGCAGTAACGAACTAACAAACCATTCAGTAACGTAAGTAGCGTTACTGAATTTCAAAAGTAATGCGTTAGAGTACTAGTTGCGGCAAAAAGTAACTTCGTTTCTGTAACGCGTTACTTTGTAACGCGTTAGTCCCAACACTGCTGATGCCCAACAGTAGTGCATGTAGTTTCCACATGCTGCATTTGCAAGGCATACATGAACCCATAACTCAGTGTCAGGATCGCTGAACGTTCCCTGATTATGTCTAAAAATACCGTTGGTGGGAAACCACGTAGTGGAGGGACGCCTGCTCGTTCCCTGCCGTACGATTTCCTTGTATGACCTCTGACCTCTGGCGTTCTGAAATAACAACGCCGCTCTGCTTTGCTGTGGAGCGCAGCATAGCAGAAAATGATGCCATTACAGTATTTGGTAAACATTCCGGTCACACTGTAGCAGCGGAACCTTTTTAGAAGGTTGTTCTGAATCACCAACGATGTCCTCTGGCTGTTTATCTGAATAATACTTACTAATAATACTCTGAAATAATACGCCAGAGTCCTCCGTGATGGCTGGGAGCGGCTCATGATGTTTTGACACTAAAGTCCACCAACATACCAAATATGAACGCATATTCATATTCAGGTTTAGGCCTATTGTCTAGTAAGGGTGGGAATCACCAGTTTCATCCGATACGATACGATATCGATTCTTTGGACAACGATACGATATTTTCCGATAGGCACAGGAAGAACATACTGACTGAACTGTCCTGGGGCACAGGGAGAACATACTGACTGAACTGTCCTGGGGCACAGGAAGAACATACTGACTGAACTGTCCTGGGGCACAGGGAGAACATACTGACTGAACTGTCCTGGGGCACAGGAAGAACATACTGACTGAACTGTCCTGGGGCACAGGAAGAACATACTGACTGAACTGTCCTGGGGCACAGGAAGAACATACTGACTGAACTGTCCTGGGGCACAGGAAGAACATACTGACTGAACTGTCCTGGGGCACAGGAAGAACAAGAGTGAATTCTTAACCCTGCAAGACCCGGATATATTTCTACTTGCAATTTCTTTTTCAACCTTTCAGATGGTGTTGTAGGAGTACTTTGGAGAGGAAAATATAGTGTTTACATTTTTTTTTATGGTTTTATTGAATTGTTGTAATATTACAACGCTGGTTCTATCTGGTAGCAGAATTTCCTATAGGCCATTTTTACTCACTGTCAGAATAACATGTCAAATGTCTATATACTTCACTAATACAACTTAAGGGTTCATGTATATGGTTTAGGGCTGTCCCCGACTAAGGATTTGGATAGTCGACTATGATTGGCCGAAATTTGCAGATAGTCGACTATGAAAAAAAAAAATATATATATATATATATATATTGTTTTACATTTTTTATCATTCCATTTGGGCTGTGGGGGGTGCTTAATGTCTGAAGGAGTCGACGGAAGGCTTCTTGTCCTCTGCAAAAGCATGCAATTGGTCCACTGATGGATACATCTTGATATTTGTCTAGTCTAGTGTGTTCATTAGATGGGTGAAATCCTCTTTCAGTGCCTCTGTGCCTGTTTTCTTAGGCAGTTATATGTGTGCCATTAGCGTTAGCCACGCTTCTAGGCCTATTTTCTTTTGGAAAGAATGATAAAAAATATAATTATTAAAAAGAAATTATAATAACAATTTTTTTATTCAACTAAGAGGTTGGCAGTCGACTACGGCTCTTTTCGATCGATTAGTCGACTATTCGACTAATAGGGGTCAGCCCTAATATGGTTATGGTTTATTATTTGGCCTCAGAACAGTATACATTATGAATAATATTTGGCCTCAGAACAGTATACATTATGAATAATAACATCAATTAGCCATATTTTTAAGAATTGTGATTTTATTAAAAGAACAACAAAATGAAAAACAGTACAATAAATGTACTAAATAAACCTAATTACAATATACACTGGTCACACAATACTGTATTACCCCACCCAAGACCAATTACTGACAATTCACACCTTTTTTTTGTTGATAAAATACAAATGTTACACATTTGCAACTGTGGGTCTTGCAGGGTAAGAATGGGTTACTCTTTTAACCCGTATGACAGAAAGAGTTTAATCATCACTATGTTTTGCAGGTTTAATGGTTGAGGCCAGATTCCATACATTGTATTGTTAAATAAAATGCATGAAGCAGCACAGCTGTGTAACCTTCTGGTTACAGTATTTTAAAATCCACCTTTCCCATGATCCTCAGCGTTAGATGTGTCCAGTGCAGAGACGAGGAGTTACTAATTAAATGTCTCTAGTTTCAGCACCTGAGCGTCATTGAATCTTTGAACTCTATTCTTCTGAGGGCTGTCAAGAATCTAGGATTGTATTTTGGAATAGTATCTTGGTAGCTTATTTGCAAATATTTTTCTTGCTATTTCCATCATGGTAGTGACCAAGAAAATGGTGGAAATATCTCTGGTATCCTCGTTTACATTGGATTGTACCACAGTATTATTTAAGTACATTTTGATACATGACTTTTACCATGATAGTACCATGGTACATTATTTATACAACCATGGTAAAACTGAAATTACCATCAAACTACCATGATCCTTTTTTGTAACAATTGATACAAACTGTCAATATGTTAATATGAGCAAAGATTTGTCAGGTAAACCAGTTCATGTTGTGGGGACAGGTCTGCATCATTTCTCATTAAAAAGTAACTATGTAACAGACTAACAGTACTTCTTGTGAGCCACTCAGATAGTAGTTTAAAAAGTAACTATGCAACAGTACTTCTAGTGATCCACTCAGACAGATAGTAGTTTAAAAAGTAACTACTGTATGCAACAGTACTTCTAGTGATCCACTCAGATAGTAGTTTAAAAAGTAACTATGCAACAGTACTTCTAGTGATCCACTCAGACAGATAGTAGTTTAAAAAGTAACTATGCAACAGTACTTCTAGTGATCCACTCAGACAGATAGTAGTTTAAAAAGTAACTATGCAACAGTACTTCTAGTGAGCCACTCAGATAGTAGTTTAAAAAGTAACTATGCAACAGTACTTCTAGTGATCCACTCAGATAGTAGTTTAAAAAGTAACTATGCAACAGTACTTCTAGTGAGCCACTCAGATAGTAGTTTAAAAAGTAACTAAGTAACTATGCAACAGTACTTCTAGTGAGCCACTCAGATAGTAGTTTAAAAAGTAACTAAGTAACTATGCAACAGTACTTCTTGTGAGCCACTCAGATAGTAGTTTAAAAAGTAACTATGCAACAGTACTTCTAGTGATCCACTCAGATAGTAGTTTAAAAAGTAACTATGCAACAGTACTTCTAGTGAGCCACTCAGATAGTAGTTTAAAAAGTAACTAAGTAACTATGCAACAGTACTTCTAGTGAGCCACTCAGATAGTAGTTTAAAAAGTAACTAAGTAACTATGCAACAGTACTTCTAGTGAGCCACTCAGATAGTAGTTTAAAAAGTAACTATGCAACAGTACTTCTAGTGATCCACTCAGACAGATAGTAGTTTAAAAAGTAACTATGCAACAGTACTTCTTGTGAGCCACTCAGATAGTAGTTTGAAAAGTAACTATGCAACAGTACTTCTAGTGAGCCACTCAGATAGTAGTTTAAAAAGTAACTAAGTAACTATGCAACAGTACTTCTAGTGAGCCACTCAGATAGTAGTTTAAAAAGTAACTAAGTAACTATGCAACAGTACTTCTAGTGAGCCACTCAGATAGTAGTTTAAAAAGTAACTAAGTAACTATGCAACAGTACTTCTAGTGAGCCACAGTATAGTTTAGTTCATATTAATACTAGAAGATGTTAAAGTCACAGTAACTGAGTAAGTCATGTTGCACTTTCTGTTGACATCGTGGGTCAATGTTGTGATTACAGTGCTCACTTTATCTGTCTGTCTGTCTGTCTGTCTGTCTGTCCGTCCGTCCGTCCGTCCGTCCGTCCGTCTGTCTGTCTGTCTGTCTGTCTGTCTGTCTGTCTGTCTGTCTGTCCGTCCGTCCGTCCGTCCGTCCGTCCGTCTGTCTGTCTGTCTGTCTGTCCGTCTGTCTGGTCTGGTTGGGTCTGGCCGGGTCACACAGTGTAACGAGCATCTGTCTCTGTGCCCACTCCACTGTGAAAACATCTAAATATGAAATCTGACAGACTGAGCAGTGAGATAAAGACGCTGTGTCACCTGATACGTCTGGCCAGCACCCCCCCCCCCCCCCCCCCCCCCCAGAGACCACAGAGCCATTAAATAAAACCCTGCAACTGTAGCCGCGGGTCGAGGAGAACCCAGCCTCCTTCGACACGGAGGGGCTGCTGAGCCAGCTGTCAGAGCTCCTCCAGACCCCCGCTCCCCCAGACCCTCGCTCCTCCAGACCCCCGCTCCTCCAGACCCTCGCTCCTCCAGACCCTCGCTCCTCCAGACCCCCGCTCCTCGCTCCTCCAGACCCTCGCTCCGACAGGACCCTCGCTCCCCCAGACCCTCGCTCCTCCAGACCCCCGCTCCTCCAGACCCCCGCTCCTCCAGACCCTCGCTCCTCCAGACCCTCGCTCCCCGCTCCTCCAGACCCTCGCTCCTCCAGACCCCCGCTCCCCGCTCCTCCAGACCCTCGCTCCTCCAGACCCCCGCTCCCCGCTCCTCCAGACCCCCGCTCCCCGCTCCTCCAGACCCCCGCTCCTCCAGACCCCCGCTCCCCGCTCCTCCAGACCCCCGCTCCCCGCTCCTCCAGACCCCCGCTCCTCCAGACCCCCGCTCCCCGCTCCTCCAGACCCTCGCTCCTCCAGACCCTCGCTCCCCGCTCCTCCAGACCCTCGCTCCCCGCTCCTCCAGACCCCCGCTCCTCCAGACCCCCGCTCCCCGCTCCCCCAGACCCCCGCTCCTCCAGACCCCCGCTCCTCCAGACCCTCGCTCCCCGCTCCTCCAGACCCTCGCTCCTCCAGACCCTCGCTCCTCCAGACCCTCGCTCCTCGCTCCTCCAGACCCTCGCTCCTCCAGACCCCCGCTCCCCGCTCCTCCAGACCCTCGCTCCTCCAGACCCCCGCTCCTCGCTCCTCCAGACCCCCGCTCCTCCAGACCCTCGCTCCTCCAGACCCCCGCTCCCCGCTCCTCCAGACCCCCGCTCCTCGCTCCTCCAGACCCTCGCTCCTCCAGACCCTCGCTCCTCCAGACCCCCGCTCCTCGCTCCTCCAGACCCCCGCTCCCCGCTCCTCCAGACCCCCGCTCCTCGCTCCTCCAGACCCCCGCTCCTCGCTCCTCCAGACCCTCGCTTCTCCAGACCCTCGCTCCTCCAGACCCCCGCTCCTCGCTCCTCCAGACCCCCGCTCCTCCAGACCCCCGCTCCTCGCTCCTCCAGACCCCCGCTCCTCCAGACCCCCGCTCCCCGCTCCTCCAGACCCTCGCTCCTCCAGACCCTCGCTCCTCCAGACCCTCGCTCCTCCAGACCCTCGCTCCCCGCTCCTCCAGACCCTCGCTCCTCCAGACCCTCGTCTGGAGAGACCAGATTCAGGCTCACTGGAGCAGATGAATAGTCCTGGAGCACCAGATTCAGGCTCACTGGAGCAGATGAATAGTCCTGGAGCACCAGATTCAGGCTCACTGGAGCAGATGAATAGTCCTGGAGCACCAGATTCAGGCTCAGCGGAGCAGATGAATAGTCCTGGAGCACCAGATTCAGGCTCACTGGAGCAGATGAATAGTCCTGGAGCACCAGATTCAGGCTCACTGGAGCAGATGAATAGTCCTGGAGCACCAGATTCAGGCTGAGCGGAGCAGATGAATAGTCCTGGAGCACCAGATTCAGGCTCAGCGGAGCAGATGAATAGTCCTGGAGCACCAGATTCAGGCTCACTGGAGCAGATGAATAGTCCTGGAGCACCAGATTCAGGCTCACTGGAGCAGATGAATAGTCCTGGAGCACCAGATTCAGGCTCAGCGGAGCAGATGGAGAGTCCTGGCAGCTTCCAGGAAGCAGCACTGCGGCAGAAACAGCGGCACCAGGTGGAGGCTGCAGGCGGTGCGGGTGGAGACTCGCTTGCGGCCTGCGTCGGTAGCTCCACAACGAGCTGGAGAAGCGCTCGCTGCACACTTGATAACGCCACATCTCTCTCCCTCAATGAGGATCGGGAGGATCTACAGGGAGCTTAGATCAGCTGCGGCCGTGCTGGACGCCTCTCACAGACTCTCTGGGACTCGTGAGATCTGTCGCCTGCCCGGCTGATTGTTTACTCAACATATTGAGTTTCTCTCCAATGGCAGCTCCTCTGTATGTTATCATCCATCCCAGACACGACCTAATCTACTCGTCCTATTAACACAAATGCGAGCCGGCCAGGCCTCCGCGGACCACATGCGAGCTTCACCAGCCTCAGCCGCTCGGGGCAAAACGTACTCTGTGTTGTCTTGTTGGGGATTTGGACGTGTTTGAAACGTTCACTCGTTGAGACAAAAACGCCATTTAGCCAAGCAGCCGCTGGAATGTTGTCCAAACGAATGGAAATATCAAATGCGTTTGCTGTTTTAAAGAATCATATCTGAAAAGTGAATACAAGCTAGGTGTCGTTTAATAAGCTGTGTAAGGAGCGTTTAACACCATTGGAAAAGCCTGGTCACAGGGAAATTCAAGGACGGGTTCTCTTCTTTTTGTAAACATTGTCTGGCATGAGGTTGACTAGTACAGGCCGTAACTAGTAGGAGTGTAAAGGTACACGTATCCGTACCGAACCGCTTCAGTGTGTACCGTACCGAACAGCTGTGTACCGAACGAATACAACGGTATGTTAACCACTAACGACCGCCCACGGGGGCTGTTTTTTATACAATCTAATAAGATTATTATTATTATTTTTCTTTTTTTTACAAGTCGATTATTCATTTCAATATAGAATATTTGTTGACAGCCCTACGAGTACAATTAGTTACTGCCAGAGGTGCGTTGCTCATGGGACGGGGTTGCACGACGTGCAACCAAGCTTTTGTGAACAGAGACCGTGCACGTGGCGTCATTAAAAGGTGTGTGATACTAGCAGTGTCTCGTTCCCTGGAGGTGTGATATACTAGCAGTGAAGGCTGTCCCCGAAGCCTGTTTTTGGGATTCGAACTTCGTCAGGGTTTTTCGAACGGACGTTCGAAACTTCGTTTTTAATTAAAAAATATATATATTTTAAAAAGATATTAAAATATTTTTTTTTCAAACTAAATCCTCAATTTGAATAAGGTGATTAATCTGATTAAATTAGTATTTTTTTTTTATTAAATCAACTTTCCAGCCCCAGACCCAGCCCAACTAAATCAACTTTCTTTAACACATTGAGAGCCACGCCCCTATGCCCAGATAAGAGGTCAGGGATATTTGCGAACGCTTAAACTATAGCTTAAATTATGGCTATGGGTCTAAAACACCCCTTGCTTATCAATGACTTGCTTGCAGTCAACATGTACAAAACAGATTGTTTTTTCATTGGTCATTTCAGTTCTAGTAATTTCAGAGAAATTCAGGGATAATAGCCCTTTAGTGGAATACACAAAACACGTTGTAATTTTTCGGCTGATTTATGAATAGTTTTCAAATAAATGCTAGATTATCGATAGTATATGTGTACTTATGCACGCTAGAGAAGCGGGCTGAAAAATCGATTATCTATGCCGTGCTTAGCGCTAACGTTACGCACACATACACACACGTTGTGATCGCTGTGAAAAAAACATCTGATTAATCCAAAACTGGTAACATAAAGTCCTTACCTCACATCAGATGAGATTAATCCAATTCCTGATCGCCATTCCAAATATCGATCGCGTTTATTGATCCAACGTTACACTCCGAAACAGATAATCGACGCTTCTTCCAGTCCCCTCAGTCAATGCAATAGTATCCAGATGCATGCCCCAGAAGTAAAACGTGGACCGGAGTTATTTTTTCGATGCACCTTTTCAGCCAATCCAATCCAATGATGTGCAATACCATCCAGGAGACGATAGACGGCGGTATTTGCCCTTTTCGAGCTCAGAGCCATTCCCAATGATAATGTCAGGTTGGATGGATAAAAAATGAATGGATATTGCTAATAAAAGAAATAACGAGAAAAAAACTAGAAAACTCGTCATTGGCACTCAACGCATGGCGAGTTAAGACGACAAATCTCGTCGTTGGCACTCAATGTGTTAATGAATATAACTCATCAGTGTTAATACTATAATATTAGTGTAGCCTAATCTTTATCTGCAACTGTGAATAAAACCCCCATTGGTTTAAACAGAATGAATAAAAAAAAATATATATATATATATATATATATATATATATGAAAAATTGAAAATTCTAATGTTGATTGAACGAAGGTTCGAACGTTCGAACGTTTGGGCTTAGCCAGCCCTACCAGCAGTGTGTCGTTCCCTGGAGGTGTGTGATATACTAGCAGTGTGATATACTAGCAGTGTATCGTTCCCTGGAGGTGTGTGATATACTAGCAGTGTGTCGTTCCCTGGAGGTGTGTGATACTCACAGTGGCATGGAGTCGTCCTCTTTTATTCATGGCCAGGAATCTGTTACTATGGACTCCTTTGATGCCGATGACTCCCTGAGAAACAGCAAACAGCTCCAGGACACCTGGGAGAACAAACAACAAGCTACTTCACTGCTCTGCCTCTCACTGAGGGTCGGCTCTGTGTGGCGGTGTACAGTGTTCATTTAGTCAACGGAAATTATGACTAAATATGGTCATCAACGAAGCTTCTCCCCCTGACGACAACGAGACGAGACGTCACGTTAATGGAGATAATGGCACTTATAATTAACGTGACTAAATGATTCATGCAATGTCGTTGACTAAAAACGACGACACAAAATGTAGTTTACAAAATAAAGACTTTTAACAAATCAACCTTTCACCTTCAACGTCATCACTCTGTTTACATGCTAGCTAACAGGAACTCATTTGTCGACAGGAAAGTAACAAACACTATTGTCCGTGCGGAACCCTTATCCCCAACATATAGTTCCGTGGGTGAATTAGGTTGAGTGGGGAGACTAAACAAAAAAGACAAAATCGAGACTAAACAAAAAAGACTACAACTAAAGTGCTCAGACCTGTAGTTGACTAAAAATTTACTAAATGAAAAATAGATAAAGGTGACAAAATATGATGAAAACTAAAAAGAGCATTTGAGACATCATCATCATCATCATCATTTATTTATTCGTACATGGAATTACCACAGTCCAACAGTACATATTAATATAACTCACCAAATCACATGACTAAGACTCAAACAAAAATGTAAAATAGCGGACAAAATTAACACTGGTGGTGTATCTGAACCACTGCTCTGCCTCTCACTTCTGATATAAAGGCTCACAGATATAAAGGCTCACCGATATAAAGGCTCACAGGTATAAAGGCTCACAGGTATAAAGGCTCACAGATATAAAGGAGACTCACAGATATAATGGCTCACAGATATAAAGGAGACTCACAGGTATAAAGGCTCACAGATATAAAGGCTCACAGGTATAAAGGCTCACAGGTATAAAGGCTCACAGATATAAAGGAGACTCACAGATATAAAGGCTCACAGGTATAAAGGAGACTCACAGATATAAAGGCTCACAAGGCTCACAGATATAAATGCTCACAGACAGGGCCGCCTCAGGGGGTGTGCGAGCAGTGCGGTCGCACAGGGCCTCGCGGGAAGGGGGGCCTCGCAAAAAAAAAAAAAAAAAAAAAAAAATTATTAATTTTTTTTTTATTATTATTTTTTTTTTTTTTTTTTTTTTGCGAGGCCCCCCTTCCCGCGAGGCCCTTTTTCATCACAGACCTAAAATCTAGTTTTGCTTATATGCTTATATATTTCACATTAGACACGTTTGTAGAATGTGTCTGACTTGTTCCTGGGTCTGCAGTCCTGCAGCTGCAGACATACTCACTATTGGAGCTCAGCCTCTGGGGTTCTGCAGCAGCATTGGTTTCAACGAAGGGAGTGGTTTTACTTCATCATGTGTAGACAGTGTAGACGCCGGCAGCGTGAGTCGGCTGCGTTTGACATTTTCGCGCGTGCAGCTTTTGACTATGCTTAGTTATGCCCAATAGCCAAGACGAAGAAAGAGGTCGGTCATTATCACGTTAGCTAATCTATCCAGAGGAGCGCGGCGAGGCGAGTGGATGTCTTTTCAAAAGAAGCAATACGCCGAAAGGTGTCCAGTCTGCCGGAAAGTACTCGAAGAAGAAGAAGAAGAAATTACACCGTGGGGCCAAGAAAGTTTCCTTCCACGTTGATACTGCGTTATGGTGAGTGACCGTGAGTCAACATATGATTATATACCCGCCGTGGATCTGTCTTTCTCTATCTGGAGCCAAACTGGTCGACGAGCTAATACTACTAGTAGCTAACGCTAACGGTGTGTGCCTGGTGGTGAGAGCACCTGGTTGTATGCAGCTACATAGAGCCACGTGCCTGATTGAGCTAACTGTTAGCCAGACGCCATGTGTGGGCTGGCTGGCTGGCTGTCGGCCCACCACGTCCTCCCCACACCCAGTCTCCTCGGCCGGAGCCGTGGCCCCCCGTACTATACCAGGAGGGAGGGGTGGGGAGCGAAGGTGGAGGGAGGCGCGCTGAGGCCTTTCGTCAACGTGGAGACCTGTGTTGCGGCCTTTCGCCCTGCGCCCTCGTGCAGCCAGGTAACTAAGATTAATGAAAATGTCATGACATTACCCCACTCTTACTTCCTTCCCCTCCCGAATGTTTTGTTAATAACGATGTTTTTTTCCAGGCAAAACATATGCTACTTCACAACATTTGGAGATACGACATGTGCTGTGTGTGAATGGTGTAGCTTGTGTAGCTTGTGTAGCTTGTGTAGCGTTGGGCCATAGGCCAAAGCTGTGTGTGGCCTGGTGTCACAGAGTACCTGGCTAGCCTATTTAGCTGATGTCGGCCATTGGCTCCTTGCTTTGGTTTCTCTGGTATACCCTGCTCTTCTTGTTGGATTTAAGTGTTGATCTTTGTCCTTTTGAATCTGTCATACATGCTCTAGTCTCTAACACACACACACATGACAAACACACATGTTCTCTCTCTCTCTCTCTCTCTTTCTAACACACACAGTCTGCCTATGGCGGCCTTTCTCGATGGCTAGGCTGTGCTCAAGGATCTTCAGTCACAGTGCTCAGGTATTCTGCCACTGTGTACTCTCTGTTTAGGGCCAAATAGCATTTCAATTTCTTTCCAATGTGTCTCTCTCTCTCTCTCTCTTTTGATCTTTGTCCTTTTGAATCTGTCATACATGCTCTAGTCTCTCTCTAACACACACACACATGACAAACACATGTTCTCTCTCTCTCTCTCTCTGTACACTGTATATTGACTGTAGAACGGGAGCTCTCTTTCGCTCTCTCTTTTGCTATATGTTGACTGTATCATGCCCCGCCTCGGGCAGCGCTATTATTTAAGAATATGTTGACTGTATATATAAAAAAAAAAAAAAAAGAAAAAAAAATATATATTAATAATAATAATAATATTTTTTTTTTTTTTTTTTTTTACCTTTGGGGGGGGGGGGGGGGGGGCCTCGCGTTAAATCTCGCACAGGGCCTCGCATTTCTCCCAGGCGGCCCTGCTCACAGATATAAAGGCTCACAGATATAAAGGCTCACAGGTATAAAGGCTCCTTGAACTTGAGGTATAAAGGCTCAAAGATATAAAGGCTCACAGGTATAAAGGCTCACAGATATAAAGGCTCACAGGTATAAAGGCTCAAAGATATAAAGGCTCACAGATATAAAGGCTCACAGGTATAAAGGCTCACAGATATAAAGGCTCACAGGTATAAAGGCTCACAGATATAAAGGCTCACAGATATAAAGGCTCACAGGTATAAAGGCTCACAGATATAAAGGAGACTCACAGATATAAAGGCTCACAGATATAAAGGCTCACAGATTAGGGGTGTAAAGGTACACAAAAACCACGTTTCGGTACGTACCTCGGTTTTGAAGTCAAGGTTCGGTACGGGTTTTCGGTACAGTGGGAGAAATTTTGGCTTTCCATGTTCCACTCAGGGCTGATGTAGTGTGCAGTAACTAATTGTACTTGTGGGGCTGTCAACGAATATTCTATATTGAAATTAATAATAATAATAATTATATTAATTTAATTTATATAGCGCTTCTCAATAACCCGAAGTCGCTGACAATAGTCGGGAGCAAAAGTAAAAACAAAGAAACAAAAGCAAAGAAACAAAAACAAAGAAACAACAAAGAAACAAAAACAAAAGGAACATGAGACCATGGGGGGAACAGGGAAGACAGCATGATAGCACAAAAAGACTGGAGACAGACATCAATCAGGTTGGAGGGGGGGGGGTTTATGGGTGGGGGGGGTTGAAGGCAAGGGAGAACAGGTGGGTTTTGAGGCGAGCTTTGAAGGTGGAGAGTGTAGGGGAGTCTCTGATGGACTGGGGGAGGGAGTTCCAGAGTCGGGGTGCAGTACGAGAGAAGGCCCGATCTCCAAAGTTTTTAAGCTTGGATGTCGGGACAGTGAGGGAGGCAGTGGAGGAGGACCGGAGGGAACGGGTGGGGCGGTAGGGAAGAAGGAGATCGGTCAGGTAGGGGGGGGCCAGGCTGTGGAGGGCTTTGAAGGTGAGGAGTAGTGTTTTAAAGTTTATGCTGTGTTTGATCGGGAGCCAGTGGAGGGAGTGGAGGACAGGAGTGATGTGTTCGCGGGACCGGGTGTTAGTGAGGAGGCGGGCGGCTGAGTTTTGGACCATTTGCAGTTTATGGAGGGAGCGGGAGGTGATGCCAGTGAGGAGGGAGTTGCAATAGTCCAGGCGGGAGGAGATGAAGGCGTGAATGAGGGATTCCGCAGCAGGGGGGGAGAGGCAGTGACGGATTTTTGCAATGTTGCGGAGGTGAAAGTAGGATATTTTTACGATGGAGCGGACGTGGGGGTCAAATGAGAGGGTGGGGTCAAGGAGGACACCAAGGTTTCGGACTAGGGGGGAGGGGGTGATGGTGGAGTCGTTGATGGTGAGTGTGATGGGTCCGGATCTGGTGAGGGTGGTTTTGGTGCCAATAATGAGAAGTTCAGTCTTGTCACTGTTCAATTTGAGGAAGTTGTGAGTCATCCAAGTTTGGAGTTCGGTAATGCAGGATTCGATGTGACTGAGGGGTGGGCTGTGGGGGGATTGTGTACTAATGTAGATTTGGGTGTCATCAGCGTAGCAGTGGAAGTTGAGGTGGTATTTACGGATGATGTGACCAAGGGGGAGAATGTAGCAGATGAAGAGCAGGGGGCCAAGGACTGAGCCTTGGGGGACCCCCTGTGTGACTGGGGAGGGGGAGGAGGTGTGGTCGGAGAGGGAGATGAATTGGTGTCTGTCTGTGAGGTAGGAGTGCTGTGCCCTCAACACCCAGTTGGTGCAACCTTTGGAGGAGGATGGAGTGACACACTGTGTCAAAGGCTGCACTGAGATCGAGTAGGATCAGGATGTTGAGGGCACCGGAATCAGCGGAGATGAGGAGGTCGTTGATGACCTTTACCAGTGCAGTTTCAGTGCTGTGAGCGGGACGGAAGTCAGACTGAAGGGGTTCATAGAGGGTGTTGGACTGGAGATGGGAGTGGAGTTGGGAGGCAGCAATGCGTTCCAGTGTTTTAGAGAAAAAAGGAAGATTGGATATGGGGCGGTAGTTGGAGAGGTTGGATGGGTCAAGAGTGGGTTTTTTCAGGACAGGGGTGACAGCGGCGAGTTTATAGGGGGAGGGGACGTGGCCTAGGGATAGTGACTGTTTGAAAAGGGCGGTGAGGTGGGGGATGAGAGCAGGGAGGCAGGCTTTGGTGAGAGTAGGGGGTCAAGGGAGCAGGTAGTGGTCTTGGAGGTGGTCATGAGGTCCGTGATGAAGGAGGAGTCGACTGGGGCAAAGGCAGTAAAAGGGGTGGGAGGGATGGAGTCAGGTGGGGGGAAAATGATAGTGGGGGGGGGGGGGCGAGGGTGGGGGAATTGGCGATGCGGGCAGTCAGTGAGCTGTTGATTAGAGATATTTTATTATTGAAGAAGAGGAGAAACGAGTTGCAGAGGTCAGGGGAGGAGAGTGAGTTATTGTCCGGGGGTTGTAGGAGTTTCTTGACAGTGGAGAAGAGGGTCCGGGGGTTGCGGTTGCTGCTGTTGATGATGGTGGAGTAGTGGGCAGATTTGGCAGCTTGGAGTGCATCACGGTAGGAGTAATTGTAATTGTAATAATTTTTTTTTATAATAATTATTCTATTAGATTGTGAAAAAAGTAGTCGTTAACATACCGTTGTATTCGTTCAGTACACTACACAGCCGTTCGGTACGGTACGGTACACACTTAAACGGTTCGGTACGGATACGTGTACCTTTACACCTTTACATCACAGATATAAAGGCTCACAGATATGAAGGTTCACACTGTCCCCTGGTTTGGTGTCTGGAAGGTCTCGCTAGTCTCACTGGATGAAAGATTATACTGTATATATGACCATGTGGACTCTCCAAAACACAACAATTATAAATACAATCACGTGGACTCCCCTAATCATAACAATCACGTTCGCTATTAACACTTTAACTGCCGGAAGACGCTTTTAGGCATCCTTCCCCGCCATGCTCAAGTTGCCGAAGACGCCGTAACTCGTCTTTGATATCAATATTTCAAAAATCTGTGATCGTAATCATATTTCCTTTCCGGGGGCCCTGAGACACAAGTGTGATCTCCTCTCAATCCTCTAGCGGTTCAAGACCGCCATCTGGTGGCCGATCGGCAGATCGAAAAAACGGATGTTACCTTTAACCCGGTAGGACTCACTCCATATGGGGTCCGGGCACTCGCTAGTGTTAGAGAGACTCAGTCTTCACACAGTGAACATCGATCGCTGCAAATAACTCGAAAAAACAACATGATTTGGACGTATATATTATTATACAACCTGGAAATGGACCGGATATTTCTATATCCCATAATAGGAAAATGTCTGTTCCACGCTCATCGCCCAACGGCGCGAGGAAGATACGGTAAGATTCAGCGTTATTTTTCAATGTGTACGATACTAACTGCTATGATGAACATTTGACCCACATTAGATGAATGGTATAACGCTGCCCACGGAATTATAAACGCCCCCTCGGCCATCCGGTCAACATCAGATTACGTGTAGTAACTTCCAGAAGTCCGTCCAGTTGGATTTTTTTATATCGCGCCGATTGCTATCAAACTGTATTTGATCATCAATATAATGCATTTGGGGCTATAAATCACGTTCTGGAGAAAGCTGCAGAAAGAGATGAAAACATACTTATACTTTAGATCATATTTTAGTATGAATATGTGAATGAAAAAGTTTAACGTTGCTTCACCCTGAACAATACATATAGGACTTTGAATGGGCCCTAATAATGGCAATTTAGCAATAGAATTTAAAAAGTTATAGCCCTGCAAAGAAGGGGAATTTCTCCATAGACAAATAGAGCCGGCAACCTATGGTATATCATGAATTTAGCCTTAGGCAATCAAAGTGTTAAGTAAAAGCAAAATCATATGTTTGGGGAGGAGAGGTTAGTATTCCAATAGTTCCCAGCAACTATCAAATAGCAATTATATAGTAATATTCCACTCTAAAACTCAATTCATTAGTAATACTAGTAGTCGTTTAAATCGTTAACACTTTCTGCGCCAAAAACGTCTTACAACAGGTTTCAAGTTCATGCTAATTCTGCCAGATCACAGCGTACAACGTTATTTTTTATCATATTTCATATTTTCGTCATGGTATTCATATTTCACTCACGGAGCCTTGTCTGATGCTGTGGGACTCAGCACAACTCTGCAACGCTTCAATACTGCCACCTCCTAATTACGTCCGGCCACTCGCATATCATCCCAGGACTCTAGCCACACACTGTGGATATGGATCGCTGCCATAACTCAATAGTCGATATGATTTGGGCGTGTATTAGTATTATACAAACCGGAAATGGATCGCCTCGATCCCCATCAAATAACTGGGATCTGTTTGCTCCAGTATCATCGCCCAACGGTAAGAGGAGGCTGCCGTGACTTTCAGCGTTTTTGTTTATTATTATCGATGCAAACTGCTCTGATCTATATATCACACATACTACATAAATCATTTAACGACGATCACGGAATTATAAACGACACCCCCCCCCCCCCAGTTCACCCGCGCATGATCAGTCATAACGTTTAGGACCATGTACAGTTGACATTTTTTATATAGCGTGGATCGGTATCAAACAGCATTTGATAATCTAATATATGCATTTATGCTTATCTCACGTTCTAGGAATGACTGCAGAAAACGATAAAATCATATTTATACTCTAGACCAGGGGTAGGCAACCCTAGGCACGCGTGCCTGCATAGGCACGCGGGGGCATTTGCATAGGCACAGGGGGCAGCATTAAAAAAAGAAAAAAAAAAAAAATTTGTTTTGGTTTTTTTTGATTTTAAATATTATAGTGAAATATTTTGCACTGTTGTCGCATTTATCTTATTGAAATCCTCCCACAGGTTCTTTTTACTACCACATATTTAATTGAGACCCTTTATTTGTTTATTATTTCAATTTAGCTGGAAATACATTGCTACATCATTCAGTAACATTTGCAGAGCCTTATAACAAAAACATTATTATGGTCACCATTGTGACCAGTGGGATTAATCAACACATTTTATTATTTATTTTTCTATTTCATTGAACATTGCACATGTTAAAAGCCATTTTTTTTACTCAAAATGTGAGTATTACCAAGTCAACTTGTGTTCTTAAAACAATGACAATAAACATAGTTTTATTAGGTTGAAATAATGTGGTTGTGTACTTATTTTTCTGTTAACTTATTATGGGTTGAAAACTGAAAACCTTAATGCACAGTAACTGAACAAAATATTTTTAAGTTCTGGTAACTTATTATTATATTCTTTTTTACAGTGTAGTCTTGCAATCAATCAAAACTTATTTACACGATATACCTCACATTCACCCTCCATTCACATCCTGGTGTTCTCCATTAGGCCTGTAGGTGGAGCTATGACAGCACACGTACAGTACACTCACCGATGGTGTGTGATGTGTCCAAAAATGAATGGGCAAATGTGAGTGAAATGGTCGCACTGTATGCAGCTGTTTGTCTGCATTGCATTCCCCCCCCCCCCAACTCAGATTTAGGGTTGATACAACCATCATAATAATATTGTTAATAATAACAATAACAATAATGATGTAATAATGTAAAAATTATCATTAAAAAGACCTGATTATGAGAAAAAAAAATTACGATGCATGGAATATTGTTGAGGCACACTAGTTACAACTATATTTCAAACAGGCACTCCATGTCAAAAAGGTTGCTGACCCCTGCTCTAGACGGTATTTTCGTATGAATGTGTGAATGAAAAAGTAAAACGTTCCTACATCCTGAACGATAGATAATCGATGTTGAATGGGCCATAGTAATGTCAATTTAGCAATACAATTTAAAAAGTTATAGCCCTGCAAAGAAGGTAAACATCTCCATAGACTTAGACTGGTGGCAGTGATCAAACATTGATGGATATAAGCGTGGCAGTTAATGTGTTAATAGCAAACCACTTCACCACAGTCTGCAGTTGTTTTTAATTATTTTAAATAGTGCTGTCAGGCGATTAAAAAAATTAATCTAATTAATTACAGGATTTGTAATTAATTAATCTAATTAATCGCATTTTAATCGCATAACCATTTTATGCCTGATATTCTATATTCTATAATCATATTTCAAATTGCATGTGTCCGGATGGCAGAATTCAGTACTGTATCTACAAAACCTTCTGTTTAATCATCTTCCATCTATTAATTTGCTTAGATTTTTCAGGTCTGGTCAATTTGAGCATGGTGTTATTCACAGTCAAAGATAAAAAAAAATTGTATTGATATTCTCATTTGGTTCATTACAATTTACTCAAGCCTAGTAACAGACACAGTATTTCTGACACTGGGAATACATTCCCTGAGATCCATAGATGTCCCTAGAATCATATACCAAGAACATGCAAATGGACCATATAAAAAAAAGTCTGTAATGTGTATTCTACGTTCTTATGGAATGAATGAGATAAAAAAAATGTTATTTATAAAAAAAAAAAAAAAAGTTTTTTTGTAATTAATTTTGAGTTAATTTTCATAACGCGATAATTTCCTGTGTAATTAATTAATCTAATTAACGCGATAAACTGACAGCCCTAATTTTAAATGTTTAATTGATTGACATTTCTCTATCTGTATTGTCTCTGTATTTATTATGTTGTATTTCTCTACGTCATTGTAAATAGAGAAAAAAAGAGCTTGAATGGTCCTACGAGATGAAGTAAAGATTGAATAAACCTATACATTAAAAATAAATTCAGTAAATGTCTTAATTACATCCATATTGTGCGTCAGAACAGTGTTATGTTTGTACATTGAGTATCTAAAGTTCACTATTGGTCATTTTGGCCATTGTCACCTTGTTTAAAGATAGAATCTGTAATGCAAACATCAAACAGTGACCTCTAGTGTTGGTCTGTTGTGTGGGTAGAGGTTTAGTAACTTGTTAACCCTTTCACTACCACACTACGTAAGGGATAATGTATAGCTACGAGGTCATTGTCGCAAAATAATTGACCGACACAGAGTTTAAAATACCGAGGCGCCTCGCTGAGGTGTTTTAAACGTCAGTGAAGGTCAATTATTTTGCGACAATGACCGAGTATAGCTATACATTATCCCGCTTATTACATGACTAACTTACTAACAATATACCTAATTCATTTTACACCATCGACAAGACGAGATCAAATGCAGACACAGTTGTTCTGTGGCTCCGTCCGCTGTCAGCCCAAATAAAGTTATTATTATCGCCGGCAGGTGTGTGGACTGATTGCACTGCTGCAGTGTGTGTCAGTGGGCTTGATTGCGAACAGCTGCGAAAAACAATAATCACCGGTGGTTATCGAAAAATTATTCACCGCTGTCAGGGGCTATTGACCAATCACAATCAAGCATTTCGGCGAATGTTAAAACACCATGTAATAAAGAAGGTTAACCGTCTGTAGTGTGGTAGTGAAAGGTTAACCGTCTGTAGTGTGGTAGTGAAAGGTTAACCGTCTGTAGTGTGGTAGTGAAAGGTTAACCGTCTGTAGTGTGGTAGTGAAAGGCTTAACCTTCTGTAGTGTAGTTGTGAAAGGGTTAACCATTTTGTAGTGTGGTAGTGAAAGGGTTAACCTTCTGTAGTGTAGTTGTGAAAGGGTTAACCATTTGTCGTGTGGCAGTGAAAGGGTTAACCTTCTGTATCGTCGCAGTGAAAGGGTTAACCATTTTGGTAATGTGGTAGTGAAAGGGTTAACCTTCTGTATCGTTGCAGTGAAAGGGTTAACCATTTGGTAGTGTGGTAGTGAAAGGGTTAACCTTCTGTATTGTCGCAGTGAAAGGGTTAACCATTTGGTAGTGTGGTAGTGAACGGGTTAACCTTCTGTAGTGTCACAGTGAAAGGGTTAACCATTTGGTAGTGTGGTAGTGAAAGGGTTATAGTGTTCATTTGTCCAGACCTCTCTTGGCAGAGCCTGAGGCGTGGCCAGCAACCCCTCCCCTATCCCCACACATCAGAACAAAACAAAAAATGTAAACAAAGTGTGATACCCAGCGGGGCTCTTTTGCCTAGAGGTCACTGTTTGGCAGCATTACAGATTCTACCTTTAACACTTTGGACGCCAACAACGAGTATACTCGTTATTGCCCGCCATGCGTTGTGCGCCAACAACGAGGGAATTCGCTTTTGGGATCAATATTTCATTTTTTCACCATGGCATTCATAATTCATCCAGCCTCCCTCCGGGATGCAGCTGGACCCTGTTCTGATATTGCAACGCCTCAATACCTCCGCCTGGTGGATTTCGGGCGAGTTACACTCCACGCCAAACCGGAAGTGGCGCTCGGTGCATCAGGGAAATTCCTCCGCCAGAGATATATTGTAACGTGGGTCTAGATACACAATCGAGTGCATTGGGATCGCTTTCGAAACGCAATAATCAATATGATTTCGGCGTTTATTGCGTCATACAAACGGGAAATGGGTCTAGCAGATCGACGTCAAATAATTGGAATATTTTTCCTCCAGTCTCATCGGCGAACGGTAAGAGGAATCTAACGTTATTTTCAGCCCGATTGTCCATTTCTTTGTTTGCAATCAGTCTGATCAACGTATCAACCCATACTAAATAAAGCCGCCACTGATGATCAAGGAATTATAAACGACCCCCCCCCCTTTCCTTCACGCATGATGAAGCATAATGTATACCGATCATATACATTTGAATTTTTTAATATAGCGTGTATAGGAAAGAAACGCCAATCGATAATCTATCATATGCGTCGGGGCCTATAACTCGCATTTTAGGAATTACTGCAGAAAACCTTAAAAACATACTTATATTCACGACGGTATTAACACAACAATGTATGAATGAAAAAATATAACGTTCCCACATCCGGCACGATAGATACCCAATGTTGAATGGGCCATCGTAATGTCGATATAGCTATAATATTTAAAAAGTTATAGCCCTGCAAAGAAGGTAAACATCTCCATAGGCTTACAGCGCTGGCAGACTGGGCACAAAGATGGGCATACTGCGTGGCAGACAATGTGTTAACAATCGGGAAGTGCCACAAGCTGTTTGTTTACATGTCTCCTTGCTGCCTTCTAGTGGTAAGAAAACAAGTATTGCAGGTTTACTTTTTGCCTGACACGGTATTGCAAATCTTTGGATGTAAAATATTACAGTATTTTCCCCTTCAAAATACCTGTGAATTTGGAGGCCCTTTCCATGTGAGCTAGCATGAAAAGCAACGCAATGCAACTCCATATCAGCCAATACCGACACACTAACATATCAGTCAACCCTAGGATATGGGTCTATTCTATTGCAGACAAACAAACAATATAGCCCCAAAATATAGCAGACACAGTTAAAAATGTGTATGTATCTGTTTTCCAGTGTTGGTCTTTGTATCAAAAACCCATTTCACTGTAGAATAAAGACACGTCTCCCTTCCTATTTTTCCAATTTTGGTGACGGGCGACAGTGGCTCAGGAAGTAGAGCAATCATCTGCTAATCTGGAGGTTCCCGGTTCGATTCCCGGGAACCGTGTCGAAGTGTTCTTGAGCAAGACACTTAACCCCTAACTGCTCCCGGTGAGTCGGTTGGCACCTTGCATGCCCGCCTCCGCCGTCTGTGTGTGAATGGGTCAAATGTTAGGAACAAATTGTAAAGCGCTTTTGATAAAAGCGCTATATAATTGCACCATTTACCATTTACCCTTTGTTTACATTTGGATCACGGATTGGGCCTTTAAGTAAGTAGTGTGTACGTCCGGTGTTTCATATGGACAAGTTTGTTAATGCGCGCCCTGAAAACATAAAAATGCTGTCATAACTTATTACAGTTAGGTTTCAATTAGGTTTCTCATAAACATTGCCTGGATTGTCCTCAAACTAAAGAGAGACATGTGGTAGTATACACCCTCCCCAGACCGACAGAGGAGACATGTGGTAGTCTACACCCTCCCCAGACCGACAGAGGAGACATGTGGTAGTCTACACCCTCCCCAGACCGACAGAGGAGACATGTGGTAGTCTACACCCTCCCCAGACCGACAGAGGAGACATGTGGTAGTCTACACCCTCCCCAGACCGACAGAGGAGACATGTGGTAGTCTACACCCTCCCCAGACCGACAGAAGAGACATGTGGTAGTCTACACCCTCCCCAGACTGACAGAGGAGACATGTGGTAGTCTACACCCTCCCCAGACCCACAGAGGAGACATGTGGTAGTCTACACCCTCCCCAGACCGACAGAGGAGACATGTGGTAGTCTACACCCTCCCCAGACCGACAGAGGAGACATGTCGTAGTCTACACCCTCCCCAGACCAACAGAGGAGACATGTGGTAGTCTACACCCTCCCCAGACCGACAGAGGAGACATGTGGTAGTCTACACCCTCCCCAGACCGACAGAGGAGACATGTGGTAGTCTACACCCTCCCCAGACCGACAGAGGAGACATGCGGTAGTCTACACCCTCCCCAGACTGACAGAGGAGACATGTGGTAGTCTGCACCCTCCCCAGACTGACAGAGGAGACATGTGGTAGTCTACACCCTCCCCAGACCGACAGAAGAGACATGTGGTAGTCTACACCCTCCCCAGACTGACAGAGGAGACATGTGGTAGTCTACACCCTCCCCAGACCGACAGAGGAGACATGTGGTAGTCTACACCCTCCCCAGACTGACAGAGGAGACATGTGGTAGTCTACACCCTCCCCAGACCTACAGAGGAGACATGTGGTATAGTCTACACCCTCCACAGACTGACAGAGGAGACTTGTCTTATCTTATAAAGGATATCTTATTTCATCTTATAAAGGAGTATCTTATCTTATCTTATAAATCTTATAAAGGAGTATCTTATCTTATAAAGGAGTATCTTATCTTATTATAAATCTTATAAGGGAGTATCTTGATACCCAGTTCTACACCTTCATTGCAAACACGTGGCACCTGTCATAGAAGGGGGTCAAACTTGTACTAAATTGGTGGACAGTAACCCAACTAATAATGACAACCCGCCGCATCGCTGTGATGACAGTCGTTCCCGTCCCCAATCCAAAACATCCTAGTGTCCTCACGCACCTGTTACTCATTCACACACACACACACACACACACACACACACACACACACACACACACACACAGTCACACACACACACACACACACACACACACGCACACACACACGTACAGTATACCTGCCAACGTCGTAAATGGATACACAAACAATGCATTTCACAGGCAGACTAAGTATAGGCGGACTGGTGCACAGACTCCTACATTAGATTATCGGGCTCTCTACTGACTGAATGACCACAGTGACTTAAGGCACTGGAAGGCTGGGGACGCGGACATAATCAACTGTTTCCACGTAGGAACATATACATTCGAACGTGTTTTAACGTGTATAGTTTAGCAGGCAGTGTGGACAGTGTGTCCTGCAGTGGACCCCTGCAGTGAAAAGCAGGTACATATAGAATAACTCACTCAACTGGTTCGGCTCGTGGCTGCCGTTGACTCTGCCCTCGGGATGAATCTGGAGATGGAAGCCGATGCCAACCCTGCAGTAAAGCCTGCAAGTCCTGCGTCCCGACCCGGTGCTGGTCCCGTCCTGCTCCACGAGGAGGTGTTTCGACCTGGTCCCGTCCTCCACCAGTTTCTGCTTACTCGTCTGCTCCGCTCCGACGGCGCAGATGAAGTGAGCGACTGTTAGAAGAAGACAGAGAGGAACATTCATTCTTCCCCAAACGGTCTAATTATGCGTCTCCTCCTCTAGTCCGCTTCCAGCGTGTTGTTGTCGCCTCTGAGCTCCGTGCGCGACACGCATGCACTGGTGGTGGTGGGCATTATTACCCCCGCGGCCGCAGGAGCTGCTGGGGTTGTTCTGCCGGCGAGGAGGAGAGATATTTATAACGCCAGCAATGATCTCACTGCTGCCCGGTGCCGCCTTTGGTTCTGCTGGACGCCTCTCACACCAGTCCTGCCCGGTGCCGCCTTTGGTTCTGCTGGACGCCTCTCACACCAGTCCTGCCCGGTGCCGCCTTTGGTTCTGCTGGACGCCTCTCACACCAGTCCTGCCCGGTGCCGCCTTTGGTTCTGCTGGACGCCTCTCACACCAGTCCTGCCCGGTGCCGCCTTTGGTTCTGCTGGACGCCTCTAACACCAGTCCTGCCCGGTGCCGCCTTTGGTTCTGCTGGACGCCTCTCACACCAGTCCTTCTCGGTGCTTCCTCGGTTCTGAATCTGATGGACTCTCACACCAGTCCTTCTCGGTGCCGCCTCGGTTCTGAATCTGATGGACTCTCACACCAGTCCTTCTCGGTGCCGCCTCGGTTCTGAATCTGATGGACTCTCACACCAGTCCTTCTCAGTGCTTCCTCGGTTCTGAATCTGATGGACTCTCACACCAGTCCTTCTCGGTGCCGCCTCGGTTCTGAATCTGATGGACTCTCACACCAGTCCTTCTCAGTGCTTCCTCGGTTCTGAATCTGATGGACTCTCACACCAGTCCTTCTCGGTGCTTCCTCGGTTCTGAATCTGATGGACTCTCACACCAGTCCTTCTCGGTGCTTCCTCGGTTCTGAATCTGATGGACTCTCACACCACTGACACCAGTCCTGCCCGGTGCTTCCTCGATTCTGAAGGACGCCTCAGCTCACACACCAGTCCCAATAATCAGTATCGATCCGCACCGAGGCGCCGAGGCGCAGAATGAACGCGACCGTCGACGGCGCACGCATGTCCCCAGCAGGACGCAGCGTGCGCAGCGTTTTACGCGCGAGGAGACATAACCAGATAACCGTCAGCAGAGCAGACAGAGGAGTGGTCAGATGGAGAGAGAGAGGCGTCCCTTGAAAGTGCTTCAAACTGCTCTTTCCAAATCATTTCAATCAAACACAGACAGTCAGCGACTGTCGTCACCTTTGTTTTACCCCCCATTTTGCAGAAAGCGATTTGCTGCATTGCATACCTTTTTTTGCAAATCTTAGCTTTATATTTTATACTTATAGCACATGCATGGGTCTGTCTCTTTTGAAAGGTAACATTCTGAAGTTGCTATGTCAATAACGAAAAATCACTTTGCGTGCTAATGTATTAGAGAAACAGAGGTTTGAACACACTGAAATAAAATATTTTCCTTACTTTTTGTTGACTTGTTGCCAGATTCCTGTTAACATTCACTTTTAACATTCACTTTTAACATACAGTTTTAACATTCATTTTCAACATTCACTTTTAACATTCATTTTTAACATTTACCCTCAGTCTGAAGAATAGCTGCCAATACATTCGGACAAATCTGATGTTGTAGGTCTATTGTGGATTAAACCTCGAACAGGAGTTCTTGAATGTTTTATCAAGGGACTCAAACGCAAACAAGTAGAGACCTGTAGTCACATTATAACATGGTATATGGTTATCAAGTAGAGACCTTCAGTATGTCACATTATAACATACTGGTAACGGTTATCAAGTAGAGACCTTCAGTATGTCACATTATAACATACTGGTAACGGTTATCAAGTAGAGACCTAGTCACATTATAACATACTGATAGGTTATCAAGTAGAGACTTAGTCACATTATAACATACTGATAGGTTATCAAGTAGAGACTTAGTCACATTATAACAAGTTAGAGTGTTGTGTTCATTCATAGTTAAAGACAATAGAGGTTGAGTACTTTATTATCTAAAGATGGTAAGTTAGTGTGTTGTGTTCATTCATAGTTAAAGACAGTAGAGCTTGAGTACTTTATTATCTAAAGATGGTAAGTTAGAGTGTTGTGTTCCTTCATAGTTAAAGACAGTAGAGGTTGAGTATTTATTATCTAAAGATGGTAAGTTAGAGTGTTGTGTTCATTCATAGTTAAAGACAGTAGAGGTTGAGTACTTTATTATCTAAAGATGGTAAGTTAGAGTGTTGTGTTCATAGTTAAAGACAGTAGAGCTTGAGTACTTTATTATCTAAAGATGGTAAGTTAGTGTTGTGTTCATTCATAGTTAAACACAGTAGAGGTTGAGTATATGTATTATCTAAAGATGGTAAGTTACAGTGTTGTGTTCATTCATAGTTAAAGACAGTAGAGGTTGAGTACTTTATTATCTAAAGATGGTAAGTTAGAGTGTTGTGTTCACTCATAGTTAAAGACAGTAGAGGTTGAGTACTTTATTATCTAAAGATGGTAAGTTAGAGTGTTGTGTTCATTCATAGTTAAAGACAATAGAGGTTGAGTACTTTATTATCTAAAGATGGTAAGTTAGTGTGTTGTGTTCATTCATAGTTAAAGACAGTAGAGCTTGAGTACTTTATTATCTAAAGATGGTAAGTTAGAGTGTTGTGTTCATTCATAGTTAAAGACAGTAGAGGTTGAGTACTTTATTATCTAAAGATGGTAAATTAGAGTGTTGTGTTCACTCATAGTTAAAGACAGTAGAGAGTTGAGTACTTTATTATCTAAAGATGGTAAGTTAGAGTGTTGTGTTCATTCATAGTTAAAGACAGTAGAGAGTTGAGTACTTTATTATCTAAAGATGGTAAGTTAGAGTGTTGTGTTCATTCATAGTTTTTTTTGATCCACTTTTTCTCCCATTTTCTATATTTTCTCCCATCCCAATTTCGTATCATCCAATTCAACCCTCCCCTGTCACGAACGCTGTTTCTTGCCTCCCACAAGCCGGCTGCAATGTGGACTTACATAGCACAAGTCCCCTCCGGTACTTGAGTTAACAGCAGTCGCATCTTTTCACCTGCGCAGCTCGATCTCTCAGTGGTGAGGAGTAACGCGTGGGAGGCTCACGCTGCCCCCGACACTTCCTGATTCCACTGCGCAGGCGCACCAACCGACCTGTAGGAGTCGCTGTCCACAACGCCCGATCCCCACCCATCAGTTTCCCACCCCCTAATACGGCCAATGTGTATTAGTACGGACGACCAGCTAAACTGAAAGCAAATGTGGAGCGCTGGGCTCGAACAGGCGAGCCCAGCGTCTCCAGATTTCGTGGTGAGCGCCTTGCCCACTACGCCACGTAGCCGCCCATGTTCATTCATAGTTAAAGACAGTAGAGGTTGAGTACTTTATGGTGATATATCGCATTCACACTCCAAGTTAATGGTTGATTTTAAAACTGCAAATACATGCACTGTCCAAAGGGGATTCATATGGTTGTTTGGATCAAGGGTTTAATTATAAATCTTTATTTATTTCAGTTATTTGTCTCAAACATCCACATTAAAATACAATCATCATCATCATCATCATTTATTTATTCGTACATGGAATTACCACAGTCCAACAGTACATATTAATATAATTCACCAAATTCCATGGCCGAAAGGAACAGGAAGAAGAAAAATTCTTATATATACCTGCCCCTACACACACACAACACACCGATAGACTTATTGCGTAAAACCAAACAGAATATACCCATTTTGCAAAAATGGAAACATCAACACAACTAAATTAAATCAACATAAATAAACCCATTTTGTGTATCTATCAGTCAAACTACATAGGTTCATTCATTCAATAATAAAACAGTAAAAGATAAAACACCAAACATACAGACAGATAAATCAAAACAAAACAAAGGATGTGTTTTATCACCAGTGTCATATAAAATAAAATGTCTTATGAAAAAAAGAAAAAAAAAGTTAAATATTTACATCATTTCTACATCATCACACAATGCAGTACGCTTGCAAACCGTTTCATGGTTAAATCAGCATCAACAATTTGATTGACTCTTCATTTCTGTGTTTCTCTTGAATAATTTTCTTCTGTTTGTATTTGAACTGTGATGACCTTGCTGTTGGTTTGCTTGATCTCTTCCTCTGGTCCGTTCAGAGTCGACCTTTCAGAGCAGAACAGACACACGGCTGTAGAGATGAACACATGGCAGACTGACACAGTGGCGTCCTTTCACTAAAAGGCAAGGTATGGCGAGGAGGGGGGGGTGTGAAGGGGGTGTTTCCCCCCCTTGGTGGATTTTTTTGTCAAATCAGTTGTGCAATAGTCACTTTTGGTGAGTTGTTTCTATACAATTCAGTTATATGACATTTAGGTATGACACAGGACTACACAAGCATTTTTAGTATAGAAATGTGTCAACAGACTAAAGCAGGGAACTAACAATATTTTGCATACAAATTATGCAGAATGTAATATCATAACTATCTATTACTTTTCTTGCAATTGAGCCAATTTTCCTTAGGTACGGTTTTGAGGTGTGTGTTCAACAGAATGTAGTATCAAAAACATGTTCACAAAAAGTATGGGTTACTGAATGCTGAACTGCACTGTTATAATCACTAAGCCAGACCTTACCTGTGTCCCTGTATCACTTGTCTCTGCTGCCCTTTGATAAAAAAACGTCCCTAGGGCCTATGTCCATTTTCCTTTTTATTTGGGCATATTTCAGTTAGTCACAGTAAAAGTCACCTAGTAAAAGTGAGATAATTGACAATATCAAAACATGCTAGGTCTGTACCGAATAGTTCGAAGCTTCGTTCATAATGTTGACATTCGAATTTTAAATCAACATAAAAAATTGTAATTTTTTTTTTTTTTTTTTTTTTACATATTTATTTGCCAAGGTATGGCGAGTGCAGGGCCGTAGCCAGGGTTTAGAAATTAGGGAGGTCCATTTATTTTTTTGGCCCAGACCGGCCCACTATAATCGGTCGGACACCACCCACCAGTACACCATCCTTACGGTCCCCTTAAATATGCGTACCTACTGTACTATTCCCCCCCCTAACCCATTACAAAGCTGGGTAGTAAGTGCCATGGACAAGTGGACCAGTGTACTCACTCGCTCTTGGCTGAATCTTGTTTTGGGTGGTGATGTAAAAACATCTGCATCATAGCAGGCTCAGGATGGGCAACGTAGTCTATAGCCTGTTCATCCCTGTCTCTCTCCTCCACAACCTGGCTTGACTAGACATAAGGAGAGAGATGATTACAATTAACTGGTACATTCAGGTCCAGAATTGTTGGAATCCCCTGACAAAGATGTGCAAAAAGCTGTACAATTTAAACAATACCATACTGGTAATGAGAAAATAGTTGTTTATTCAATGAATGCATGGAGCAGTTCCATCTTATTTCATTTGATACTAACTACTCAGTTCATACAGATTTCAAGTATTCAAATATCAATGATGAATATTGCATAAGGTTTACACAGTTAATAGATCACCTTCTTGTTTTATATTCATCTTATATGGCAATTAAATCAATGGTGTGTTTGTTTGGGGAGTTTGACCTATGTGCCTACCACGTGAAGGTGCATGATCAATGGACAGCACAAAAACAATTTGTGTAGGTGGAGACTAGAGCTACCACAGATAGTAATACGTTATTAAGAGTAAGTAATCCATACCATATATATCCTAATAGTTACCTTATTACCATACTTGGCTGAAAACAAACTTTGCTGCCTGTTGTGAATGTGTTTTTCCCTGTAGGCTAATACATAAGTAGGCATACATTTTTGCAGTTGAGGAAAAATTTGCAGTTGAGTAGGCTATAATGTGCTGTGTTTTTATGTCTTCCATCGAGGACCACCTTGGAAATAAGTGTTAATGCTTGTTAATGAATGCTTTTAGGTGATATCCTCAGGAATACAAATTGGTCAAGATCATTTGTTTTTATGATGTGTTTTTAATTTCCAAATAAATCTAATCAAATAAAAAAGCAGTTTTTGCAGTTGAGCTACTGGTGTTGTATATTATACAGCCTTTTCATGCATCTTTATCAAGGGAACCCTTATCCTAATGATTTAAAAAATAATATTATGATGATACGATATGGACCTAGTAGTTGGGTCATCTGTGGCACTTCGTTTCTCAATGGATTTTTTAAAAAGGCGGGGGAAATTTGTGAGAGACCAAAATCCAAAATGGCTGCCGTGGAAATTAACTTTTTAATGGTTTGACCTACAATGATGCCCAATACATGGTACCAGCCCCCTCTCGGTCATGTACCAGCCCCTCTCAGTCATGTACCAGCCAGCCCCTCTCAGTCATGTACCAGCCCTCTCTCAGTCATGTATACCAGCCCCCTCTCTGTCATCTACCAGCCCCCTCTCAGTCATGTACCACAGCCCCATCTGAGTCATGTACCAGCCCCCTCTCAGTCATGTACCAGCCCCCTCTCAGTCATGTACCAGCCCCCTCTCAGTCATGTACCAGCCCCCTCTCAGTCATGTACCAGCCCCCTCTCAGTCATGTACCAGCCTCCTCTCAGTCATGTACCACAGCCCCATCTCAGTCATGTACCACAGCCCCCTCTCAGTCATGTATACCAGCCCCCCTCTCAGTCATGTATACCAGCCCCCTCTCAGTCATGTACCAGCCCTCTCTCAGTCATGTACCACAGCCCCCTCTCAGTCATGTACCAGCCAGCCCCCTCTCAGTCATGTACCACAGCCCCCTCTCAGTCATATACCACAGCCCCCTCTCAGTCATGTACCACAGCCCCCTCTCAGTCATGTACCAGCCCCTCTCAGTCATGTACCAGCCCCCTCTCAGTCATGTACCACAGCCCCCTCTCAGTCATGTACCAGCCCCATCTCAGTCATGTACCAGCCCCCCTCTCAGTCATATACCTGCACGACTGGCGGGGGGGGGTGCTTAGTAAGAGATGTGATTGGGCCAGCCCAGTGTCAGTCAGTACCAATGGGCCGATGTCTCAGCCTAGTAGTGGGCCGGTCGTTGACCAAAAAAAAAAAAAAAAAAAATATACATATTTTTTTTTATAATTTTTTTTTTTTTTTTTTTTAATAGTTACAAATAGTTACCGAGGTCCGGACCTCGGTGACCTCATAGCTGGGTACGGCCATGGGCGGGTGCCATACCTTGCCATACCAAATGGACGCCCCTGGACTGACACACACCTTTAAGAGCAGAACAGACACACGGCTGTAGAGATGAACACATGGCAGACTGACACACACCTTTAAGAGCAGAACAGACACACGGCTGTAGAGATGAACACATGGCAGACTGACACACACCTTTAAGAGCAGAACAGACACACGGCTGTAGAGATGAACACATGGCAGACTGACACACACCTTTAAGAGCAGAACAGACACACGGCTGTAGAGATGAACACATGGCAGACTGACACACACCTTTAAGAGCAGAACAGACACAGGGCTGTAGAGATGAACACATGGCAGACTGACACACACCTTTAAGAGCAGAACAGACACAGGGCTGTAGAGATGAACACATGGCAGACTGACACACACCTTTAAGAGCAGAACACACACAGGGCTGTAGAGATGAACACATGGCAGACTGACACACACCTTTCAGAGCAGAACAGACACAAGGCTGTAGAGATGAACACATGGCAGACTGACACACACCTTTAAGAGCAGAACAGACACACGGCTGTAGAGATGAACACATGGCAGACTGACACACACCTTTCAGAGCAGAACAGACACAGGGCTGTAGAGATGAACACATGGCAGACTGACACACACCTTTAAGAGCAGAACAGACACACGGCTGTAGAGATGAACACATGGCAGACTGACACACACCTTTCAGAGCAGAACAGACACACGGCTGTAGAGATGAACACATGGCAGTGGCGGCTCTACCACTAGGGGCGCTAGGGCGCCGACCCACCTGCTGGCCAGCTGCTGTTAAATCAGAGAAGAAGAGAATAAAACTTTTTCGTTTTTGTGTTTTATAGCCCTATAAATAATATAAACATGTTTAAAATTAATAATATTTACTCATTTTAAGTATGTTTGTATTTCCAATGCACAATATAACGTTATTATCTAAATTAAAAAAACATCGTTTTCCAGAGCAGGAAGTGACATCACGTTTTTTTTTTTTTTTTTTTTTTTTTATTTCTCGGGGGCAATACGCGATAGCGCTCTGCGTGCGTGTCACAGTTTGATCGCTGTCTCCGTCACAGCCAATCAGTGCATACGGCGTTGTGCGTTGAAATATGACTATTATGTTGGAATCCGAGCGTGATTTGAAGCGGTCTAGCCAGCAGCGTGAACTTCCGTGAACTAATTTCCATAGCCGCATTTCGCGGAGACGCTCTCTGATTGGCCGACGCCAGTATTTTTTTCCATGGCAGAATTTCACAGAGACGATCTCTGATTGGCCGAATCCAATTTCTAATGTTCTAATGTTCCAATTCTAGCTTCTAGCTTGGTTGAGATAGTTGTGTTGTTGTGAGATGCATGCAGCTGTTTGTCTTAGAGCGTGCCGTGCCGTGACTGCAAGTTCTTTAGACTGTTAAGCTTAGGCACTCTTTCAAAGTTGGTTAAGGTTAGAGTTTGTCTTAGAGCATGGCGATAGAATGCCAGGTAGTTTGCAGTCTGTTCGAGCGGAAATGGACAAAGGAATGTACTTGTTGAGTGTTGTGGCAACGAGCTCAGCTGAGCTAACACTTGGCTAACTGCTAACTTGGCCCTGGACGTTTCAACTAAACAGTGAGTCTCTCTCTCTCTCTCTCTCTCTCTCTCTCTCTCTCTCTCTCTCTCTCTCTCTCTCTCTCTCTCTCTCTCTCTCTCTCTCTCTCTCTCTCTGCTTAACGTTAACGTTTGTAAATAGTTTTTTTTAGGAGCAGACCAGTACTGTTAGGCTACTGCTGTGCTGGCCATTCATGAAGCGAGACATTGCTGATTGTTTATTTATTTTATAACACAAGACTATGACTACCAACTGCCTAGCCAGCCGTGTATCAATCTTGGATGCAATAATAACGTTACCGCACACTGACTGTGTCGATGGCTCATTGATTTAACTACTGCAGCTCTCGGATTGAAAATACGTGGATTATGGCTTGTTCAATATCGTCTATGTTTGAATGAATTAATGAATGAGAACTTTATTAACAGATTGCAGAATGGGTACAATACAGTACGGCTCAATACACACAATTGTTAAGGGGATGCAGACCAGAGAAAGACGTTTGTCTTGTTTACATCAGGGTCCCAGATTTTCGATTCATATCGATAGTTTAATAGCTAGCCTTGGCTCGTTTAACAATATGCAAAATATGTGTACAGCCCTGTACTCATACTGAAGTTATTCTTGGTATATAATACTACATATATTAGGTCTGATTGTGTAACGAATCGATTCCACGTCGCGCTGTGTGTGAGAGAGAGAAGGAGAGAGGGAGAGATCTGCCTGTGTTTGTAGACGGGCGAGTTTTGTTTCTAACTTTTCTATTTATATATTGTGTTTCAAGTTGTGAATTAGAGTCTAGACTATACTTTATTTGACTGGTTGTGTGTTGTTGTAGTAACAGCTGAGCGACTCGTTCATAAGAGCCGATTCATTGCCGTGAGCGTGAGTCGAATCGCTCACGTCTTGCCATGAGTGTTGCGTGGTACTGTACTGTACATGTTTGCAAAAATGTTTGGTATAGCGCCCCTAGTGGCGAATACCCACCGGCCGCCACTGACACATGGCAGACTGACACACACCTTTCAGAGCAGAACAGACACACGGCTGTAGAGATGAACACATGGCAGACTGACACACACCTTTCAGAGCAGAACAGACACAAGGCTGTAGTCTGAACACATGGAGGTGCAGTACAGACACAAGGCTGTAGAGATGAACACATGGAGGTGCAGTACAGACACAAGGCTGTAGAGATGAACACATGGAGGTGCAGTACAGACACAAGGCTGTAGAGATGAACACATGGAGGTGCAGTACAGACACAAGGCTGTAGTCTGAACACATGGAGGTTCAGTACAGACACAAGGCTGTAGTCTGAACACATGGAGGTGCAGTACAGACACAAGGCTGTAGTCTGAACACATGGAGGTGCAGTACAGACACAAGGCTGTAGAGATGAACACATGGAGGTGCAGTACAGACACAAGGCTGTAGTCTGAACACATGGAGGTGCAGTACAGACACAAGGCTGTAGTCTGAACACATGGAGGTGCAGTACAGACACAAGGCTGTAGTCTGAACACATGGAGGTGCAGTACAGACACAAGGCTGTAGTCTGAACACATGGAGGAGCAGTACAGACACAAGGCTGTAGTCTGAACACATGGAGGTGCAGTACAGACACAAGGCTGTAGTCTGAACACATGGAGGTGCAGTACAGACACAAGGCTGTAGTCTGAACACATGGAGGTGCAGTACAGACACAAGGCTGTAGTCTGAACACATGGAGGTGCAGTACAGACACAAGGCTGTAGAGATGAACACATGGAGGTGCAGTACAGACACAAGGCTGTAGAGATGAACACATGGAGGTGCAGTACAGACACAAGGCTGTAGAGATGAACACATGGAGGTGCAGTACAGACACAAGGCTGTAGAGATGAACACATGGAGGTGCAGTACAGACACAAGGCTGTAGAGATGAACACATCAGGACAGAAAACCAACCTGTGGGACGTCATGTCTTTGAGGTCGTCCCAGAGCCACACATTTAGTATTAATCTTCCGCCTGCATGTATTCATTCTGCATGTATTAATCCTGGATGTATTAATCCTGCATGTATTCATTCTGCATGTATTCATTCTGCATGTATTCATTCTGCATGTATTAATCCTGCATGTATTCATTCTGCATGTATTAATCCTGCATGTATTAATCCTGGATGTATTCATTCTGCATGTATTCATTCTACATGTATTAATCCTGGATGTATTAATCCTGCATGTATTCATTCTCTACCTGCATGTATTCATTCTGCATGTATTCATTCTACATGTATTTATCCTGCATGTATTAATCCTGGATGTATTCATTCTGCATGTATTCATTCTACATGTATTAATCCTGGATGTATTAATCCTGCATGTATTCATTCTCTACCTGCATGTATTCATTCTGCATGTATTAATCCTGCATGTATTAATCCTGCATGTATTAATCCTGGATGTATTAATCCTGCATGTATTAATCCTGCATGTATTAATCCTGGATGTATTAATCCTGCATGTATTCATCCTGGATGTATTAATCCTGCATGTATTAATCCTGCATGTATTAATCCTGGATGTATTAATCCTGCATGTATTCATTCTCTACCTGCATGTATTCATTCTGCATGTATTCATTCTGCATGTATTCATTCTGCATGTATTCATTCTGCATGTATTCATTCTGCATGTATTCATTCTGCATGTATTCATTCTGCATGTATTCATTCTGCATGTATTCATTCTGCAATGTATTAATCCTGCATGTATTCATTCTGCATGTATTCATTCTGCATGTATTCATTCTGCATGTATTCATTCTGCATGTATTCATTCTGCATGTATTCATTCTGCATGTATTCATTCTGCATGTATTAATCCTGCATGTATTCATTCTGCATGTATTCATTCTGCATGTATTAATCCTGGATGTATTAATCCTGCATGTATTAATCCTGGATGTATTAATCCTGCATGTATTCATTCTCTACCTGCATGTATTCATTCTGCATGTATTCATTCTGCATGTATTCATTCTGCAATGTATTCATTCCGCATGTATTCATTCTGCATGTATTCATTCTGCATGTATTCATTCTGCATGTATTCATTCTGCATGTATTCATTCTGCATGTATTAATTCTGTATGTATTCATTCTGCATGTATTAATCCTGCATGTATTCATTCTGCATGTATTAATTCTGCATGTATTCATTCTGCATGTATTCATTCTGCAATGTATTCATTCCGCATGTATTAATTCTGCATGTATTCATTCTGCATGTATTAATCCTGCATGTATTCATTCTGCATGTATTAATTCTGCATGTATTCATTCTGCATGTATTCATTCTGCAATGTATTCATTCCGCATGTATTCATTCTGCATGTATTCATTCTGCATGTATTCATTCTGCATGTATTAATCCTGCATGTATTCATTCTGCATGTATTCATTCTGCATGTATTAATCCTGCATGTATTCATTCTGCATGTATTCATTCTGCATGTATTAATCCTGCATGTATTCATTCTGCATGTATTCATTCTGCATGTATTCATTCTGCATGTATTCATTCTGCATGTATTCATTCTGCATGTATTCATTCTGCATGTATTCATTCTGCATGTATTAATCCTGCATGTATTCATTCTGCATGTATTCATTCTGCATGTATTCATTCTGCATGTATTCATTCCGCATGTATTCATTCTGCATGTATTAATTCTGCATGTATTCATTCTGCAATGTATTCATTCCGCATGTATTCATTCTGCATGTATTCATTCTGCATGTATTCATTCTGCAATGTATTCATTCCGCATGTATTCATTCTGCATGTATTCATTCTGCATGTATTCATTCTGCATGTATTCATTCTGCATGTATTCATTCTGCATGTATTCGGCTTGTAATCCCCGTCCTCATTGTTTTCATGTCTGAATTGATTATCTCTCTCACTGTGGATCCGGACGGGGGCCCGCGGGGGGGGGGGGGGGGGGGCAGTGTAGGGGCCAGGCTTAATTGTCTCACACACACACAGACACAGTGACTAGGGCCCACATTACCTTTAGTGTAAACAATAGGGCCGTGTTTAGGCCCTGTGTTGTAATGGTTGTTCATTCCTGTGAGGCGTTCCAGTTACAGTGAGGTAATCCGTGCTGAGTTGTATAAACATGGATGATCCTGATTGATTCTCCCACCCAACTGATCCCAGCTTTTAGCTGCTTCTTAGTCTAAGCAAAGAGCAGACATGGGGTTCTGTAGCGGCCCTCCGTCTGGACCAACAAACACTGATGAAACGCTCCCATCTCGCCATCTAGAGACGGATGGTTCGTTAAAGCAACGCGCCAACATCACCGTCGTCTCCAGACAAGAAGATAGATGCCAGTTTCCTCTCTGTGCGTTCTGTAGATTAGAAAGCTATCTGGCGGCAACCTAGCCTAGCTTAGCACAAATTAATGGAAATGGATACGAACCACTAGCCTAGCTTAAAACACCTGAGTAGCATTTTCTGTTGTTGTGTTATATCAGCATACTTTGTTTGAGTGTAGATATTCTACTCGATAATTGAGGACATCTAAGTTATGCCTCTCCTTCTGCCCACTATCTTCACAAAACTCTCTCTCTCAGTAAAAACAATGAAGTCTGAAAAGGACTTTTCTTTTTATACACAAACGTAAACAAAGTAATGCCAGCGGATGGCTGATGAATTGCGTGTGACTGAATTCACAAACAGGAACACCTCTCGGTCGATCCCCACTATAGAGTCTCTCACCCTCAGAAGTCCCTCCAGAATCATCCAAACAAATCAGTGTCTGGCATTCCTTCCTGGCGCAGGGGTGAAGCGGCCATGTTCCTGAGTCCTCCGACGCCCCTCTCTGAGTGGACACAGACCCCCCCCCCCTGAACCCCCCCACCCCACCCCGGGACACTTGAAAACCTGGCCCTTTCAACCAAGTTCAAAGACTCCCCCCTGAAGCCCGTGGGATTAATGGGAGTGGTGCGGAATGAGAAGAGTAGGTTTGTGAGAAAGAGAGGGGGGGTTGGGGGGGAGCGGGGGGGTCATAATTCAGAATGCTTGAATTTTAAACCCCCCCCCAGCCCTCTCCAGGATCAGCCAGGCATTTAATCAAAGCGTCCCATCTAACGCCATCAGCTAAGCGCTCACACGATAATTAGCAGGATAGGGACCCCGACCCGCGCCGCCCGCCGCCTGTTGGCCGAGACACAAAGAGACACCTGTTCACTTGTTGCAGACACACCACCTGTCGCTGCGGCGAGGGGTGAAGGGAGCAGGAAGCAGGGAGCAGGGAGCAGGGAGCAGGGAGCAGGGAGCAGGGAGCAGGGAGCAGGGAGCAGAGAGCAGAGAGCAGGGAGTAGGGAGCAGGGATCAGGGAGCAGGGAGCAGAGAGCAGAGAGCAGGGAGCAGGGAGCACTGTGACCGGAGGGGGA